>NC_045778.1:58528903-58828903 GCF_008692025.1 Phocoena sinus | reverse complement strand
TTGGGCAAGTCATTAAACCCACTCAGCTTCAATCTCTTCATTTCTAAAGTGGGGAGTAACTGTTTATTGAGTGTCTACTTCACAGAAGACACTGAGTGTACACTGATGAATAAGCCAGGAGTGTAGTCTCTGCCCTCATGAAACATGTGGAAGAAACATTAAACATTGCCCCAATAATGTTTTGATTATAGCTGTAAAAGGTGCTGCTAAGTAAGGAAAAGTGTAGTCTGCAATGAGGATGTAAGATAGAGGAGACCAAACCAGTTCTAAAGGGTCAGGGGAGCATCCCTTGAAGGAAATTGTAAACTGAAACCTGAAAGGTGAGAGGAGTTAGCAAGTGAAGGGGTGGAGGTGGCACGTTGCCCAGGCAGAGGAAACAGTTTGTGCAAAGACCCTTGCTGTGAAAAAGCTGGAGTGCTGGCAAGCTGAAAGCAAGCCGGGGTGGAGGGGAGTGATCCCGGGGGTGGGTGGTGTGTGGTGAGGCTGGAGAGATGTAGGCAGGAGTGAGGCCCTGAATTGAGGGCCATAAAAAGAAGCTGGGCTTATCTGAAGGGAAGCAGGAAATCACTGATAGATTTTAAGCAGAAAAAGTGTGATTTTTTGGTAAATATTGTACAGCCATGATCTTTGTAGAGAATAGGTTGTTGGGGGAAAGATGGTAGTGGGGAGAACATTTAGGAAACTCTTGCAGTTAAGGCAAGAGTTGGAGCCAAGTGGGAGTAGAGATGGAGACAAGTAGATATGTTGAGGGATAATGGTCAGGGCGTGGTGACTGATTGGATGTGAGAAGGCAAGAGGTAGGATGGTGTCAATGATAATTCCCAGACTTGTGGCAGGAACAGCTGGGTACGTGGACATGCGTATACTGAGATAATTCCCAGACTTGTGGCAGGAACAGCTGGGTACATGGACGTGCGTATACTGAGGCCAGCCTTGGAGGAATAAAAGACTTGGAAGAATGTCAGTTTGGGACATGTTAAGTCATCCCCACGGAGGTGTCAGAGAGGTAGACGTACAAGTGTGTAGCTCAGAGGAGGAGACTGGACTATAGGATTGGACATTTGGGAATTGGTGACATGGAGTTGGTACAAGAAGATGTGGGACCAGATGAGATTTTCCAGAGAGAGGGTGCAGACTGAGGAGAAAGGAGAAGCAGCTTTGAGCCTGAGCTTTGCTGCCACATTTAGAGGGAAGCAGAGGAGAGGGGGACAGAGAAGGAGCCTGGGAAGAAATGGCCAGAGAGGTAGAAGAGAAATAGGAGGATGTGATGCCTCCTGGACCAACATTGGTGCTACTTGAAAGGGCAAATATTAGGTGAAACTACAAGAAATTGCCTTTTTCTTTTCTTTTTCAGATCAAAAACAGGTAATATTGGCAAGTTCATATGGTTCAACCTAATGAGACCAAAACCTGAAAAAGTAACTCATGCCCTTAGCCTGAGAAAATTTAGTAGAGCAGAAGCCAGACTGAAGTTGGGGAGAAGTGGATAGAATGGAGAATAATAAGGGAATAGATTCAACAGGACCTGGTGATTGATTGATTGCAGCAGGGGTTGAGAGAGGGTGAAATCATGGGTAACCCCCAAGTTTCAGGTTCGGTAGCTGAGTGAGTCATGTTAGCCGGTGAAACAGGAGGAGGTGCCTGTTTGGAGGGGGAGTACACACATCGGGAGGATATGGTGAGTTGGGGCTAGGTGCAGTTTGAGGTGCCCCTGAGTCTTCTGAGTGGGGTAATGAGCTGACATTTGGACTCGTGGGTCTGGAGCAGTTCTTTACCACCTAAATGTTCCTGACTACCAAATACAGACTTTAGGGAGTCAAAAGCATGTAAGTAGGAATGAAATGAGTCAATAAGTATTTATCGAGCACCTACTAAGTGCAGGCATTCTTCTAGGTGCTAGGGCTATACCAATGGATAAGACAAAGTATCCCCCCCTCAAACTCCCTCTTCTTGAAGTGTACATTCTGTGGGGGAGGACAACAGGCAAATAAACATAAAGATAACATGGAGCTGTAGTATATGCTATATAGAAAATAAAGCAGAGTAAGGGATTGGGGAGTATAGGGAATGCCTAATTTTGGTCGGTTAGTCAGGAAAGGTCTCTCTATGGAGGCAACATTTGAGCAGAGCCCTGGCAGAGGTGAGGGGATGAGCCATGTGGATATCTGGAGGAGACAGGTAGAAAGAAACTGGGCAAGTCTGAGGAATAGCAAGGAGGCTGCTGGGGCAGGAGTGGAGTTAGCGAGGAGGGAGTGGTGAGGTTGGAGAGGTAAGCAAAGGCCAGATCTTGTAGGGCTCCGTAGGCCTCGGGACGGAGGATGGAAAGTCCTCCGTAGATAGGCCCAAGCTGCTGGAAGGGCAAGGACCTGGCAGGAAGAGAGAATTCATGAAAGGCTTCCCCTTCTATCTGGGCCCCAGAGCCAGAAAAGCCCCTTTGTGCAGAGGGTGGGTGGCCCACTCTGGGTGGGGGAATGGCTGTGCTCAGTCCTGAGGCCTGCTCCTTGGGGGGCTGGACAATGGGTCCCTTGTGGTTGGACTTGGGGGCCAAGTGGCCCTCTCAGTGATGGGATTCCTCAGCCAGGAGGCATGTGACCTCAAGACCTTGGCTTCTTTCCAGAGGGTCTAGGCCTACTGTTGGGGAATGGGGTGGGGAGATGGGGAGAGGTTGGGGGAGGGGGGAGGGAAACGTCCACTCTGGAAACTTTCTCCTGAGACAGTGTCCTGCCCTGTCTCAGGCTGGAGGAGGTGGAGAGATAGGCAGGCAGGGGGCTGTGGCTCTGCTTGAGGGAGTGGGGGAGGGCTGAAGAACTGGAAGCTATGGGCAACATCAACAGATCGTTTCTACAGCAGGGCAGGAGGGAGGAGCTGGCCGCCCCTGGACCTGGTGGGCAGGGGCAGGCAGAAGAGGGCCTGACAAGCCTATGTCTTGTGTCCCTTCAGAAGAGGAGAGAGCATGGAGCTGGAGAGGATTGTCAGTGCAGCCCTCCTTGCCTTTGTTCAGACGCACCTCCCAGAGGCTGACCTCAGGTAGAAGCTGCTCTCCTAGAAGGGTCATGCTGGGGCCAGAGTTGGAGCTGCTGGGCAGTACTCTGGGCCTTGGCCAATGGAAAGACTGGGGTGGGAAGTACTCAGCCCTATTCCTCAGGTGGAGGAGGGCTGGTTATGATTTGCTGGTATGGCCTCACCTCTCATCCTGTTCCTGTCACCCTTGTTGAACAGATGGGAAACCAAAGCTCTGCGGGGGTTGGGGGGGTGGGGGGTGGGATACTCTTCTGGGCTTAAGGCTTGAGGTCTGGCTCCTGGACCCCATGAAGCCCAGGGCTGGAGTCCCAGGCTAGGTGGCAATGCTGGAGGTAACAGGGCTTGTCCTGTCCCCTTGCTGCAGCGGCTTGGATGAGGTCATCTTCTCCTATGTGCTCGGGGTCCTTGAGGACCTGGGCCCCTCAGGCCCATCGGAGGAGAATTTCGATATGGAGGCCTTCACTGAGATGATGGAGGCCTATGTGCCTGGCTTCGCCTACATCCCAAGGTGGGGCCTGGCTGGGACCAAGAGGAGGTGGAGGGCTGGCTGATTGTGGAGGGTGGGCAGAGTTGTCCTTTTACCGCCCTCCTTGCCTTTTCAGAGGTACAATAGGGGAAATGATGCAGAAGCTCTCAGGGCAGTTGAGTGGTGCCAGGAACAAAGGTGAGTCTGGGAATCGGGCACTTGGGTGACTCAAACCCCCATCCTCCAAAGCCCTGGCAAACCTGTTGCTCTTTCTGCCTCTTTAAGAGAACCTGAAACCACAGAGCTCTGAGGTCCAAGGTCAGGTATCTGTCTCCCCAGAGCCTCTGCTGCGGCTCAAAGAAGAGACGATGTCTTCTCCGACTGCTGCTGGGGACACCCAAGATGAGGTACTGGTAGAGGAGGGTACCGACGAGGGAGCTAGGGCCCTGGAAAGGAGGAAGTATTGCCTCTTGTCAACATTTATGCCCACAGGCATCCGGCGCTGAGGAGGAACTGCTGCCAGGGGTGGACGTACTTCTGGAGGTGTTCCCTACCTGTTCGGTGGAGCAGGCCCAGTGGGTGTTGGCCAAAGCTCGAGGGGACTTGGAAGAAGCTGTGCAGATGCTGGTAGAGGGGAAGGAGGAGGGGCCTCCAGCCTGGGATGGCCCCAACCAGGTATCCTCTGCTAGACGGCCCCCCAACCCCATGTAACCTCAGCTATGTTCCACCTTAGTGTTAAGCCCCCGCCCCTAGCCTATCCCCATTTGCTTTTCCTGCTGGTACCCTAGGCCCTAGACAGGCTTCCCCTCTCTGCAGGACCTGCCCAGGCGCCTCAGAGGCCCCCAAAAGGATGAGCTGAAGTCTTTCATCCTGCAGAAGTGAGTCTGGGCTGGGCTGGGCTGGGCCAGGCCGGGCCGGGCCGGGCCCTGCCCTTAGAGGGTTTTCCTAGGGTGGCAGGAGCTTCACCCAGCCAAGTTTTTGGCAGGTACATGATGGTGGATAGCGCAGAGGATCAGAAGATTCACCGGCCTATGGCTCCTAAGGAGGTGAGACGGTCGCAGCTCCTAGGGTCATGGAGTGGGTGCAACTGTCTCCTGGCTTCTGCTACTCACTACCTGATTGCCTGACAGGCTCCCAAGAAGCTGATCCGGTACATCGACAACCAGGTAGTGAGCACCAAAGGGGAGCGATTCAAAGATGTGCGGAACCCTGAGGCTGAGGAGATGAAGGCCACATACATCAACCTCAAGCCAGCCAGAAAGTACCGCTTCCACTGAGGCACTCGCCAGACTGCCGGAGCCGTCTAGGCTCAGATCCCAGAGGGATGCAGGAGCCCTACACCTCCACACAGGGCCCGCCGTAACTCCTGTCCCCCGTCTTTCCCTACTTCCTCGCTCCACAGTGTTAACCTCCTCTTGGAGCTGCCATGGGTACAGTAAAGGTAGCCCCAGGAAGGTGTGAGTGCATTCTAGTCATTTCACAGCTGGGGTGCTGGAGTACTGTGTTTGTCTCTCCCAGCCTCACATCCCCTATCTCCAACAGGGCAGCAGCGCCAGGCAAGAAGGGGTAAAAAGCTCTTTATTTGAAGCTCCAGGGTAGGGCAGGGCACTGGCCTCTCAGCCGAGGCCCCCACAGTTCAGTTTCCCTACGGTTCACAGTGAGGCCCCGCCACACAGTCCAGTTGTGCCCATCGGCAGGCGGGTCAGACCTGCAGGTTGACAAAGGGTGCAAAGCCTGCCATGTCCTGTAGCAGCACCAGGGCCTGATGCAGCGGAGGCTCCACATCGATGTCCACGCCGCGCTTCCGCAAACGGCTTAGGCTGGGCTCGGCCACATGGTGGCAGTGCCGCACCCGCAGCGAGCGCAGCGCGGGGCAGTACTCGGCCAGCGTCCTGGGGGAGGAGCCGGGTGAGGTGAGGGGCGTGAAGCCGCTACACCCACGGTGGGGGAGCCGGCAAAGCCCCTGTCTCCCTCCAGTTCGGGGTATACTTCTTCCCTCCGTACAGAAGGGAGGAGACCCGGTTTGGGGTCATGCATTTAATGCGTCCAGTGAACCGGAGACTTCCTGTCTCTGAAACAGGGAACCTGCTTCTCAGCTGTGCCCAGGATTGCAAGGTTTTCCCCTTGTTGAAGAACAGCCAGAAATCTGACTTTTGTACTCTGTATGTGGAATCTCCCAATGTGTAAATACTGGTTCAAAAAAGTTTTTAAACTGTGGGCTCTCTGGCCTAGGCATTCCTAGAGGCCCTTCCTGTTCAGAATGGGGGTACCGTGGTAGGAGGAAGATACAGAAACCCCAGTTCTGCCTTTCGACAACTACAGCCCGCCCCGACCCCCAGAGGCTAATTGATTGCCCTCCTCCCATCCCACCGACCCCAGGCCCAGGCACCTGACACCGTCGCTTCCAACCCGGAGGCAGCCGGTTAGGTCGAGGTGCTGGAGTTCCGGGCAGTTGCGAGCCAACTCCTGGACGGCGACGTCCCCCACATTGGCGTTGACCGCCAGCGAGAGGCTGCGAAGTCCTGCGCCGCGCCTCTGTGCCAGGTACACGATGGCTTCATCCTTGAGCTGTCGGCAGGCGGTGAGGTCCAGCTCCTCAAGGGCCGGACAGCGGTCAGCGAGGCCGCGCAGCGCCAGCCCATCTACCCAGTCACAGTGCGCGAGCGAAAGGCGCTGCAGGCGGGGGCAGCCCTCGGCCAGCGCCCCCAGCGCGCGGCGGCTCAGTTGCCCGCAGCCGGCCAGCGCCACACTCCGCAGCTGGGGATTCCGCGCCAGCACCGGCACCAGATCCTCGTCCGACAGCCATTCGTGACACGGCGCCAGCGCCAGCTCCTGCAGCCCCTCGGCGTCCCGCAGCAGCCAGGCCAGTGCGGCCTGCGGGATCTGCGGACCCACCTACGGGCGGGGAAGCACCTCGACTCTCAGCTGGTTACGGGGGCGGATGCTGCCTACCCGTCCCTAAGGAGTGCTTTCCTGGCAGCAGGTCGCCCTCGGGGCTTGCCACCTGACCTCCCAAGAAAGACCCTACGCGCCCTCTGAGTTGATTCCCGGTACTCGCCCTTTGAGAGTACTTCTCGCTGGTTGGATCGCTTCCAGGTCATTCCTAGAGGCCCAAGGGGGATCCCAAAGGGTAGACAGCAGAGCTGGGGGCTGGAGGTTCAGGTCTGGGGACTGGAGGTTAGAGGCGGGGCTGGAGCCGGGGCGGGGGCAGAAGTGGGTGGGGCTCCGGCCCCAGGCTTACCTGAGCGGCGTCGAAGCGGCGCAGCCCGGCCAGGTGCAGCTGCACTAGCGCCCGGAAGGCCCGACTGACGCGCTGCAGCCGGAGCAGCTGGCGCAGCGGCACACGGCTCAGGACGTGTGGGAGCAGCACGTCTTCCCAGGGCAGGTCCAGGAGCCTGCGGGCAAAGGGGCGTTGGCGGCGGCGTCACCGGGTTGCTGTTACCTGCGAGTCCGCCTCCGTTATGCTCCTAAGCCCCGGCTCCTAAAAGCGACCCCCCAGACCCGGCCCTGGTTCAGCTACCCTCCCCCAGGCCTTTTTTCCCTCTCTCGGCCCCTCCGGTGCTCGGTACCTGACGGCTCCGGGCTCTTGCTCCCCTCCGGACAGCTCCATTGGTGGCTCCATCGGCTGTCTACTGCGCGTGCGCAGTAAGGTCTTGCTTTGGCCTGGAGCGGCCGCAGCGAACCCGCCTACTTTGGCTGTAGAGACAGACCGATTCAATCGAGTGCCGGCTCGCTGAGGATCCTGTCTGAAAGTGTTCCGGATGGGTCCCGAAACTGAAGGCGAAACAGGCCGGTGGTATAAAGTTAGACCTCGCCTTCTCCGCTACAGGGCTTGAGACCCGAGGCTGAAGAATGCGATGGTGCAGCAGAGACTGGCTTTTTTCGTTTTGGGCTAGTGACCGCCTCAAAGTGAAGTGATGGGAGGAGCAGGCAAAGCCAAAAGTATAAGGGGCGGGGCCAGGACTGTTAAGGTTCTGGGCCTATTTTCTCTGCCCTCTGATCGCGTTTAGCGAGTTTGAAAAATGGGGAAAAACTGTCCAGGCTCTTATTGCCTGGCACGTAGTAGATGCCCAAGAATTGCTGAATGAATTGAATGGGGAAAGCTAGAATTTTTCTTCCTTCATCAAGCAAACTTGCCCAAACCTCCCATCCCTGGTTAATTGTGAAGTACAGAGCTATCCAACCCCTTCCACTCCCGGAAGATTTGTAACGGGTTTACACCTTGGAGGGAGAAATGTAGGGTCGAGAAGAAGGACTGTATCTCCAACTGGGTCCCTTTCCTTTATCCAGGAGGTCTAGAGTCCTGAGAAGAATAAGTGTTCAGGTCAGCCCGCCAGGAATACTGCTTATCGGTTGGCCTGGGGGTTTAGTTGTGGGGTCTGGGGCTGGGCCCGCCCTGGGGCAGTAATCCCCCCCCCCCACACACACACACAGAGCTCTGGGCTCAGACTCTGGGTTGCCCTCTCACTGCCTCCCCAGATCCTAGTTCAGAGTCCGCTCCAGGGAACCTCTGGAGCAGTGCTTTCCCCATCATCCATTGGCGGGGAGGATGTGAAGGAGGCCTAGGGCTACTGCTCTCCCAGATAGCTCCCATCCCCCCACCCCCACCCCGGCCCCAGCAGGGTTGCACTTTCCCGTCGTGCAACCGTTTCACCTGCCTCTTCATAACGAAAAATGCTTCCCATCCATTATCAGGGCTTCGGCATCTCTGCAAGGTGGGCATGTCTGTTCCGTCACTCCACTTTGAAGATGAAACCGAGGCCCTGGAGAAGCAGCTCCTTGTCCGGGGTCAAGCGAGTCGGGATAAAGAACTCAGGCATCCTGGTTTTCCCAAAATCCCTTTCACACTCCTCCACCCTCCCCCACCCCACCCCCACTCCCATGATGCGAGAAGGGAGTAAACAGCAGCGGGGAAGGACCAGGGAGGGTCAGTTTGGGTGAGGGACTTGCTCCCTTTTCCTCCGCCTGCTTGGGGAAGGGTAGCTGGGAGGACAGATCTGTGCTAAGATAGAATCAAGTGGGCGCGCACCACCTCGGGCCGCGCGCCTCCTCCCCATCCCAGCGTTGTTCCCGCTTCTGCGCCTGCGCAGTGCGACAAATCTGGCGCTGTCCCCTTCAGCACCACGCCGAGCTCGCACAGCCCCTCCCCGCGGTGAGCCCCGCGCACCCCCGCCCCGCAAGTTCTTGCGCCCCCTGACCACTCGAACAGACCCCTTCTTCCTTCCGAGGTCACCACTTGCCTGCCCTGGAGTTCCCAAGGAGAGCAGTTGCCCTAGTAACTTTAGCGGTGCTTTCTTAAAATAGCCGGGCCCGCTTCTACCTTGGCCAAGGACACAAGGATTGCCTGTCTCCCACTTCCTCTAGTCCAGGCGTCATTCCGTCTAACCTCTTACCAGACGGGCAGGACGCCTAACTCAGGCAGCAAGGAAGTTCTTTTTGAAGTCTGACTAACATCCCTTCTGCTGCATCCTGGGCGAGTGGTCAGGGCTGTGTCTCCTGAGTCCTAGTCTTAGAACATCCGGAGGTTTTGAGGCAGTGCTCTCTAGATCTTTCTTCCATAAATTGATGGTCTCCTGGATTTAGGGGGCGGGTCCAGTCTACACCCGTACCGTGTGCTGGCGCGGCCGCGTGCTCGTGGGGGCGGGAGCGCATGTGGCATGTAACAGGTCATGTGGCAACCTCCTAGGGACACGCGTGGGGTCTGGAGCGGGACACGCGTGTGCAGCTGGGTCCTGCGTGCGGCTCGGGGTGGTGGACGAGAGGGACGTGGACACGATTGGGGTGGGTCATGTGAGGGTCTGAAGAACAAACCAGAGGTTCCATACGTCCTCCCCCTCCTCAGGGGCGGGTCTCAGGTTGGCGGGATTGCCCAGCGGGGACCTAGCGTCGAGAAGGGGGGCCAGCCTCCGGGGCTCAGGGCCCCGGGAAAGGGCGGGGTGGGGGGGAGGATTAGCTCTGAACCGCGCGTAGGGGGGAAGGTGGGACTGAGAGGCGGGCGGGCCTGGAGCAAGCGGGAGCAAGCGGGAGTCGCGCTGCCTTCACAGCTGAGCTGGGCCCAGCCTCTCCCCTGCCTCTCCTCGGCCCCAGCTCCAGGCGAGCAGCGGTGAGTACTGAGGCGGCTCGAGTCCAGGGCTGCACTGGGGGTGCGCTGGGCCCCGATTGAGCTTCAGAAACCTGCCTGGCAGGGTTGCTGCTCCTGACCCTTGCCCCTACCCTGCATTGCCACCAGGGGACCTTTTACCCCTTTATGGTCCTTCCTGGGTTGGACAAGATCTGTCATACGCCTAGAGGGTGGGGGGAGAGATGGGGAGAGGGTCTGGTTCAGCCTTCACGCTGCCCCCCCCCGCCAGAGACCAGTGACTAGTGGGGGTTGGGGGAGAGGGTGTATGTCCCTGTTTACGGATGTGTGTGAGGATGCATCTGTATGTGTGTGACTGTGACCAGTAAGTGTCTGTGAGTGTCTGATATGCCTGTGTCTCTATGTGCCTTGGAGAATGAGGGCCTGTGTGTATATTTGGGTATCTCTTTGTGTGTTCCTGTTTGATTGCAGTGTGTGTGTAAAACAAGCATGTGCCTTTCCATTACACACATATTTGTTATGACTGTGAGAGTGTATGAGGGTGTGTCTTTGAGCAATGTGTGTGTGTGCCTGTGTCTGTGTGTGCTGGAGGGTGTTGTCTATGAATGTGTTAGCTGTGTACTGATATTATTTGTCCTTATGTGTGTGTGTGCATGAGTATGTGTACCTGTATGGAGAACAAGAATGTCCCTTTCCCATTCAGCATGTATGTAGTAGAGGAGGAGCCTCTGTTCAGGCCTTTCTCTTCCCTTTCACCTATGCCTCTCAGCCCCTCATGTCCCTATATACCACCCCCATTCTTCCTCCCTCTCCTTCCAGGAGGCCTGAGTTCTCTCCCCCTGAGTGAGGGGCTTCTATAGAGAGACTGTGGAAGGTCCATGGCTGGACGATGATGATGGCTGGCTGATACTTCTGGTCCTGAGGGTGGGGTAGCAGTCTTCCCCCTCCCCCACCAGAAGTAGTTCCAAAATGCCACAGGAACTCTGGGCTCATTCAACTTCTGAAATACCTTCCTCTCTCCTCCCAGGGTGGTGCTTAGAGCCCCCAGGCAGAAAGGAGAGGAGCCAGGGGCCCATTGGGGGTACAATTCTTTTCTCTTCAGGCCTCCATGGAAGTAGCCCCAGCAGGAAGACTGATCACCACCCCCAGGGGTGGGATCAACGATGCCATATTCCCGGCATGGGCTAGACCCCTGGTGCTCAGTGACCCCAGCCAGCTTTCCCTTCCCTGTCTCTGCTCTCCTGTCCACCCGACTCCCTGGCAGTTCACCCCCTCCTCCCTTTCCTCTCTTGCAGGCCTGTCTGAAGAGTATGCTGCGCCCTCACTCCCCACCTGGCCTGGCCATCCCTGCCCCCCCAGCCTGACCCCCGGCCCCAGCATGGCCCAGGGTGCCATGCGCTTCTGCTCGGAAGGCGACTGTGCCATCTCCCCGCCACGATGCCCACGCCGCTGGCTCCCCGAAGGCCCAGTGCCCCAGAGCCCCCCCGCCAGCATGTATGGTAGCACAGGCTCCCTACTACGGCGGGTGGCAGGTCCAAGTCCCCAAGGCCGGGAACTTGGACGTGTGACAGCACCCTGTACACCCCTGCGTGGCCCCCCTTCACCCCGTGTTGCTCCCTCACCCTGGGCACCCTCTTCACCCACTGGGAAGCCCCCACCAGGGGCCCGGAGCTCTGTGGTCATATTCCGCTTTGTGGAGAAGGCCAGCGTGAGGCCACTGAATGGTCTACCTGCTCCTGGAGGCTTGAGTCGGAGCTGGGACCTGGGTGGGGTCTCTCCTCCCAGTCCCACCCCAGCCCTTGGTCCTGGCTCCAACCGAAAGTTGCGGCTAGAAGCATCCACATCAGACCCACTCCCAGCTGGAGGAGGCTCAGCTCTGCCTGGCAGCCAGGGCCTTTTACACGGGCCACCAGCTCAACCTCAGGTTGGAGCAGACGGCCTTTACTCCTCTCTCCCCAATGGGCTGGGGGGACCCTCTGAGCACCTGGCCACATTATTCCGAGGACCTGCTGACACTGGACTCCTTAACCAGGTATGTGATCTCCCTTGGGCTCCCTGGAACCCCAGAGACCCAGCAAAGGCCAAGGCTTGTCTTCTTGGTGGTCTTGGGCCTATCAGCTGTTCACTCTGAATCCTTCAATCTGTGCTAAATCTGCCTCTTTCTTGCCCTCTTTGTTTGTCCTTATGTCTCTGCACCTCTGTCCCTGTATGTTTTTCGTTCTGTGTTTCTGTCCCATGTTCTTGTGTCTTTGTGTGTCTGGCTTTATCTCTGGGTGCCTGTGTCTATGTCTCCCTCCTTGGCTTAGGGGGACACCTGGTCCTCACCCAGAGAAGTCTCCTCTCATGCCCAGAGAATCGCTCGAGCCAAATGGGAATTCTTCTATGGCTCTTTGGACTCCCCCAGCTCAGGTAAGGCCTGGGACTGAGGCAAGGGGAACAGGACAGGGCCTTTTCCACAGCAGCCATGGCGGGCTAGGGAGCCTTCCTTTAAACCTCCCCCTATTCTTTCCTGGGCTTCTGAGTCAGCTAATGCCTCTCTAGGCCTCAGTCTATCCATCTGTGTTATGATAGGGGGTTGGGGGATGGCAGCTAGGTTGGGCACTTGGAGGAAGCTGGGTAGTGGAGGGAGGGGATGGCAGGATGTCAAGGGTCATTCCTTGGAGTAGAAAAGAGGCTGGTCTCCCTCAGGCCCCTCAAAGCTGTTTGATAAGAACTTGATTTGAAATGAGCTCCACTGGCACCAGGAAAAAGCTGAGTTTGTAGCAGGAGGAATGGCGGCTAGACAGTGAAAGAACTTCCTGCCAGTTTGAGGCCGTGGGGGAGAGTTCCTTCTGAGAACAGAATCAGGACAGGGAGCTGACCTGAATAACCTCCTGACCAGGATGCCTGTGCACACTGCAGGTGCTAAGCCCCCAGAGCAGGCCCCCCCATCTCCACCTGGGGTGGGCTCAGGGCAGGGCTCTGGGGTGGCTGTGGGGCGAGCAGCCAAGTACTCCGAGACGGACCTGGACACAGTGCCCCTGAGGTGCTACCGCGAGACCGACATCGATGAGGTGCTGGCTGAGCGGGAGGAGGCTGACTCGGCCATCGAGAGTCAGCCCAGCTCTGAGGGCCCGCCTGGCACTGCCCGCCCACCTGCCCCACGTCCCGGCCCATGCCTTGGCCCTCGTTCCAGCCTGGGCAGTGGCAATGAGGATGAGGATGAGGCAGGTGGGGAAGAGGATGTGGACGACGAGGTGTTTGAGGCCTCAGAAGGGGCCCGGTGAGTGGGGGAGTGGGAGAGGAAAGTGGCTTGCTCCTTCCCACTGGCCCAGAGCCAGAGGTGGGCTCAAAGGGATGGGAATAGAGACAAGGGTGGGGCCAGGACTGTCAGGACAAAGCGGTGTGCTGACAGGGCGCTGTAGCACTCGGGATTCCGGACAGAGGCCTGAGGCCTGGCAGGGTGCGGGGGGTGGGGGGGTATGGGGACCATCATCAAGAGCCCAGGAGGGTAGGGGCAGCCAGGGTAGAGGAGGAAAGGGGTTCTAATGAGGGCCAGGGGCAGAGTGACAGGCCGAGGTCAGAATCAAGCCTGGGGGCACGGGAGCATCAGGCTAGATCCTGGATCCCGGCAGGAGAACGTGGAGTGTAGGGGCCTTCCTCTCTGTCTCACACCCCATTTCAGCCTGGATCCTCATCTTCTTTTCCTAAGATGTTGCCAGAAATAGAAATGGGATGGCAGGAGGAGAGAGGATCAGGGAGAAGGAGGAGAAAGGGAGATTAACAGGGAGTGAGAGAGAAAGGGGATTGGGTGTTGGGTATGGGTAGGGCTGGGGTGCTCCAGGGTCACTAAATAGCTTGGCAAACCTGTGGTGGGGACCCCATACTCGGGTGGCTCTTTTCGGGGGCTGGGAGCCTGTGGAAAGGGGATGATAATCCCCTTCATAGAGTCGGTATGAAAGTTCAATGAAATGCTACCTGAGAGCTGTCCTGTAGGCCCCTGATCAGAGATTCTTCTCCCCACCCCTGCAGGCCAGGCACCCGAATGCCTCACTCCGGGCCTCTCAAGTCGCCTCTGCCCTTTCTACCTGGGACCAGCCCCTTGGCTGATGGGCCCGACTCTTTCAGTTGTGTGTTTGAAGCCATCTTGGAGTCACACCGGGCCAAGGGCACCTCCTACACCAGCCTCGCCTCGCTGGAGGCCCTGGCCTCACCTGGCCCAACCCAGAGCCCCTTCTTCACCTTTGAGCTGCCTCCCCAGCCCCCTGCCCCCAGGCCTGACCCACCTGCTTCTGCCCCACTTGCCCCTCTCGAACCGGATTCTGGTACCAGCTCTGCTGCTGATGGGCCTTGGACACAGAGAGGGGAGGAAGAGGAGGCAGAGGCCAAGCAGGCCCCAAGGAGGGAGCCCCCTAGTCCCTGCCACTCAGAAGACAGCTACGGGCTGGGGGCAGCTCCCCTGGGCAGGTGAGTGATTCCTTTGGGTCCTCAGACTTGAGGCCCCAGGGCCCCAGGGCCCCAGGAACAGTTGCTCTAAGGGACAGAGCCTGAGTGTGAAGATGTAGTTTATATTCTTGACCCCTGATAGGAGTGGTTAGGGGATACAGATGTGTTTTCTCATTTGGAGGACTACTTCCATTGGCTGTGAGTGGGAGCCCCTCACAGCTGCCGCCTTGGTCTCAGATCCAGTGACTTGCGAAACCATGGTTTAGGATTGAAGGGTCCCTAGAGGACACCCTCCTCTTTCTCTAGAAGGGCCCTTCCCTCCCCAGACAGAGCCCTAACCTGCTTAGAATTCTTCTGATCTTACCCTCAGTCAGCCTGGAGGTTTCTCCCAAAGATGCAGCCACCAGCTTCTCCTTTTGCTTCCCTCCCATGTCACCTCCCCCCTCCAATCTAGAGTCTCTCACCCTTCTCCAGGAAGTCCTTTCACCAGTCTAACCTTTCTGCTCTCCCCTCTGCCAGCTACCCTCTCAGTCACTGAAGCCATGGCAACAGGAGGGGGTGGCCAGAGAGACAGGGTTGCCTAGCAACTAGGAGTTTCCGGCCTCTGTCTCTGGGGTGACAGGTGGCTTTGTGAGTAGAGCAGCTGGGGTGGGAAAGGAAGGCAGAAGGAGACAGGGGATGAGGAATTCACTCTGACCCCCAATACCCTCTACCCCAGAGCCTACTTCTTTGAGGGTATAAGAGAAGGACTGGAGGAGGCTCCTCTCCCTAAAAGGCAGGAAGAGGAAAGACATAGGAGCAGGAAAGTGTCCCTGCTGTCCTCACATCTTTGTCTGACCCTCCACTGTTCCTCCCTAGCAGTCCATCTATCCTATCTTTGCCCATAGTCTCAGACACAGAAGACTCTGTCCTGAGTAGGTCCAGTGTGGGAATGGGGAATCTATGTCTAATAGCAAACTTAGGGAGCTTTGGGGAAAGCAGCCAGAACTCCCAAAGCAGCAACATGGATGTGGGTTAGATTTGAGGCGGGACTTCCACAGAGAGGTGGTAATGATGGAGTAGGCTGAAGGAAGGAATTTCCTTCTCTGGAGAAAAGAAAAATGCCTTCCCCATGTCCCAATCTTCCCTTCTCTGTCTACTGGGTCTGGAGGCAGAGGAAGGATCTGGATGGCCCCTGAGGGCTTGCCCCACCTCTGAGCTGGTGTTCTACCCTGGCAGTGAACCACCCCTGAGCCAGCTCGTGTCTGATTCGGACTCAGAGCTGGACAGCACAGAGCGGCTGGCCCTGGGAAGCACAGACACCTTGTCTAATGGGCAGAAAGCAGACCTGGAGGCTGCGCAGCGCCTAGCTAAGAGGCTGTACCGACTAGACGGCTTCAGGAAGGCGGATGTGGCCCGGCACCTGGGCAAGAAGTAAAGGCACTGGGCTGGGATTGAGAATTGGGGGAGAAGGAATGCATCCTGTGGGCAGCACCTCCACATCCCCTGTATCTAATACCCCCAGGTCTCTAGGTAAACCCCACCTGGCCCCTTGACACTTCCCCTTGAGACTCCACCTGTCTCTCTGCCCTGCCCACAGCAACGACTTCAGCAAACTTGTGGCTGGAGAGTACCTGAAGTTCTTTGTCTTCACGGGCATGACTCTGGACCAAGCTCTCAGGTGGGTGTCCAGCCCTTTGAGGGCAGCGCCTACTCTCCAGGCCTGGTGTGCAGGGCCTCAGTTATGCCTCCTCTGAGCCCCGTGACTCCCCTAAACTGCCCTGAAGTCACCCTTTCCCAAGCTGTCTGGGCATGGCCAAGAGCCAGGGCTGCCTGGTAAGGGGACCTTGGGTAGAGGTGACATGTCCCCTCTTCCCACCTCCCCAGGGTGTTTCTGAAGGAGCTGGCCTTAATGGGTGAGACCCAGGAACGGGAGCGCGTGCTGGCCCACTTCTCCCAGAGATACTTCCAGTGCAATCCTGGAGCCCTGTCCTCAGAGGGTGAGGAGGCCCGGGGCAGGGCATTCCTGGCTGGTCACTGAGGCAGATGGGCACATCTGTGCAAAGCAGCATGAGTGTGTGTGCAGAAGTACCCGAATGCATGAGCTTGCAGGCATGCAAGCATGCATGTATGCAGACAGTACTGGCACGGCTGTACAGATGTGGAACTGTGCATGTGGGCAGGTATAGTGCTAGGTAGGGTCTAGTGTGTGTTGTGAAGAGGCACGTGGCAGGTGTGTTTGCATGTCATTGTTTGCATACATGTGCAAGACAGTGCTTGGCCTGAGCAGGGATTCTATTTGGTCTGCATAACTGTGTGGGGCCCAATGGCTTGCATAGACACAGAGGCATGTTGGTGTTGGGGGCAAGCAGTGGGCTGCCCCCAGAACCTTAGGGAGTTAGGTAGGGTGACCTAAGAAGAGGGAGAGGTCCCATCTGAGGGATTTACTGGAAGAGAGAGGTCTTTGCTCTGGAGGGGTTTGCTAATGGGGTCGGGGACTTACAAAAGTGTGGTTGTGAGCCAAAGGGGTTCCTGAAAGGGGGCAGGGGATGAACTGGAAGATTGAGGAAGATAGATGTGTAAAAGTCCCTGCGAGGTGGCCAAGGCTGAATGTCAATTCGCTCCTAGACGGTGCGCACACGCTGACCTGCGCCCTCATGCTACTCAATACGGATCTCCACGGCCACGTGAGTAGGGGGGCTGGCGGGAGGGAGCCCGGAGCACCCCGTCCAGGCCCTCAAGGCCTGGGAGGCGAAGGACTCCCCAAGCTCAGAGGCCTCTGTGCCCTCCATTAGAACATCGGGAAGCGCATGACCTGCGGAGACTTCATTGGTAACCTGGAGGGCCTCAACGAAGGCGGCGACTTCCCCAGAGAGCTGCTCAAGGTGGGGGGTGGGGCGGGGCGGGGCAGAGGTCGTTGGAGGGGAGGGACAGGGGACCTATCAGCAGGCCTCCGAGGGAGGGGCGGGGAGGGGCCTGCCACCACCCAGTTCCCGCTGTGGAAGCCTGAGCTCTAGTGACTCAGCCTGGGGACCGCCCCCTCCCCCAGCCCCCACAAGACTGGCTTTCCCGGAACATGCGCACTCGCAGTCCCAGCGCGCAGCGGGGGAGGGCGGGGAAAACAGTTCTCGAAAACACGTGACCAGCAGGCCCTGGACCCTGTATTTTGGCTTCGTTAGCGCCCCTCCTTAAGTGTTCACTGAGGAAAGGGGTGGGGTGTGTGTGGGGGGGTCTCTGCAAGGGCGGTGGGGCGCGCATAGGTACACCACTTCCCTCCCCGCGCCCAGCCCCCGCCTCACGGTGTACGGCCACAAAGGCCTCTCTCGTACCGCTGCACTGGAGGGACCCGGAGTTGGGGGCCCTGAGAGGGACAAAGGCTTTCCGGGGTCCTGAAGCCAGTTAGCACCAAGCTGGGACTACACACTGCGCTTCTGGCTCCTTAGTGGGCAGGCCCCGCGCCCAGGCGCCAGGTCCTGAGGGGTTAGCTACACTGGAGCGGGTAGGATGGGAGGAGGAGGGGGGTGGCCTGGTCCTTGGCTTCAGTCCTCTTCCAGATCGGGTGGCGTTTTATCTGAGAAGGCCTGCACTCCCTTGAAACCCCCAGAGTTGTCAAAGGGGTCTCCCGGCCACCGCATACATGTGACAGCACTGGAGTGTCCTGGGGCGTGTCTGTGAACGTGGGGTATGTTGAGCTTCTGAGTTTGGGAACGTATCTTGAGTGGGGCCGTCCACTGTGAGCTGGGGGGGCGTCAGTGAGTTGGGGTGTATGCTGACTTGTATATGTGATTTAGGGTCTGTGAATCATAGGGCTTTGACTTGCAGTGTGTTTGTGCTTTAGGGCTTATGATTTAGAGTGTGTTGGGATGTAGGTTGGGTGTTTGTGTGTGTTGGGGTGTATATCTACGAATTGACTATCTGGTTTATGACAGGTGTCCATGAGTAGGGGGTGTATGTCTGTGAGTTAATGACTGTAAAATTTGAGGTGTACCTCTGAATTTGTAGTGTCTGTGAGTTGAGGTGAATGTGTATTGGTGCATCTGGTTAGTTGGGGTGTATGTAAAGTGGGGTGTTTGAAGGTGATTATATACTCGGGCATTTGAAGTATCTGCGGGTCGGTGAGCTGGGTAATTCCACGGCTGTCTCCATCCCGCGCCGCTGTCTCTAGCCTCGTGGCCCCTCCTGGCTCTGTAAAAAAGGGCCGCCAGGAGGCGTTCCGACCTTTCTCCTCACCACCGCACCCAGACGAGACAGGAGAGCGCTCCAGACCCTACAGGGACAGCCCATCTCACAGCCCTAACCTCCCAGCACCCCTAGAAAAGGCCACCGCGCCGCCCCCCCACCGGCCCTCCCAGGCGCCTCCCGCGTGACGGCGCGCGGCTGGCCCTCCTGTCGGTCGGACGCCTCCATTTTGCGCCGTCCCCGCCCCTCGCCCTCGCCCTCCCCTCTCCGTCGGCGCCCACCCCCCCACCCGCTCTCGCCGAGCTGCAGAGCAGACAGCGTCGCCGCCGCCGCCGCCGTCGCCGCCGAGCGCTCCGTGCGTCGGTGGGAGCCGGGCCGGGCTCGGGCCGGGCCGGGCCGGGCTGCTCGCGCCGGCTGTCGGGGGAGCCGTCCGCGGGCCGTCCGGGTCGTCCGCGGCCGAGGCCGGACGGCGGCATGGCCGGGGGCCGCGGCGCGCCGGCCGGGCCAGCATGATCGGTGTCAACAGCATCCACAGCAGCGCCGGGCGGCTGCGCTCGCGCTCGCTGTGCTCCGTGCGCTACGGGCGCACCCACCGCGGCGCGGAGACCCTGTGCTACGGCTGGCCGCAGCGCTCGCGCAGTCTCAAGCCCGTGCTCTACACCGACCTGGTGGTCAGCCGCCTGCAGAGCCGCAAGAAGAAAAAGGCGGTGAGGGCGGTGGGGCCGCGGCCCACGCCAGGCTGGGGGACGACCGAGGGGGTTGCTGAGGGCGGCACGCGACTGAGGGGGCGGCTTGAGGGAGGCGCCGAAGGCATCGCAAGCCTAGGGGGGAGCCCGACACGGACAGAGCCCACGGGTAGCCAGGGGTGGGCATGGGGTGGGGGTAGGGCAGAGACCCTCGGATCAAGTTGGGGATCGCAGACCAAAGGGTCTTTGGACCTTCTAGATGAGAGCATGAGACGGAGCTCACCTGTGGGGTTTAGGAATTTTCGAAGGAAGACGTTGTGGGCCAAAGGAAGTGCCGAGAGGGGCAGGGGATGAACTGCAGGGGTGGAGACAAGGACCGCAGGTTGGCTTTCGGTGGCCACTTCACGTCCTGGCCCGAGAGTTGGAGTGTGAGGGCTTAGCGTCTGCGCCTTGCTGAGTTTGGTCGGGGTGGTGCTGGGAGGGCTGAGTATGCACCTGACTGACTGGGTTGTGCTGTGGGGTGGAGGTCGTGGTGTACCTGCCCCCGGCCAGGGTGTGCCCATGTGGGGGGGTGCTTGGCAAGCCTTGTGGTTGGGTATAGCAGTGGACAGTGAAAGAGTCAGAGACCGTGTTGTGTGGGCAGTGGGGGGCTGTGTCCCATCTTGGAGAAGGTGCCGACGTCACCACTGCATCCAACTCCTCGCACGCAGGCATCACACGCCACACGCTTAGCCGCATGTGCTGGGGACACACCCACTCACGGACAGGCTGGTGGAAGCGCCCCCACAGTGGGAGCCACTGGTGTGAACCCACGTTGCAGGCTACTCCCAAGAAGAGGGGTCCCCTATGCCACTACTGGAACCCATCCTCTCCTCCGACTACCCCAAGGCCCCTGCAGGTCCCCCAGGCCAACTGTACAGAGGCAAGTGACTCGGGAATTCACAGGGAGTTTGGAGTGTGCAGGGTTTGGAAGCTAAAACTATTGTCTTTTAGACTAGTGTCCACTCTGCCGGAACATGAAGTATGTGCCTGGGCAGGGGGCTGGACCACTCCGGCATTTGGCTTGCTGGGGCTCTCTGGGTTGGGCGAAGATCTCAGCTTGCACTGGGGCTGGGAGCCATGGGAGTGTGTTCTCTGTTAGCCAAGGAGGGAGGTGACAGGGAGAGTCCTGTTCCTGGGCCTCAGTTTCCCCATATGCCCTGTGTGGGTTTATCCTGTCGAAATAGGCCAAAACGCATGGTTGGGGAAAGGAGAGCTTCTTAGGCTGCGCTTTTCCATTCCTTCTAGGGCTGTGCTTCCCCCACCCAGGTTCTGAATAGGATGACTCTTAACAATAACAACAGCAGCAAAGATAAGAGCAGTTGCTACTTATTGCACATAAACCGTACGCCAGGATGTCCTGTGTTAGTTGCTTGCCCTATGGTAAACACGTGGTACTTGGACTTCCCTGGCCGTCCAGTGGTTAAGAGCTCCCAGTGCAGGGGTGCGGGTTCTATCCCTGGTCAGGGACCTGAGATCCTGCATGCTGCGTGGCGTGGCCAAAAAAAAAATAAAACGACCACGTGGTGCTACGTTTGTTCTTCCCATGGAGACTTGTCCAGAGTCATGCAGCTCAAGTGGCAAACCTGGGCCTGGGTCCTAGTACCTTGTTCTAGAGCCTGTCAGTCATTACACCCTACTGCCCATCCCCACCCCCAGTTCTGTCTCCTCCCCCAAACTTGGAGGGAGGGCTCTGAGCTCTGGCATTGGTGCACCTCCCCCCCAGGATTGACCCCCACCCCCTTGGTTTGTTCCTCCCTCTGCAGGCCTTGTACAGCTCCATTAAGAATGAAAAGTTGCAGTGGGCCATGTGAGTCCTGGGGCATGTGAGGGGCTGGGATGGGATGTCGGGAAGGGGCTGCCTGGAGAGGTCCAGAGCACTGAGATGGGCTGAGTGAATCCTGGGGCTGTGGAGCCGGGGAGGCGGGTGAGAGCACGAGAGGCTGCCTCACTTCCTTTTTTGGAGGTGCCCGCCTGGACGTGGGGTTCTGTGTCTTGTCTCTAGCTGGGTTGTTATGACAAGCTGGGTTGGGGTGGGTGGCCATTGTCAGCTGGCCTGGGATGAGGGTGCTGAAACAAATGGGGGGAGGTCTCTTGGCACCCAAGTGGGAAAGTAGAAGTCTCTGGAAGTAGGGCCCCCGACCAGTAGAGGGAGAGCCTCCTCCTGGGTCCTAGGGAGCCAGAGTGTCACAGAATTGTCTACTCTTGGCAGCCCCAGTGGAAACAGAAAGACTCAGTTAAGTCTTGGAAGAGTCTAGTCTGAGGGAGGAGGTCTAGTTTTAGTCGAGTCCCCCAGTCTGAGGTAGAGCCCTCATCTAAACAGTCAATAGATCACTCCTACTTGCTGATATCTGCTGAGAGTCCAGTCACTGCTCAGTTTAGCTGGGAGCTCCCAGTCTGCAGGAGAGAAGACCTCAGAGGAGGCAAAGCTCAGGACTGGGGTACAGGGGGGATCAGGGAAAGCTTCTGTGAGCATTGGTCTCGGGGCAAGCCTTGACGGAGAGGAAGCATTGTTTGGGGAGAGAAGGAGGGAAGTTGGCATTTGGGAGGCCAATGTGTGGTGGCTGAAACGAGTGTGGGGTGAGGAGACCAAGAGGAGGCAGGCTAGCTGGAATGGAGAGTGGCAGGAGAGAGACAGTGTTGGTGAGGATGTAGTGTAGGCTCCAGGTGGAAGGCAGTGGGGAGCTACTGCAGGTTCTTGATGAGGGAGTGACAAAATAGAATCAGATTTTTTAGCTGATAGCTGACAGAGCCTGCAGACCAGGAGGTAGTAGGAAGCTCCTTCTGCCACCATTTAGCCAACAAGCTACGAGTAAAGCCTGGTGCTGGGTGTGGTTGAGAGGCTGATTCAGACATGTGTCTGCTCCGGTGGAGAAGGGAGTGAGGGGTGTGTGTGTGTGTGTGTGTGTGCAGAAATGGAGAGGATGGGGCTGCGTACACGTGAGGGGAGGAAGGGACAGACGTGGCCCTACCCTTGGGAACTCTAATCTGGGGGCAGAGACATGCTGCCTCGAGGACCCCTGATCTGAGTGGGGAGGTACAGCTACACCCTGGTGCAACCCGGTCTGAGGCCGGAAATGTGGCTCCAGGAGCCTCAGGCTGAGGGGAGCCACGCCCTATGAGAGGGGCAGTCCCCCCAGCCCCTTCTTCACAGACACTGGAGGAGCGTTCCTGGGTGGCAGAGGCCGGGCCTGAAGGGGGGGTCGTGGCTACACGGCCAGCCCCCTCTGAGGTGATCACACCTGCAGAGACGAGGAGGAGCTGAGGCGCTCTCTGTCTGAGTTGGCCGACCCCAACCCCAAGGTCATCAAGAGAGTCAGCGGGGGCAGTGGCAGCGGCTCCAGCCCTTTCCTGGACCTGACTCCCGAGCCCGGGGCCACAGTCTACAAGCACGGGGCCTTGGTGCGAAAGGTGCACGCAGACCCTGACTGCAGGAAGAGTACGTGGCCAGGTGGGGAGCCCTGGGGGATGGATGGGAGTGGGCCTGTCTCAGGCCCCCCTGACTTGTCTTCCTTCCCCCCAGCACCTCGGGGCAAGCGGGGCTGGAAGAACTTCCACGGGATCCTCAAGGGCATGATCCTCTACCTGCAGAAGGTGCGGGGGCCAGCTCAAGGGGCTGGGGCTGAGCTGGCTCAGGGGAGGGAGTAGGGGTGGGTCGAGCTGGGCTGGGACTGCAGCCAGGACGAGATGGGCACCCCACAGGAGGAGTACCAGCCTGGGGAGGCCCCGTCGGAGGCTGAGCTGAAGAACGCCATCAGCATCCACCACGCACTGGCCACGCGTGCCAGTGACTACAGCAAGAGGCCCCACGTCTTCTACTTGCGCACCGCTGACTGGCGGGTCTTCCTCTTCCAGGCTCCGTGAGTGCCCTCCTCCTGCCCATCCCAGACCCCTTCACTCCACTCCCAGCTTGCTCCCATCCCTTGTCCCTGGATTGCCTCATTGCTTCTCAGGCCAGGACTGGCATCCCTGGATGGAACCCTGGGCCCAGGTCCCAGATGGCTGTGCTGTCTCCCCAGGAGCCTGGAGCAGATGCAGTCCTGGATCACTCGCATCAATGTGGTGGCTGCTATGTTCTCCGCACCCCCCTTCCCAGCTGCTGTCAGTTCTCAGAAGAAGTTCAGCCGCCCTCTGCTGCCCAGTGCTGCCACCCGCCTCCCCCAGGTACCCCCAGCTCTGTCCACCTGGTGCCAGCGGGACGGAGGCAGGCCTAGGCCGACTGCACTCCAGGCCGCTGTGTATGATACATGTAGATGTCCAGTGCACCAGGACATGGGCCATAGTGGGGCGTGCAGAGGCTGAAATACTGTTGGTTAACCCATACATGGTGCTTTGTTCATCCAAAGGATGGGGCACCTTTTCTAAAAACTTGCACAAAGGCACTGTCTCTGCCAGAGTGACCATGCTCCCCCGGCCTCTAGGAGGAGCAGATGCGGACCCACGAGGCCAAGCTGAAGGCCATGGCAAGTGAGTTGCGGCAGCACCGGGCTGCCCATCTGGGCAAGAAGGCCCGGGGCAAGGAGGCTGAGGAACAGCGGCAGAAGGAGGCCTATCTGGAGTTTGAGGTGAGCCTCCCGGCCCGGGCAACTCTGTGGCTCCTTGCTCCACCGGTGGGACCTCTGTGTCTCCATACAGAGGCTCAGACTAGTGATTCATGGCATGGACTCTAAGAGTGGGACTAGCTAAGTGACCCTGGGCAGACTGCTTAATCCCTCTGAGCTGCAGTTTCCTCTCCTGTGGGACAGGGACAGCATTCCATCCCCACTAGGGAAATAAAAGGAGATGATGTCTCTTACGTGCTCAGTTTTGCCAACTCTGGTAAAGGCTCAAGAAACATTAGCTGTTACAGTTGACAGTCTAGAGAGAACCCAGAGAAGGTCACCAAACTACCCAGGGATCATGTCGCAGTCAGTCCTTGGGGGCTTTTGGGGCTTCAGAGGTAGGCAAGAACGTGGCATCTCCTAGCCTTCTTTGGCGTTCCCTCCCTGCTCCAGACGGGGGTGGGCTGGGCAGACGGCGGACAGCAGGCTCATCCCTGCCCCTCTGCCTCAGAAATCTCGCTATGGCACATATGCAGCGCTGCTTCGGGTCAAGCTGAAGGCGGGCAGTGAAGAGCTGGATGCGGTAGAGGCAGCACTGGCCCAAGCCGGGAGCACGGAAGACGGACTCCCCCCTCCTCACTCCAGTCCCTCCTCGCAGCCCAACACCTCCAGCCAGCCCCGGGCTCAGTGTCCTGGCCCAGAGTCTCGCGCAGGGGCAGGCAGTGGGCGGTGGAAGCCCTGAGTTGAGGGTGGGAGTGGGGCGGGGCGGGTGGTGCCCACCAGGCACCTGCATGACAGGGCCCTGCCTGAGCCCGGGCCGGCCTCGGGCCACCTGGGAGGGCCCCTCGGTCCAGGGCCTGACCGCGCCGGACGCGGTGTCCGGGGCAGGGCAGGGCAGGGCTAGGGCACGGGCCTCAGGAGCCTTAGGCTAAGGGCCCCTCCGAGACCCCCTTTTTGTGATAATGTTTTGCACTTTTTCGTACAGGGGACTGGGACGGGAGGGGCCAGGGCCCCTAGACTTTTGATGCTTTTTTTTTTGTGTGGGGGAGACCTGACATTTCTGCTGAGACACCCCACCCCTGACACCAGCAATCGCCCTCCACCCTGGGGCCTGGCTCAGACAGAAGCCAGGAGTTGGGGCTGAGCTGGTTTTCCCTCCCTCTTCCATGAGGGCTCACCCGCTCTTTCCAGAGGTGGCGGAAGGGTGTCCATGCTGAGGCCCTATGCACAGGCCGGGGGCAGCATGGCCTTGCTTTCCCTCCTTCAGTGGGCCCTACCCTTTGTATAGCCTCCACCTCCATTAAAACTGCTCTAGACTTGCTGGCTGGGCCTCCTCCTCTATCCAGTGCCTGGCCTGAGGCCAGGATAGGCATTTGGTTCCCAGGAACAATAGTCACACACATCAGGGGCTGCTCTAAGTTGGGGAGGAGGCCACGCCCCCTCCCTTTCTCATGAGAATCTTTTATTTGCCCCAACTGAAGGGTGGGCACGGGGTGTTAAATAAGAACTGGAATAGGTGGGGACACTGTACAGAGGGGCCCAGGAAGGGGGCTGGTGGGTGGGCAGCAGTTCAGTGCACCTGAGGCTGGGGATGTCCGTGGCAGAGCCCGCCTGGTGGCTCAGGAGGGGGGCCCAGCTTCTCTGCTTCCTGTTCCACCGACTGGCTCCCGTATGCACTGTCCTCCTTCACCTCTGCTGGGGAAGTGGACACGGGGAAGGACATAGGAAGAGTCAAGGCCTCAAGCCTCCCACCCTCCAAGCCCAGGTCCACCTTTGAGGTAGGGCCCCTTTACCTGTGCTAGGCAGCTTTTCTCGGGTCTCAGGACCCCTCAGCAGCCTCACTCCCTCGTCCAGGCCCATGTCAGACAGGGCATCCAGCAGGCCTGCCAAGTCCCCACCAGCCAGCTGAGGAGAAGGACGAGGCAGGAGGCTTGAGTCATGGTTAGGGTGTGGTGTCCGCAGAGAAGCACCAGAGACCTGAGGCTGGGGCATGGAGCGCGGGACGGGGACCGACTGACCTTGTAACTGCGTAGGAGACTGCCGCTGGGTGAGGCCGTCTTTCGATACGTGTCCACCAGACTGCGCAGACCCAGCCGTTCTGCCAGCTCTGCCCAGCTGCCCTGGGCTCCTGGCCCGTCTAGCAGATGCTCCAGGTTCTGTAGGACTGTATCCTCGAGTGGCATCTCTGGCCCTGAGGGGGACACACACATAACATGTTAGTTACCCCCCAGGGATGGGCAAAAACACAGCTGAATGCCACCTTTCTCACGTGGTAACCTGATAGATAAGGCAGGAAGGGCCACTGGGGGCAATGGACGGAGGACAGGGATGGAGGAAGGGAGACCTCCTTGAGTGGCCCTGAAGGAGAAGAGACCTCTGTGAGCAGGGGTCTGGGGTCTGGCATCTGGCAATGGGTGGGGAGATCTCACCTGCAGGGCTAGGTGGGGTCAGGGGGGGCGCCATGGTGTCCTGAGCAGCATTTAGCAGCAAGGTCTTCACCTGGGGAGACAGCCTCAGCCTTGACTACCTCCCATCACAGTCCTTAAGTCCAGGTACCAGATACTCAGGACCCATCTATAAGCCCAGCTGCCCCATCCCCTGGTACTTCTAGTCCCAGGCTGGCCTCACCTTGCTGCTGCGAGTGAGGTCAAGAGGTGTGTGGCCCCGAAAGCTGCCTCGGGTGTCCCTCTCAGGGCCCTCAGAATCTGAGTCACTACCAGAGGTGGGGGGTGAAGGCAGTGGGCACAAGGGCTCCTCGTTCTCTGCATGGATGTCGGCACCTGGGTGAGGGGATAGTCACGGAGAAGTACAACAGGAGCCCACATTAAGGATGCAAAGTGGGGGGACTGGGAAGCCCCCCTTTCCTTCCCCCCAGCCCTGTTCATATGCCCCTGAGAGTGAGACTGACCGGCCTTCAGAAGGAGGCGGGTGAGGGTCGGGGATCCCAGTCCAGCTGCCAGGTGTAGGGGCGTGTTTCCCGCAAAGGTACGGGCATTCACATTGGCCCGGAGCTGTGGGGTGCAAGGGAGTGGTTGATCACAGCACCAACTGATTGGCTGTCCCTCCGCCACACCCTCCCCATCCCTAGTCCCTCCACACCCTTGGCTCCATGCCTTCCACAATCCGCAGTCCCACCTTGGTGACCAGATGGGTGACCAACCCCAGCTCCTCCATTTCTGTGGCTAGATGCAGGGCTGTTCGGCCCCCCTGCCGCTCTGCAGCCTCCACTTCAGCTCCGTTGTCCACCAGCAGATCCAGGCACTCGGGGCTTCGGGCACGGACCGCCAGGTGTACAGGGTACAGCCCTAGTGACACAGGATGCTCAGCCTGCAGCTGTGCCCCCAATGTGACCCCCTGACCATCTGACCTCGATGCCTCATGTCCACTACAGGCACTCACCAGGTACCCTCTCTGGTCCCCACCCTTGCCCGCTGGTCCAGGTGATGAACTCACCTTCAAAGTCTGGCAAGTGCAACAGTTGGGGCATGCTGGGAACTCCACTCCGCAGAAGGGTGCGCAGCACGTCAGGGGCACTGGCACGTGCCCGGAGTGCCAGGTGCACGGCTGAGTCTCCATGCCGATCCAGCAGTGCTGGATCTGCGCCCACCTGCAGCAGGAAGCTCACCACGCTGGTCTGCCCGGTGATCACTGCCAGATGCAGGGGCGTCTGGGGAGGCAGGCAGAGTGAGCCAGGCCTGCTCCTGGCCTAGACCCACCTGACTTCCAGCCCCTACCCCCTCACCAATAGATGCCCCTCACCTGGTGCAGGTGGTTGGTGAGATTAACAACGCCGAGGTGCGGGGCGTGGTAGATGACGTGGGCTATTTGCTCAATGACGCTGGTCTGCCCGTGGATGATGGCCAAATGCAGCGGCCTGGGGGTTGGGGAGTAAGACTCTGGCCTAGTGAGCCCAGCAACTCAGCATCCTTCACCCACCACCTCCACAATCTCTCTCCCTCGGCCCCGCCCAGCCCAGACGTCTCCAAGGACATCGCTGCACCTGAACTTAATACTTCCGAGCACCTTTTGCGCTAAGTACGTACTATTATTGTGCCCCTTTAAAACTGAAGTGTGCAGAGATTAAGTATCTTGGACAGAACTAGAGCATAACGAGGCCAGGCTTGAAACCGGGTCTGTCCAACTCCAGAGCCCTGGCTCTTTTTAAGTCCCTTTCCCACCCCGCCCCCCACGACCTTCCACCACGCCAAGCCCAGGACCCCGCCCGCCCGGCCGCCCGCCCTCCCACCTACGTGTCTCCGTTCTCGTCCTGCGCGGTCAGCAGGTGGCGCTGTCCCGCCAGCAGCGCGCGCGCGTCTGCCGTGACGCCGTAGTCGAGCAAGGCTCGGGCGCTGCGCTGCGCCAGGCCAAACAGGCGCGCGTTGTATTCCCGGGCTGGGGGCGACAGGGGGTGTGGGCATGGGCTAGGTCCCCACCCGCAGCGTCCCGACCACCCGGATTCCCGAGGCCATACCTCGATGCAGCAGCTCCGGGGCCTGTTCGCGCTGGAGGGTCCTGGAGGGGGCGCTCAGCTCTGCTGCTTCCTCCCCCGCATCCACGCTAGGCGCCTCGGAGGCCATCTGCGCCCCGCCCCCGCCTCCCGGGTAGCAGCCCATTGGGGCCGCACCGGACTGGTAGGGGCTGTAGGCCAAGGAGGAGGAGAAAAAGCCGAGGCTGCCACCTGTGGACACAGGCAGGACTGTGGGGAGGGGGCACCAGGAGGACTCTTCCAGATTTCTTCCCCCACAACTTTTCTCCCCTTTACCCCTCCCTCATCCATTCCCCTTCCTGCCACCAGCACTCACCTCCTCCTCCAGCTCCTCCATAACCCCCAGCCGAGCCCCCAGAGCCTCCACCCATGTGGGAGCCACCCCCAAAGGGCTGGGAGAAGGTGGGCAAGGCTTTCCTCCGCTTCCGCTGCACCTCCTCCTTGTCTGGGGGGAGAGGCAAATGAGATATTAAAACCCCAACTCACACCTTGCCTCAAGAGCCCTGTCCCATGTTTGGTAATGGCCTTTCCCCTGAAAGCCCTCAGGCTGGCTCCTAGGGTCACCTCTTCCTGGGACCTTCCCTACTCCTGATTTGACTCATGGGTCCCCTGATCTAGTTCTTGGGACCCTCCAGCCAAGCCCCCACCCTCCAGCCCCCGTGGGATCTTCAGCCCAGCTCCACCTTCCACCAGAGGATAATAGGTGAACTGTTTGGAGTCAGAGACATCCCCCCCACGCTTGCGTTTCAGTTGCAGGAACACAGTTACAGGACGCTCAATCTTCATCTTATGATAGGGAGGTGTCCGGAACACAATGGCGTACTAGGGGAAGGAGAACATAAGGTGTATTAAGGCCTTGGCCTAGTTTCGGCCCAGGCCCAGCCCTGGCCCTAGGGTACCTGTTTGTGAACATCTGTGGGAGAGAAGTCCCCGAAGGCCTGCCATCCATTCTCATCATCCTCGTAGAACCGAACCTCAATGTCATCTACAGGGGAAATTGAAGTTTGGCCACAGCTCCTAGTAGAATCTCCAGGGCCATTTGTCCTGGAGCTGTCCCGGTCCCCAAGCTTGATACCCAACATCCCTAGCTCCCAGCCTAGGCTCCAGCCTCACCTTTCTGCACCTTGTCACAAAGCAGATAAACCTCATCTCCACCCCGCACAGAGCCAGCTGTCTTGTCCATTCGAGAAATCTTCAGGTTTGAGGCTCCAGGAGACTCTATGGAGATGGGATATCAATTACTTGAGAGGATATAATAGCCATGGTCCCAATTATGGAGCCAGGGGCTTTGTATTATCTGAACAACCCCAAAGGTACAGGAACTGCTAGTATCTTCATCTACTCAAGATGGAAGCCATACTCAGAGAGGGGAAATGACTTGCTCAAGATCACTCAGCTCATACATGGTGGGGCCAAGTTCAAACCCAGGCCTATCTGACTCCACAGTTCAAGGCTGCCCTCCATGCTCCCTCTGGCACCCAGGCCCCAGGTGATCAGGATACTCACTGCTGTCATGGATGGGCTGAGAGATAACTGGCTTCAGGGGCAGAGAGAAGGAGCCATCACTGGCTCGAAGGAAGGCAGAAAAGCGCAGCCGCACAATGCTCAGATCCATCACCTTCTTTAGTTCCTTGGCCTCCTGCTCCAGCTCCCGACGCTCAGCCTCTGGGCAGCGGGCACACATGTGACCCCTGGAGTCCTCCTCCTTCTCTACTCCTTCCATGACCACCTCCCATGACTCCCTCCACGTCCTCCATACCCGTAAGGCCCTGGGGCCTGGAGCGAAGCCGCTGTCTCTGCAGTTTTTGTATCATAATCTCCATCATGTTCTTCTTGGTCACATGCAGGACACCCAGGTTGTTAAATCTGGGTAGGGGAAGGGAGGAGTCAGAGGCCTTGCAGGCAGTTCTTTCCTCCTGAGGCACCCTCCCCACTGCCAGGGCTCAGCTCAGCTCTACTTCCTCTAGGAAGCTTTTCTAGTTTTCACTTGGGGCCTTGGGTTCTAGGGCCAACCAGGGTCTCTCCCCTTGGTCAGATGCTAAGCTCACAGAGGTGGGCTGGGGCCTAGAACTGGCAAGCAATGAGGGGGCACGCCAGTGGAGACCAGGGGTAGGGGGCACCTACTGGGCAGTCATATCCTTGGGCCCCACAGACACTGCGCAGACCCCCAGCTCCGAGCATTGCTTGCCCACCAAACTGTGGGCGTGAGCACGAGGCGGGTCACTGTGTGTTACCAGGTCCACCTCTATCTTGGCCGGTCCCTCGTAGTTACAGATCTGTGAGGGGTGAGGGCTGTCAGCAACGCCCATGAATACACTGTCCACTAGCCCACCCTCCAGCACTATCCTGGCTCACCTTGACAGTGGGATAAGTCTTCCGACCCTTCTCGCTGGAGGCACCTGGCAGTCCTCCGTGGGAAGGGCCTTCACAGCCATATCGAAATCGGAAGCCTCGCTGAAGGTGCCAGGGCACAGTGACATTGTGACCAGGACAGACACCAGCCCCCCATCCCCCCCAGCCAGCAGTGACCATAATGACTGGATGTGTGTATCCTGAATCACAACCACACCACTGTGATCAGCAGCAGCTAACCATCCCAACCCTAAGTGGGTCTGTGTCAGTTACCCTCCCTGTGGCCACCCAGCTGCAACTACCCCACTTGCCCCCAAAGCTGAAGCCATCCCACACTATCCCTTCCACTCGCTCACCTGCTTAGGCTGTTCCACGATCACCAGGTAGGGGCCATCAGCTGGGGACAGAGGGGCCTTGCTGAGCCAGGATCTCTGAGCCCACTCCCAAGGCAGAGGGCACATACTCCTCCCTTCCCCTCCCTCCAAGACAAGGGGAGGTCAGGGGACTTACTAACCTGTCTCTGGGGCTGGCTCCTTGGGCCCCACCATGGACGGGTTGAATTTGAAATCATCATATTCAATGATGCCATCCAGACCCTGGTTTGGAGACAGACTGGGGTGGCAGCTGATTCTGAGCCACCCCCAGAGGCCTCCACCTCTCAGCTCTGTAAGCCCACAGTAATGACTCCCTCTCCTCCCCAGGCCCATATGAAAGCTCCTACTGTAAGCAGTTTGTAGACAGACTAACTGACAGGCAGGGTGAGATAATCTGAGGACATTACAGGTGTCGGGGAGTAGATGGCACTCCGAAAGACGGGCAGACAAGCAGACAGGCACGGGGCGGGGGGGGGGGGGGGGGGCAGACGGCCGGCTTTGGGGCCAGGCGGCGTGACTCACTGGGTCGTAGCAACTGTCCATGTCTCTGGGCTAGGCCCGGCTCTGTCCGGTGGCTTCGGCGAGTCCTGTTCCCCAGAGTTTCAGGCGCCCGCCTTAGGTGGGGAGGAGTGGCGGGGGTAGGGAGAGACAGATCAGGACGGGAGTTGGGGGAAGAGGGGGGCCCAAATTTGGGGGAGGGTCCGATCTCCTCCAGCTACCCGTCCGGGTGTGGCGGGCAAGATCCGGTGGAGGGCGAAATCTGGAGCTGGGCTGGGCCGGGCCGGGGAAGGGGCAGGAAAGTTAGAACAGCTTAGGAAAGTCCCGAAAATACCACGGGGAGGCGGGGCCGGAGGGGGCGTGCCTGGAAATGACGCCACTGGCCACTCCCCCGAGGCGGGAGGGGCGCGAGGTCTTCTCGCTGGCCTGCGGGCTCCCGCAGCACCTCTACAAGCAGAGGAGCGGCGAGACCCAGAGAACGCCCCGCGGGGTTGGGGGCCACCTCCTCCCTCCAGAGCAGGCGCCAGGGCCTGGAGGGTCTTTCAAGGCCGGGGGAGGCTACTAGTCCGGGGCCAGGCCCGCCTCCCGTCCCCTTCCCCTCCCCCGTCCTGGAGCAACCTCGGGATTTTCTACTCCGAGAGAGGCCACGGCTGATTCACCCCGGGGGGTTTTGGGGGGATATTCCTACTGTAAGGAGGCCTCCTCCCCGAAGGGCTGTAGGCGGGGGCTCTTCCCAGTCGGGGGCCCCGGGGTTCTGCCCCGAGAACCGGTCTCTGGGGCCACGGGGCGGCGGGAGGAAAGGTGTCTCCTTGGGATGGGTTCCTCTATTCCCTCTCCCCAAACATCTGTACAGCTGTTGATTCCCACACCGCACCTGCTTTGGGGGCCCACGCCCCACCCCAGTCCCATAGCCGTGTGTAATGCATGTATGTGTCTGCATCACAGGTGTACAAGTGTGTTTCGGCCCATGTGCTTGTGTGTACATGGTGTGAACATGCGTGTACAGGTGAGCGTCCTTAAACTAATCAGTGTGGACACATGTCTGAGCATGTATGTAAGGGCACAGGTGAACATATCTTTGAGTTTCTGTGTGAAGGGTATGGGTCCAGGCACCTGTGCACGGGTGAGTGTGTTTTGCGTGTGCATGTATGTGTGAGTCTGAGTGCATGGACGACCCTGTGCACCCGCCGGCATATGTGTAGATATACGCACGGCCCGCGTCTTTGTACAGGGATATTGACGTGTATCCGCGTGTCTTGTTCGTGTGCGTGCTCTCTGGAGTGTGCAGATGCCGCTCTTAAGCTCTGGGGCTCGGTCAGCTAAGGGCCCTCCTCCTGCCCTTCCCGGCGTCCCGCCACCCAGGGGTCTGAACCCAGCCACTCACCGCGGCGGCGGCTCCGGTTCCGGATTCTCTCCTTGCCCGACCCACCTCGGACGGGTCGCGGCACCTCTCCAACCACCCGGACTCCAGTCGGGAAAGCCCCTTTTCGGCCCCCGGGAGGGGGGAATTCCCGTGACGTTTCCGTGCGTCACTCGCCATGCCCTTTTTTATTGGCTGAAAGTTTAAGTCCCGGACTCGCGCAGCCAATCAGGAGTGGCTCAGGCAGCCCCTTAGAGGAGAAATATTTGCGCAGCGCGGGAAGCAGGAGTGAGAATGACTCTCAGGCGCTGGCTCTGGCCTGGGGACCAGTCCGCTGCGGGATCCGCTGACCGAGTGCCATTCCCCAGTCGAAGGACCCGGCTCCAGTCTCCTCACCCACCCAGGCATGTCCCAGCCGGCTGGCAGCCCCCGCTGCTGCTCGGCTTTATGGTGCGCCTAATACTTGGCCACTTCTGAAGCCGGGGAACCCCAAGGGGAAGCTGGTTTGCCTCAGCCCTCTGGCCCCCCGCCCGGAGCGGGGCCCCGCTGCCGGGAAGACTTAGGGGAAGAGGGAGGAAGTTGATCTTGCAGTCAGTTCCAGAGTGCCATCTGGTGGCCTCTCTGGAGCCGCGAGGAGACTCCGTAATCTTCCCTTAATCAATCTTCCCTGGAAGAGACAATCTGTACCTAAAACTTGTTCTATAAATGGCAGGTTAACAGCTGGCCAGACTTTCAGACCTGAATTCAGGTCTGCGCCGCGTAAGAGAAATGAGTTGTTTATTTGGGGGACTCAGGCCTTGTTCATCGATCACGGAGATTTGGAATATTAGAATGGAAAAGGCATCCAAAATTAATAGTTAAAACTTCCTCCGATGTAGGAAATTGCCTTTTATACAGTTTCCAATGTCCGCTTCGACCCTTCTAGTGGCAGCAAGGTCAGTACAGAATTTCACAAGGTGCTGAACTCCGAGGCTGGACATTTCTGGTTGGTAGAACTTTTTTTTAGGAGGTGCCATGAGTAATCTCCATTCTTGCAGGCGTCCTCCCTTCGGCTCACCGAGGTAGAACACAGGCTGTTGTTTCAGATCTTTCCTGCAACTTGCCCCTGACCTTAATAATGGAATTACAGGCCTGCAGTAGCTCTGCATAAAGGGAGACTATTATGGCCCTTGATTTGGGCTATTTCCTGTCACTTCCCCCTCTTCATGTTGCCTGCAAATGGAATGTGCCAGATACTGTGTTAAGATACTTTAGTATAAATTCTTATTCTTCCTCCCAGCAGCACTAGGAGGTAAATATTACCTTTACTGATAAAGAAATTAAGGCTCAGAGAGGTGAATTAACACAACCAAATACACAGCTAGGAAGGGACAGAGTGAGAATCAAACCCAGTCTCTTAACTCTAGGACAAAGCTCTTTCCCCTAAATTTGTATAAAACAAAGCAAGCCTTTCCACCGCACTGTGGGCCTCCAAATAATTTGTCAAAATCCAGGGATATTGTCTACTACCTTCCCCTGGTAAATCAGACCCAAAACCGTTAAATTAAAATGGAATGAGGTTAGATTGGTGTACTACAACTTAGTGAACCTGTGCTAGTTACCATTGATTACAACTGTCCTTTCAAAGTGCTCATAAACCAACAGCTGAAATTGGCATGAACACTTCTAGTCTCCAAAATGTCTCTAAAAGCAACCCTAGGGCTTGAGCTATTCTTATTTATTTATTTGTTTATTTATTTATTTATTTATTGGCTGCGCTGGGTCTTCCGTTGCTGCGTGCGGGTTTTCTCTAGTTGCAGCGAGCGGGGGCTACTCTTCGTTGCGGTGAGAGAGCTTCTCATTGCGGTGGCTTCTCTTGTTGCGGAGCACAGGCTCTAGGCACGCAGGCTTCAGTAGTTGTGGCACATGGGCTTCAGTAGTTGTGGCTCACGGGTTCAAGAGCGCAGGCTCAGTAGTTGTGGCACGCAGGCTTAGTTGCTCCACAGCATGTGGGATCTTCCCGGACCAGGGCTCGAACCCATGTGCCCTGCATTGGCAGGACGATTCTTAACCACTGCGCCACCAGGGAAGCCCAAGGGTTGAGCTATTCTAATTATGAGATTCTGAGCTGTAATTTCTTTCTATTTATTTATTTATTTGTTTGTTTATTTTTGGCTGCATTGGGTCTTCGTTGCTGCACGCAGGCTTTCTCTAGTTGCAGCAAGCGGGGGCTACTCTTTGTTGCAGTGCACAGGCTTCTCATTGCAGTGGCTTCTCTTGTGGAGCACGGGCTCTAGGTGCACAGGCTTCAGTAGTTGTGGCGCATGTGTTTAGTTGCTCCGCGGCATGTGGGATCTTCCCGGACCAGGGTTTGAACCCATGTCCCCTGCACTGGCAGGTGGATTCTTAACCACTGCGCCACCAGGGAAGCTGTAGTTTATCTGAAGATTTAAAAAAAGAAAAACCTTTATCATAGAAAGTTTCAAACATATATAGTGGAGAAAATAGTATAATGAATCCCCATGTACTCATCAGTCAGCTCCAACAATTCCCAGTGTTGTCCTGGAGATTTTAACTGACTCAAAGTTTATTGTTAGTTGCTATAGCCTCATCTATCTCGACTTAAGAAACCTCTTCATTGTTTGTTTCACTAATTTCCAACCTAATGATGATCTCTGTTTCTGTACCCAGGCCTAGCACTACTGCTGGCCCAGAAGAGAGGCACCATAAATTCGCTCCATTCACTCACCAATAAATAGGGAGGGCCTATTCTAGAAATCAGTGTCCCTATTTGAAGACAAAAATCAAATGGTTGTATAATATGTCAGTTGGTGATAAGTGCTACAGAGAAAAATAAAGTTGTAAGAGTATAGAGAGTGACAAGTGTTTTCTGAGTAGCAGTCAGGGAAGTCTTCTCTGATGAGGTAACATTTGAACAGTGACTTGAAAAAAGTGAGAGGGTGAGTTATGTGGATATCTGAGGGAAGAGCATTCCAGGTGGAGGCACCAGTAGTGTAAAGGTCTGATACAAATGCGTTTGGTATATTTGAGGACCAGCAAGGTTTTTTAGGTAGGTGAGAAAAAGTAAGAACTTTGGATTTTATGCTGAATGAGATGGACATCCATTTGAGGGTTTTGGGCAGTGGAGTGAAAATGATATGACATGTATTAAAAGTATCCATTTGGCTGCTGTGTGGAGAGTAAAGGGTAGAGAGTATGGAACTAGAATGAAGGAGGGAGACCAGTAGTCCAATAGATGGTGGCTTAGACTTGGGTGGTAGTGGGTGAGGGTGGGAGAAGTAGTCACATTCCAGATAGATTTGAAAGACAGAAGCAAAAAGACTTGCTGAGGGATTGGGTGTGGGATATGGGTGGTGGGGTGTGGGCATTGGTATAAGAACCTAGAAGAGATGAGGGGTAGTTGTACATAAAGTCAGAGTGATGGATGGTATTTAAAGTTTCGACAGTGGACATCACCCCACGATTGAATGTGGAGAAAAGAAGTTGACAAGCACTGAGCCCTGGGGCATTCTTTTTTGGGTTTTTTTGGCAGCGTTGGGTCTTCGCTGCTGCGCTCGGGCTTTCTCTACTCTTTGTTGCGGTGCACTGGCTTATCATTGCGGTGGCTTCTCTTCTTAAGGAGCATGGGCTCTAGATGCACGGGCTTCAGTAGTTGTGGCTCATGGGCTCAATAGTTGTAGCATGCAGGCTCTGTAGTTGTGGCTCACGGGCTCAGTAGTTGTGACTCGCGGGCTTAGTTGCTCTGCAGCATGTGGGATCTTCCAGGACCAGGGCTCGGACCTGTGTCCCCTGCATTGGCAGGCGGATTCTTAACCACTGTGCCCCACCACTACTACTTTTGAGCTGAGGAAGTGTCATAGAAAAGACCATGGGGTTTAGAGTGAGACAGACCTGGGTTTGAATCCCAGCTGCCTAACTTCCCAGGAATTTGGCCTCTCTGAACCTGTTGCCTCATCTGTAAGAGGAGTAAATACCTCTACAAGGTTGGGTAAGCAGTGCACTTAATATTGACATATACTGGTGTTCCAACAATGTCACTTCTCCATGTTAGGGTCTTAAAAGTCTCTAGCTTTCCTCTGGACTTTTTGAAGCCTGCTATCCTAGAGTTCTTATAGGAGACATCATTAAGACCAGCATTTCCCTGCAGATTATTCTATTACTTTCCCACAAGTTTTGTCACTTCCATGTCATCAGCCATTCTTTGTTGGTCAAAATTAAGGCCTGAATATTAGTTCTTGTAGTTTCCCTTGCCTGACAGAGACAACACTGTCAACCACACAAGTCACGTATGTGTCAGTTGATCCTTCTATAACAGAATGAGGCTTCCAACAAATGTTTTTCTTTGCTTGCCAGTGGGGAAGGGTTCAGTTTGCAATTACTCCAGCTTCTTTCCCGATATTTGTAGACCGAGGGATACAGACTTTTCATATTCCTTTGTTCATAGGATGGCCTTCAGGTTTCTATACAGAAGTCAATGTTGTTTCCCCCATAGGGAAACAGAAGCTTCTGAAGGCAGAGCTGTGGGGCTCAGAAGGGAGAACAGAGAGAGATGTTATAGCTGAAGCCAACAGCCCTAGTGTTAACCTGACTGTAGTTCCGGGCTTTTCTGCACTCATACAGAAGGAGTGCAGTCTTACTCCTAATTTTCCCAGGAGCAAGGCTTCTAGTTAGTGTGGAAAACAGGCATGGTCTGGACTACTTGCAGAAGGAAGGGAAGAGGGAGAAACTAGTGTAAGAGCTGCAGGACTCACGTCAGCATTGTTCCACATCAGGCTGTTTCCATTTCCAAAGCACCCGAGGGAGGCACTTACAGACATCCAGACCCAGCAACATCCACGTGGTTGTGCTGAGCAAAGGAAAGCCCAAGGTGCTGAACGATTACACAGACATCTGGGACCAATGGAGAGGTGAGTGCCCCTAACTCTCCATGAGGGAGGCCAGCTGGTAGTACAGCAGGTACCACTCTCTGCCCTCCCTTCCCCTGGGGGAAGAGACCATGGTGAAGGAGAATGCCAAGATGATGGAGATGCTTCACCTGGGAAAGCTTAATAGTATTCTGCATCACACCCACAGTACCTCACCCCTGCAGGGGCCACACTGCCTGCCCCATACGCACTCCCACTTATCTTACCCTGACGCAAAGGGAAAGAAGGGGAGGGGTTCTCCAATCATGCTGCAGTGACTGGGGTAGATGGAGGCTGTGGGATGGGAAGAAATTTTCCCTCCTCAGTTCTGGGCCAAAATGAATGCCCTGTGTCCAGAAACACATGATCACAGTTATGGGCAAGATAGCCTCCCACCCCCTAAGCCCCATGGGCTCCTCTCTGCTCCTGGGACTATGAGGCACATCTGAGGGAAGACTTCTGAATAACTACAGCTCAGCTCTGGTTCACCTTCCCTTTGACCCCAGCCTAGGCTGTCACGGTTATCTCCGATGGAGCAGTTAGGGAAGAGGACAACTGCCAACCCCCTAGCGCATCCCTGGTGCTAAGGGGGCACTGCTGTGATGGTGGTGGTGGGGCAGCAGCAGTGAAGGAATCCTGACTGCGTCCTGGCGTCTGGCTGGCTGGTGACCAGGGGCCACGTGGGCCAGACTATTGGTAGGCTCAGTCTCATTTCTGTTCATGTGATGGTCTGGGTATCCCGAAACATGGTACCCACAAACTCAAGAAGGAAACCAGAGGGAAAGGCAATGATGTTGGTACTAAGACATTTATTACATCATAAAAAATCCATCGTTGTCCTGTTTTTCCATATGTACATGCTCCTGTGGGCAGTCCCTCTGTCCAGCCCCACCTGTCCACCCTCCATGGCGCCAATCAACTCTCCAAACTGACCAACTAATAAAAGAGGAAGAACTAGAGGAGGTGGCCCAGGGCTGATGGGAGTGGGGTTGGGAGAGGGAAACAAAGTGCAGAGTGATTGGCTTGGCTCTCGATGCCTGACCACGGGCAGGAGGAGCACAAGGGCAGGCACTGCAGGGCTGGTACAGTGATGCCTCCCCGAGCTGCCAGGCTGCAGGTGATACCTGAGTGTGCTCTCAGGTTGGACTCCCAGGAATGGAGAGCAGAGGAGGAAGGTCCCACAGACTGACTGTGGGTCCCAGGAGGGGCTATAAAAGTTCTTTTTCAGGTCCCCATCCAAGTAGCAGTGATAGCAGCTTGGGCTGGGACTGAAGAATTTGTGGCCCCTGGGACAGCTGAGGGGTGGGCCAGGGACAGCCTGGTAGGAAGTACTGGTCCTGATCGCTGAGGGCCCTGCCTTAGTTGACCTCAGAGGTGGGCAGGGGGTCTGTGGGGCGGGGTGTGGCCAGGAGGGGCACAGGTGAGGTGGCCTCGATGAGAGCGGGGTTGAGTATGATAGGCAGAGTCATGGGGGGCACGCCCACCTGCAGTGGGGAGGCCAAGGGCTGCAGGATCAGTGGGGGCTGAGCCAGGGGTGGAGGCCCATCCGGGGTAGGGCTCAGTCTGCTGGGGCTGGATGCCACTGGTGATCCAGAGGAGCTGCTGTTGGCAGGTCGGGGGCCCTCGGGCTTCTCAAAGTCTAGAGGGAAAGCAAGGTGGCTGCAGTCAGACTCGCTCACATTCTGCAGCTAGTTTACCAAACTTCTGCTTCTCCCACTCCTGTAAGCAAGATGACCCCTCCCAGTCTACACAGTTGAGAGTCTCTGCTCAAAACTTATTCCAGTGTCCAGCTACCTTATATCTACCCTTTATCTTCTTTGCTGTACCTCCAGTAGGTTAATTTTGGTCTGGTCTTTATTAGAATTCCTGAAGGGCAACCTCTGCATATTCATTCCAAGTCCCTGATCCAGCCTCCTTCTCTGAAGCCTGAAAATCCCAGGCAGCTAGCTCATCATAGCTGACCTGGCCCTGCCATTTCCCATAAGAAGAGCAGGTGAACAGGATCTTCTGGTTCTTTCCTTTCCCTGGCTCACAGCCCATGCCCAGCAGCAATCTCAAAGTACCCCGGACCTCCTTGACTTCCTGTTTGACATCCAGCAAACTCGCTCAGAGGGACTCACCACAGGTCCCCAGCTCAGAGGGCATCTCTGGGGGAGGTGGATGGCCAGGTGTCCTGGTGTCACCAGCAGCAGGAGTCAGGTGGGCTGAGGCCAGAGGTTTTGGGGCATGAGGCTCCATGGGCACAGGGTCTGGGGAGGGTAGAGAATCCAGATGGCGGCTCTCGGTGCTTTATTTCAAGTAGAGTCCTGGCTACCCACTAGACTTAACCCCCACCCCAGGCACAGAGAACTAATTATTAGCTCCAGACTCTCTTTGATGAAGTTGGTTGGAGCCCCCTACCCTGGATGACAGTCTGCTTGAAGAGCTCATCTCGTAGGTGGGGCAGGAAACAGTCAATGCGCTCCCAGGTGATCTCCCAGAGGGCTGAGGGGCTGCCTCCTCGGGCATCCGCACTGTGGAAAATCTCTGCTGTGTCCATCACCAGGAGCATGTTCTTCAGAGACTCAGGGATGGCCTCTGACTGCAGGTGGCAGTGGGGCCATGAGAATGGGAAAGAGGGCATGGGGGGATATGGTAAGGAGAAGGCAGCCACCAAGGGGGAAACAGCAAGTCTTCCCAAAAGATGGGAGAGGAAGTAGGCAGCTGGAGTTGGGCTGAGGCAGAACGTACCAGTAAGTCACTGGAGCCTGCGTGCATGTACTTGTCCATGAAATCCAGGATGGTCAGCCAGAGGGCCGCAAAGGTAGAGAGCGACAGCAGTGGAGACAGGTGCTGCAGGAAGACCTATGGTCCCCCAGCCCCTCTCAGCCAAGAGTAGGGTAGGAGCCTTCTGCACCCCTCTCCAAGGGTGGGAGGCAAGCCTGCCCTATCTTGTGTGGGAATCCTGGATCAGAGACTCCTCTGAATTCCAAAATCCTCCCAGGTCCCTGGGTCCTGCTGAGTCTCCATAGCTGGGAGTCCTAAGCACCTACATTACACCTCTAGGTCCTCCCAGTAGCCTTGGCTTCCCTGCTTGCGAAGAGGCAGGTGTGGGGAGAGTGGGTGGGTGTAGGGTCGTGAGCAGTACCTTAGAGAGCAGGGTGGAAGCCCTCATCCGGGTCTCCTCCATCCCGCCCACATCTGCAGGGCTGATGTTTTCCAAGAGCTTGGTCAGTAGAGGAAACAGCACCTGGTGGGTAAGAAGCCAACATCTCCCTAGCAGGGTCAGGTGGAAGCCTTGTCCACTTGACCCTGGGCTGCGGTGGATGGGTACAGAACAGGAGGGAAGGTCTGATACAGGCTGAGAATTGACATCAGGGGCTCTTCAAGCTGCTTGGCTCTCCTTGTCTTTAGGATTTGCACTTTACCTTAAGACCAGAGGGAAGTCCTACCTTGTTAAAACAGGACTCCCATTCCAGGGCATCTAACTTTTGCAGATCATGTACCAGTAGTGCTCGCTGCAGATAGGTCAGTGCCTGCATCCGCACCTGGCGCCGGGCATCACAGCACAGGCAGGCAATGCCTGAGAATGAGAACAGGCTCAGGATCCTTTGGGCATCCTGATCCTGGTACTTCCCAAGCGCCAGCTCCACCTCTGCCCCTGCCCTGCCTGCTCCCCTGAGGTTTACCCTGAAGTAAAGGGCACCAACAGTGGGCCCAGAGGGTGCGTGAATCCGCTTCGATCTTCCGGCCTCCTGTGTCCAGGTGGCGCTGCTCCTCCGCCCATGAGCTGTAGATAGAGGCTGCCCTTGTGTGTAGGGTGTGCATCAGGTCTAGCAACTGGGGTCACAGGAGGGGCATGACATGAGTGGGGTTAGGTCTGGTGGATCCCCTCCTCACTAGCCCACTCCCACTGTCCCTGATTGAGTCCTCAAGGGAGTCCCTAGTACCGATCACACCATACTCCACCCCTCTCACCACTCCCTTCTCCTCAACTTTATGAGCTGGTTGTCCTAGTCCTGACCAGTGTTTCCCAAAGATGGGTATTACTCCTAGTAGCAGGGATTTGAAGAGGTGTGTGGACTAAGTATTTAATAACACAATTACACAGTGAGAAAGGTACTTTTTCACTCCTTTTTCACACTTTCTGATGACAGATAAAGCCTCATCTTGTTAATCTCATTTTAAAAACAGCAAACCTGAGGCTCAGAGGCTTTGATAGGCAACAGTGTCTGGCCAGATTTAATAATTTTTTGTTTTTGTAATTTTTCTAAGGTTATTCTATTTAAAGCAATTAATTCTCCATTTATTTAGTGATGTAAAGTCTGCTCATAAAATAAATTTTATATGTCCTGAATAGACAACAGAATAACTCTGGAAGGATAAACAAGAAACTGATGGCAGTGGTTGCCTCTGGTAAGGGGAACTTAGCAGCTGGAGACAGGAAATGGATGGGACTTTTATCTGCTTACCCTTTTGTACCTTTTGAACTCTGTGCTATGTGCATTTGAATTACTTATTTCAAAAACAAACTATAATTTAAAAATGAAGCAAACAAAGACTTACAGGCGGTCCTGGACAGGGGGGGCACTGTGGGGACACTGGCTGAGGCCCTGGCTGGAACATAGGCCCTTCCTTTCCACCCTGGCTTTCCCTGGCCCCACCAAGACTCCCAATGTCAGGTACCGGGAGAGGAGAGGAAGTAAAGGGTGCCATACTTACGTCCTGACTGACCTGTAAAGACACCGTATGGTAGCTGGCAGGCACACCTTCGTCCTCATCGTCATCACTATGCCCGCCCCGAGTGGCATGTTGGCTGGAGGTTCGAGGCCGCCGAAGCATTGAGCCTTCCTTGGATTTCTTCTTGAAGCGGTTCCCTTTGCTGTCATACTTGTGACTCTTGCCACGTTTCTCCTGGGACTTGCACCCTGAGCAGGGCCAGATGCAGGTCACATTTCCATATCCATGGGTACAGATGGCCTGCTCCTCCCTTTCCCCCGTAATTCACATGGTTACTCCCCAACTGCCCCTTCATCAGGTGACCCACCGCCATTCAGACTGGCCTCCACAAAGATGCGGAGAGTCTTGACACAGAGCTCAAAGTTGTCAGGTGTGATGTGGGCAGCGTCACGCACAATGAAGGACAGGGATTCCACACACTTGAGCAGGGACTTGGTGTCATGTGGCCCGAGGTCCAGCCCCACTGTTAGGCTGTACTGATTGACCAGGGGTGAAGGACCTGGCCAGCTGGTCTCAGGCCCTGGCTTGGAGTTATCGATGTCATCCTTCCCCACCTGTAAAGTACAGAGGAGCTGAGAATCCAGGCTTGACCCTGATCTTCCCCTAGCTCCCCTCTCAGAAGGCCAGGAATCTTTCCCACAGGCCAAGAGGGGAAGACTCACCCGCTGCCCGTATGCTCACTCACCACTAACCAACCGCTGTTGACCACATCAGCATCTGTGGCTGATCGGTGAATCTTGCCAGGCCTGCCATGGTCAGTGTAGACCTCCGAGTCAGAAGTGTACCCTCGGTCCAGGCTCACATCATTTTGATGGAAGGATGGGAGTTCACTATCTGATTGGGCCCCTGAGCCAGCAGGGAGAGGGGCAGAGTCAGGATGGGGATGGGGAAGTTGGGATGAGGCACAGTTTCAGCTCTCAGAAGAAAGGTGCTGAAGCCTGGCCTCTCTTTTCTCTTGGTCTGGATTAGTTTCAGCCCTGTCACTAGAGGGCTGAAGGATGGCCTGGAGAGCTTCTCTGTTGACCAAATGGGGCAGCAGGCTAATTTGGGCTCCTGACAGCATCTAGTAGCAGCTGTTGGGGAGGGAGGTGGCAGTGAGGACAGAGTTTCTGAGAAAACAGTCCTCAGGACAGTAGGAAGCCTGGCTTCATAGCCTTCTCCATTGCCTACTTGCCTTTATGCTGTTTAATCTGTGGGTAATGGGGAGAGGCCCGTTAGGCACAGGAAGCTCTGGAAGCAGAGGGCAGAAGCCAGGGGTATTTAATCTGCTGAACACAACAACCTGCGTTTTGTTTTCCTGTCTCAACCACTGGGGCCATAATTGTTTATCTGCCAGTGTGGGTCTCTCTGGGAAAGGGCTTACCAGCATCAGGTGCATCGGCCCTGGCTGTGGCCTGCAGGGCAGCTGGGGGCTTTACACCTGAGCCAATGCACTCCAGCAGCGTGAAGAGGGTGGCCCAGTCATCACTTGAGTGGATGTTGGCTGCGTTAGTCTTAAGGAGTTCATGGAGCCCATAGGCTACCTGATGACTGACTCGGGACAACACGCTGGGCTTCATTAGTAGCAAAATGCGCAGGGAGAGCAGTACCTGGGGCAGGAGATGGGAGCAGGAAGTGGAAAGTGGGCACATGCGTCTTGTCTAGCCTCCTTCCCCACCAGCCTCCCTAGGTTAGTGAGAACAGTTTTGGCTAAGACTCAACTTAGGGTACTCTGTAGACAGATGGCCAGGGGCTAGGAATGGGGACAAGAAAGAGGCAGGTGTGTTTATAAAAGGGCAATACGAGGGATCCTGTGGTGTTGGAACTATTCAGCATCTTGGCTAGTGGTAGATACACAAACCTACGCAAGTGCTTAAATTGTGTAGAACTTAATACACGTATGAATACAAGTAAAACTGAGGAAATCTGTATAAGATTAGTGAATTGTATCAATGTCAGTATCTTGGTTATGATACTACACTATAGTTTTGCACAATGCTACCATTGGGGTAAAGTGGGTAAAGTGTACAGCCCCCAACTTATGATAATTTAACTTAGATTTTTTTTTTTTTTTTTAATAGATTTTTTTTTTTTTTTTTTTTTTAGATGTTGGGGGTAGGAGTTTATTAATTAATTTATTTTTGCTGGGTTGGGTCTTCGTTTCTGTGCGAGGGCTTTCTTTAGTCGTGGCAAGCGGGGGGCCACTCTTCATCACGGTGCGCAGGCCTCTCACTATCGCGGCCTTTCTTGCTGCGGAGCACAGGCTCCAGACGCGCAGGCTCAGTAGGTGTGGCTCACGGGCCCAGCCGCTCCGCGGCATGTGGGATCCTCCCGGACCGGGGCACGAACCCGTGTCCCCTGCATCGGCAGGCGGACTCTCAACCACTGCGCCACCAGGGAAGCCCCTAGATTTTTTTGACTTCACAATGGTATAAAAGTGAAACACATTCAGTAGAAACCATACTTTGAGTTTTGATTTTTTCCAGGGCTACTGATACGCAGCACAGTACTCTTTTGTGATGCTGGGCAGTGGCAGGGAGCCACAGCTCTCAGTCAGCCATGCCATTATGAGGGTAAACAACTGATGCACTTAGAACCATTCCGTACCCAGACAACCATTCTGTTTGCCACTTTCAGTACAGTATTCAATAAATTACCTGAGATATCCAATACTTTATTATAAAATAGACTGCATATGAATCTATAATTATCTCTATTTTCAAAGTTTAATTTTTTAAAAACTGAAAAAAAGACCAGCAACATTATGCAAAACTACAGCATAATATCATAACCAGGATACTGACATTGATACAATTCACTAATCTTATTCAGATTTCCCCAGTTTTACTTGTACTCATACGTGTATTAAGTTCTACACAATTTAAGCACTTGTGTAGGTTTGTGTATCCAGCACTAGCCAAGATGTTGAATAGTTCCAACACCACAGGATCCCTTGTGTTGCCCTTTTATAACCACACCTGCCTTTCTTGCCCCCATCCCTAGCCCCCGGCCATCTGTCCACAACTTCTAAAACCTCGTCAATTCAAAAACGTCATATAAATGGAATGATATAGTACATAACCGTTTGGGATTGGCTTTTTTCACTTAGTATAATTCCTTGGACAGTCATGCAAGTTGCTGCATGTATCAACAGTTTGTTGCTTTTAATTGCTGAATAGTATTCCATGGTATGTATGTACTACACTTTACGCTGAAAACCATCTGGGCTGATTCTAGTTTCTGGCTACTACAAATAAAGATCCTGTGAACATTCATGTATAGGTTTTTTATAAAAGTAAATTTTCATTTCTCTGGGGTAAGTGCCCAAGAGTGCAACTGCTGGATTGTGTTGTAACTGCATGTTTAGTTTTATAAGAAACTGCTCTATCATTTTATATTCCTACCAGAAATTTAAGAGTGACTGACCCACATCCTTGTCTGCATTTGGTATTATCACTGTTTTTCACTTTAACCATTCTGACAGGTGTGTAGTGGTATCTCACTGTGGTTTTAATTTGCATTTCCCTGTTGGATAATGATGATGAACACCACTTAAGCTTCTTCATGTGCTTATCTGCCATCTGTATATCTTCTTCATATCTTTCACCCATTTTCTAATTGGTCTGTTGTTTTTTTTTTACTGTTACGTTCTGAGTTCTTTTATATTTTAGGTATTAGTCTTTTTTCAGATATTTGATTTGCAAACATACACTCCTTGTCTTTACCTCCTTTTCACACTGGGCTCTCATAGAGTAGAATTTTTAATATTGATGAAATCTACCAGTTTTTCCTTTTATGGATTATATTTTTGGTGTCAAGTCTAAGAACTTTTTGCCTAGCTCCCAAAGATATCCTCCTATTTTTCTTTCTAGGGTTTCATAGTTTTACATTTTACATTTAATTCTATGATTCATTTTGAGTTAATTTTTCTATAAGGTATGAGGCTTAGGTCAAGGTTCATTTGTCCCCTGCCCCCTCAACCATGCATTTCAATTGCTCCAGCAATTAAAAGGATTATGCTTCCTCCACTGAATTGTTTTTGCACCTTTGTCAAAAAATTAGGCATCTTTGTGTGCGTCTATTTCTGGTTTCTCCTGTTACATCGATGCATGTGTCTGTCCCTCCAAAAATACCACAGTGTTGATTACTATAGCTGTATAGTAAGCCTTAATATCAGATGGAGTGATTCCTCCCACGTTTTTTCTCAAAATGTTCAGCTATTCTAGGGCCTGTGCTTTTCCATCTTAGAATAAGCTTGTCTATGTCTACAAAAAAACCTTGCTGGGATTTTCATAGGAGTTGCATTAAACTTACAGATCAATCAAGGAAGGAATGACATCTTCACTACGTTGAGTCTTCCAATCCACGCATGTGGTATGCCTCTTCATTTATTTGGGTCTTTAATATCTTTCATTAGCATTTGTAAGTTTCAGCATACAGATCCTATACATGTTTTGTTAGGTGTATAGCTAAGTATTTGATTTCATTTGGAGCACTTGTAAATGGTTTCATTTTCTATATGTTCATTGTTAGTATAAAGAAATGTGATTAATTTTTGTGTATTGATCTTATATCCTGTGACCTTCCTGAACTCATTTCTATACTATTTGTCTTTTATAAATTGGGTGAAGAGATCTCAGGAGGGTCCTAAGCATGAGAGCCAGGAAATCAGGTATGGGGCTGGGACTGCCACAAGGCAGCAGCCGTCCAGCCCTACTGAGCAGAGGTGCTGAGTACTAGCTTCATGCCTGAGGCCATTCCAGATTCACTCTCAATGTCCCTGTTAGACTCCCCTAGCCCTGTGGTAGGTTACTGGGCTCATGCTATGGGGCACTAAATGAAGTCTCTGTCTCAGGCCATATCCATAACTGATACTGTGGCTTTAGTCCCTTGTATACCTTCCTGCCTTCCCAGCTGCACTCAGCTTACCTGGCCACTGATCTCTTCTCTCCGGAGTAGCCTAATGGCTAGGCGCAGCAGCCCCACTACTGCCCGCTCCACAAGGAAGCAGAAGTCCTGTGCCTGGACACATAGGTGGTATAGATGGTCTCGAACAGTCTGCCACACACAGCCCACACGGTCCCTGAGAAACATAAGGGATGAGGATAGTCTCAGCTGTAAAGGCCACTGGGCAATAAGCCTCTTTTTCTGATTGAGGCTAGGTCCTTCAGAGCTCAGTGGTATTATACCCTAAGCAGGCAGCTATAATGAGCAAGCTTCTCCTCTACTGCCTATAGCTTCATGTGCTTCTTGTCCCTAGAGCCCACTCTGCAAGATTACTCCAGGCTTCCATCCCCTTGGCACAAGCCCAGTATGAGGCCTGCCTAAAGACTGCCTTCTACCTGTTCTCCAGCACAATCCTCAGCAGCATCTCCAGGCAGAAAGCAGCATCCTCTTCATCATAGGTCTCTTCATCTGGTGTCACTGAGACCAGAGCCTGGAGGAGAATAACAGCAGGAAAACAGGCATGGAGGAGAAGCCAGCCACTGGCCCACCCCTGACAGAAACTGAGGCATACACCACTATCCCTGTCTCCCCTCCCAGACCCAGCCAGCCCTTTCACCCCTCCTCCCTCTTCACTCTGTACCTTCATGAGCTCCTGCAGTGACTCCAGCTGGAGGAATTTGCTTTCTGTGATCATCTTTTCTGGGTCACATTGCTAGAGGTGGCACAAGAGAGGGTTTTTTTTTTTTTTTTTTTTTTTCTGTATGCGGGCCTCTTACTGTTGTGGCCTCTCCCGTTGTGGAGCGCAGGCTCTGGACACGCAGGCTCAGCGGCCATGGCTCACGGGCCCAGCTGCTCCACGGCATGTGGGATCTTCCCGGACCGGGGCACGAACCCGTGTCCCCTGCATCGGCAGGCGGACTCTCAACCACTGCGCCATCAGGGAAGCCCCGAGAGAGGGGTTATTGATAAGGACTAGAGGGAAGAGAATGTTCCCAAGAAGCCAGGGAGAGAGGGCAGAAGGAGTCAACTCTGGTCACAAACCCTAGATGACCCTATTCTTCAGTTCATAGGACAGTGTCTATCTAGTAGAGAAGGGTCTAGGCTTGTTCACCAGGGGTAGGCAGGGGCAGTTACCTTGATACAGTCCAAGGCCATTCTCTTGGCCTCTTGGTTCTCAGTGGATGGGCCCCGCACGCTAGACTGCTCAGTACCACTAAGTGTCAGCCAGCTCACAAAGCTCAGCACTGTCGACTCTCCTCTGTAGAAAGAGAGTACAAGCTCTAGTGAGCTCCAGAGTTCTAATCCTCCCTCTGCAAGGTCTCCAGCCTCTGATTTCCCCTCACCGGTTTGATGGTGTCTCTTCCCGTTGTAGAGAGATCTTGCCATTGGGATCCACAAAATCTTCTACCTGGAAAATCAGGTCAAGAATAATTTCTTTCCACATGCCCTCTGCATTTCCTGCTCTGCCATGCAAAGTTTTCTGGCTTTCTTCCTGTTGTCCTCTGCCCTACACTATTGACTGGGCCCCTCCAATTGATGACTGGCAACAACTTCTACCAGCCTTCCTTTACAGCTATCCCCATGGCCAAAGATCTGTGGTCTTACATTTGAGGCGTTCCTGGTAAGTTTCAGCATGCATCAGGCCCAGTGCTACTCTCAACCAGTTCTATATGCAGACAGTACGTAATCTTGGAGCTCTTGCCTTGTTATTATTGATTAGTCTCCTACCAAGAATTACCTCCACCATAGCCTTGGGCAGCAGTTGGGCTCGGAAGAGCTGCAGCATGGCCTCCATGATATTCTTCCAGCCCTCCCGCAGGATGTCACCATGACGATGGGCCAAATGGAATACTGTCTTGGCTGCAATGTGGGCTTTAGGGTTGCTTCCAAACACAGTGGGCAGGTTCTCAATGGACTGGAAAGGAAGATGAGATGAGGCTTAGGGTCTGGCAAATGTCTTGAAAGGAGATTCTCTTAGGCCTCTACCTATGGTTCCTGAGGGTCCTTCTGCTAGTTCTGCTTCAATCCCCCATAATACTGGTGGGAAGGGCTACCCTGGCTAAGGCCTTCTCCACTATTGCATCTCTTCTCTCATCCCCATTATATAAGGTAATGCTATTCTCATCCTAGGGTGTGTCAGACAGAAATGGCTAAGCTCTACTGTAGTCCAGGGGTAGTGAGAGAATATGCTGATGGAAACCAGCTCCACAGATAAGGGTAGGTCTATGGCTAAAAGAGAGGTCTTCCTTTGGAACTCCAAGTACACAGTTCCTGTCCCTGCTCACCTCACTGCTGAGAGCTGTGAATTTGCATAGAGAGATGATGAGATTGTCAAACACATCACTGAGGCCATAGTGGGCGGAGATCATGGCGCACTTCCTGTAACGTCACATATCAGATACAGTCACTGAAAGGCCAGGCAGCCCTTCCAAGTCCCCAAGGAGGCTTGCTTGGGATTCTTCCCTAATCAGTCCCAGGAAGAAACCTTTTACTCTTGAGTCTGTTTAAGACTGAGCTTTCCCAAGCTTCAGCCTCCCTGAAAACTCAGGAGGAACCCATTCTAAGGAAAATAAGAGTAGGAGTCAGAGAGGCATGGAGGCAACCAAGTTAAATCAAAGAGGTGGAAGGAGATCCAAGACCATAGTCAAACTCTGGCTACCTGAAGCCTGAGATGGCTTTTTGGATGATTGTCTCCTCAAGGCTTTTGTCAAAGACATAAGAAAGAGCAGCAATAGTGGGGCCCCAGGTCATGGTGAAGAGGTCAAGATCGTAGCTGCCAGCAGGCACACGTAGGAATATGCCTTCTGGGGTGGCACCTCGATGAAGCAGCACATTCCATACATAATTCTCCCGAACCAGGCCTGTCTGCTCCTCAGGCATCACAATTTCCTCATTCCTGTCAGGAGGTGACAAAAGGAGTAGGTGCACTGCTCTGAACCTGACTGGTTACAAACTAGGACAAGGGGCTTTCTGCCCATTACTGACACTTTCCTTCAATGAGAGGTCATCAAAACTGCAGCTCAGTGGTCTGCTTCCCTCCCCACCAGTGGCACCAAGGAGAAAGAAAGGAAGCATCCCATAATCTCCAAGCCCCATCTCTAAGTGGGCCTTTAGTTCTATAGTAAGATCTCATATTTTTTCTGGGTATGAGAAGATGAACAATTCTACCTTTTCTGATTAACAGTAGAAACCTAAGTGTCCCAAACCTCATCTTCTAGTACCCATCTTGGGTTCTCTACTAGCCCCATAATGCATCTTGCAAGCTAGACAGGAAAACCCAGCTTCTCTGCGTTCGGAAAATGGGGTGATGACATTCCACTTAGCAGGGGCAGTTTGGATCCTGGCTCAGGGTACTAAAGTTCCAGTACTATTCAGGCTTCTTTGAGGAATAAATCAGTTGGGGGAGAAGGGGCTGCCCAGATAAATTACGATGCTAAATCCAGGGTGTATGAGTCACTGCAGTCTGATGTGACTCCAAAATCTGGAGAAGGAAGTAGCGTGCTTCTCCTTAACAGAGATGCTACACCATTCTCTACGCATACTCACTTGATGGCATGGTACATGTCCTCCAGAATGTCTTGCTCAAAGTCCTTGCCTCCATTCACACCTTTTAGATTTTTGCGAAACTCCTAGAGACAGGGCAATAAGCTTTACCCCCCATGTGTCAATGCTGAAGCCCCACTCAGGGAACCCCTGGGTCTGTGGTAAATAGGACTTTAGGAAACAGTAAGTGACAGAATCCACTTCCCTACCCCAGTTCCTCTTCTGGATTGGCCAGCGCCCCCTGACTCCCTTGGACAGAAGCTTGTCTATTGTGCCCACTGGAAAACCCATGTCCTTCCTGCTACCTCCAAAGCTGTGCTGGAACTGCTCTGCCATGGCTGGGATCCAATCTTACCTCCAGGGTCATGGGTGCATTTTGCTTGCGAACATTGTGGTTGTGCTGGTCAGTATTAAGCATGATGACAGCATAGGCCAGGGCAAAGCAGGCATCGCTATTGGCAAATGGGGAGCCATTACAATTCTGAAAAATCAAAGACCCCACCTACGTCAATGCCCTTCTCTGGCCAATCAAACCCTCACTACCAACCCACTGGTCAATGATGATAAAGAGGAAGGTACCAGCCAGAAAGAGGCCCATCTCTTGCCAACTCCCTGATGGAAGCTGGCCCCTCTATGGGAAAGCTCACTGACATTGCTCTTAGCCTTCTTAGGAGACAGCAACTGGGTCCTTCAGTTGAAGCCATAGAAACCCTTAGTCAAATTAATTTGGGATGCTGGGCTCAGTCCCTGCCACTCAAACTCACCCTCCAATGTTCTGTGAATGCCTCTAGCAACCTCTGGATGACTGGTGCTTCCCCGGGCAAGCGGAAGGCTTCCAGGTAGAGACGGAGAGCTTCGTCCAGCCGCAGACCCTGAAAGCTGAAGGTGCTACAGGGAAAGAAAGAAGGACGAAAGGCTTAAGATGTATAAGCTGCAAATGTTGGGTGCTCTATTAGCTACAGTCCCACTAAGCTTCTCCTATTGGAACAGAAAAGGCTGAGAGCTCCGGCAAAGGGGAGGTATCTCCTAGGTCATCTCTAACACAGAACCAGAATTTGACAACCCCTAAGCTTAGTACTCTTCACATCAGTGTGCTCCTACATAGAAACCTCATCCCTGGAACCCAGAACCTACCCTGTGCTCAGGAACCCTACTCCACCCCTTTGCAATGTTCTCTATGTAGAATGGAATGGTGCCCAAAGCTTTCTTGCTGGAGACTCTTTCAGATCCAAAAGATATAAATCTTGGGAAGAGGAAGAGTGTATGACCTGGGTCACCATCAGGAACTGACTGGTACTGTTTTGAACTGTCTGTCCCCCCAGGCTGATCATCAACTATGTCCCACATTTCTTGCAGTTTCCTCACCTCACAAAGCTCTCCAACAGGTCAATGTTTTTGCGGTCACTCACAAACTCTCCAATCATTTTCTTGTCCAGCCGAGGGTTCTCTCGCAGCCACTGGGCTACCTCTGTGTTGTCCATTGGGATGGTGAGGAGACCTTTCTCTTGCAGAAACTGGATCCCCTTCTTTGGTTTCTGGTTGAACTGCTCTGTGCCAGTAATCAGCAGCTAGAGAAGAAATACAGGAGGTGTCAAAAGCTGCTCTGCCCCTAAACCAGACAAGGGCAGGTCTCCATCACAGTCCACAGCTGGTCACCTAATGGGCTCCTAGGACATGGTTCTAAGTCACTCCAGAACTAAGGCTGAACCACATTGGCCCCTAGCTTTACTCAATCTCCATGTTTAACTAGAAGTGGCTGAGGAGCTCCTTTTTACTCCTTTTCTGAGTGCTAAAGATGCACAGCACTCTCGTCCAACCTCAGAACCAGAGAAAAAAAATAAGAAAGAGACTAGAGAAGGTTTTCTTTTCTCTCCAGTATTAGAGCTGTTCCTGGCATCTGTTTACAGACTAGCTCGGATTCCCCTTCTTTCTTTGGCTTCCTAGCTCTTAAGGCCCTGGGGTTTGAAAGACAAGGTGAAATAACTGCGATAATAACTTTTTGACTGTCTAGTCACAGCCCTGCAATCAAGGGCACACATAAACCAAAGTCATTTAGGCTGGCCTTACAAGGAAGAAAGGGTTAAATAGAAGGTTTTCTTTGTGTTACCAGAAAACCAGAAAGTACAGTTATTTGAACTTTACTAAAAAGCACCAGAATAAATGTCAATTCCCTTTTATTGCCAATCATCACCCCAGAGCTCGAGATGACCAATAACCTTCGGTGACCCACAGGATACCAGCTCCCAGGGCTCTTGTCACCACAAGTAACACCTGACTCTCAGCTAGGGCAGCATTTGCCCAGGAGCACACAATACGAGATGCTGATTACATGGCTTAGGAGTAAGGAAAGGGATTCAAAGGAGATTGGGGGGTTGCTGAAGCCCCAAGAAGCTCAAAAACTAGCCTTGGGAAGCTGTTCAGTGAGCTTAGACTCTCCCTCATTCTCTGAGAAAGAAACCCGACAGAGAACACCCAGTCAGAAGTGGGTAGAGGCTGAGCTCTGGGGATATCTATATATACCTTCTTTTTATTCTTAATTTCAATCAACTCCCGTGGATCTGGCAGGAGACAGGAAAATCGAGGTGGCTTCCGGGTAAACTTTTTGTCAGCTAGGAATGGGAGGAAGAGAGGGAAACACCAGTAAGACCTCTTTTACCAGGATAATGACTTTTGGAAGGATGCTGATATACTCTCTAGTGAAAAAAAGGATGCCTCAGAAAATTTCTTGTCCTCATCAGTCTTCCACTTCCTTAGAAGTCCTATCTTCTAGGGCTCCAAATGTTTTCTTGCCTCTCTCTGGGTCTGAAGGCATGGTGAGCAGCCAATGTTGATTCAGGTACTACCCTAGGGTATTTCTGCTCCCCTCCCCTCTGTTCTCTAACAGGCCTTCCAGTTGAGGGGGCTTAGAATGATGGATACCCAGTACCCACCCCCAGAGTCACCAGCTTCCTCCAGATCACTGCATCCTGGTTTCCCATGTTCTGCTGGCAGCCGCCCTCCACCTGGCACATGCAGGCCTGTGATGTCTGGGGCCATGCCTATAGCCTTCCCATTGCTGGCCGCTCTCTCAGCTGGTAAGAGAGAAGAAGGTAAATGAAGACTGATGGTGTTGGAAGCCAAGCAGAGCTGCAGAAGAATCGAGCTTCAGGCCAAGGAGATCTGCATGTTCCCACACAGGTCACCGGCCCTGACAGGACATACCCAAGCCCAAATAAGTAGTCACTATCCCAGGTCAGCCAAGCATTAGATTCTACAATTTAATAAAGAGATTATGCAATCACTTTCCCTGACCTTCTGCAACCTCAATCTTAAGGAAAAGTTAGAGAAGATTAATTAGAGTGGAGGCAGGCACTGGGGGTAGGAAAAGGTAGGGCCTGGAGCTTTTAGGCACAGAAGTTCTATATCCTTTAATCTATATTCTCTTTTCTCCCCATAAAGAAATAACAACTCTGTAAAAATAGCTAAAGCATGGAAGAGGAGAAAGGGAGAAGTCCATGAGTCCTGCAATGTGCCAGCCTGGTCTATGATTCACATCACCAAACCTCGGAAACACAGAATTAGGAGTACTTTGGAGGAAATGACATAAGGGTAGGAGAACGGATTCAGTGAGTAGAGAAGGGATAAACATAGAACCCTGGGATCCTCAAAGAAAGAAATGCCTCTCACTATTGTTGGCTTCTCGAGTGCCATCTACTGCCTCACAGCCAGGTCTGGCTGCCTCTTTCTTTTCTTGCTGGGTAAGGTTGTTGAGGACTTTGGCTTGGCAGTGGGCCTCAGTGCTGTCAATCACTGTCAACAGGGCATCAAGAGACAGCAGGTGTGTTGTATAGAGCTGACCAGACACAGGGAAGGAATTCTGGAAAGTAAACAGATACAGGAGACTTGGGGTTAGAATACTTTTCCAAAAATCCTAAAACCGCCCATAACTTCTACATTGCCTTAAGATACACTTCTTCTTCTTGTTCCCCAGCTCTCAAGTGTTTCGTTCCCTATATGTAGCATCCTCACTACCACCAGAGAGATCTCCTTAATAAAGTCGTCTTTCTAGAGGTCAGTAATAATGCTCAGCACCTTGGACAGCAGCTTGGTGAGATCTTCAAAGAGGTTGGAACAGTAGTAGTCACAATCATAGTTGATATAGAGCTCAGTGACAAAGCTGGGGATGTGCCAGAGCTGCACAGTGGCCTCCAAAGCCATCTCCTTCATTTCATAAGGCATCTTGGGGTTCTCCACAGTGATGATATCCATGAGCTTTTTGATGTACATCTGACAATAATCCAATAATTGCCATTTGGGTGGGGAAAGGATTCAAGATAGGAAGAGACAAATTGGACAGGAAAAACATTAAACAGGAAGCAGACGCCTAGCCAGAAGGTATGCATTAAGAGATACTTAATGGTATTCCATCCCCTAAATACATCCCCCCCTTTGTCCTTCATGATGGGGGAGGCCTGGCTCTCTACCTCGTACCTGATCAAGTTGCCCATTGCCCTTTTTGTGCTCTCTGTGTGAGCCTGATTTGGTCCTATTCAGAGTTCCCTTTTGCAATTTAGTGGCAAAGCTAGCTTGACTTGCCTGCCTGTGTTGCAAAAGAACTGCGGACAGAAGAGTTTTACCCACTCATGGTGAGGTTACCTGCCAGTTCTCATATTCCGGTTCTCCTATTTTATAGCCAGCCAGGTATCTCTGGGCACCTTTTAAGTTCTCCACTGAAGAGGAGAGCCAATGAACCAAACTATGGAGGCTAAAAGCACTCTCCTCAGAAGCCACCAAATCCCACTCCTGCAGCATGACAAAGCTGACCCGAATGAAGGTGCCATACATCTTCCTATTTTTTTTCCAACTTCAAGAAACTCACCTCTAATTGGAACTTGAGGTGCTCCCTCATGCTCTCAAACAGTAGGAAGCATACCCGCAGGGAAGCAGCATAAAGGTTCAGTCGCTCTACGCTGAGTAGCTGGAGATCACAGTAGGATGGGCTATTAGGTTTCTGAACCTGACTATGGCTCAACCAAGAGAAAGCAGGACAGCAAACTGTGGGAAGTTGTCACTAAGGTCATGTGCTCTGAGGGAACTCTCTATATCTAGCCATTCCTATGTTTCCCTTTGGTTGCCAGAGTCCCCGGGGAACTACTGGAGTCCTCTTGACTATGACTACTGGTCAGTAGGGGAGGTAGGTTCTTTCCTGGGTCCTATACTCTTCACATGAATCAGCCAAACCTCCCTGTGTTCCCCTGGCCCTTGAAAGACCCTGAAAAAAAGCCAGGTGTTCGGAGTCCCTCTAGAAATCCAGTCTTACCTGGAATAAGTGGCGGCACATCTCATCCTTGATGAGGCCCAAGAGGGTTTGGCACTGGGCTACAGGGGCCGACTCAAGAGCCACTGTCAGCAAATGCAGTCCCATGTGGATCATAACCTCTGAGTTGTGGCGGTCGTGTGGGTTGGTGAGAGAGATGAGGAATCGGAAGAGCTCGCGGATGCAAGGAAGACCATAGGGGACCAAAGCTGTGCCTGGGAAAGGCCAGGAGGGAAGTGGGACTGCTAAGAAACAACTGGCTCAATCACTTGGCCTAGCCTGCTCTGCATTATACAGGCAATTTCAGATAAGTGATTCTCTTCAGGAAAAAAATGTTTTTTTTCTGGGGCAGTAAGAAGACTAGTCTCACTTATTGAAGGGAATCAGAATTGATGATCCCCCCTTTCTGTTAAAAGTCCCAAGCTTTCTATTCTTCCCTCTCACTTCCTATTGTCCACCAAACTCCCTCTCTGTGTAAGTTAGGGAAGGGCTCCATCCAACAGTCCTCTTGCTTGATTCCATTTCTTGACTAGAAAATGGCATAGGACTTGGACCAGCAGACACCTTGGGTCTAAGATGGTTTAGGCTCAGACAGCTTAGTGGGTAGGATGGGGGAAGAGCCTGCCTGAGAGTACTCACCTTCTTTCTGAGAGGACTGTGTAAAGCGCACACCCCGGGGGTTGACGTAATCCATGTCATGGACAGAAGCAGAGTCAGAGTGGTCAGCAGGAGATGTGCACTCCTCTAATACTTCAGGGATGGATTCCACGGATGTTGATTGGGCCTTTTCCACATGGGCCCCTTCCTGCTATGACCAGTAGTGGGGAGGATACAGGAAAAGAGATGAGGCAAGAGCAATTGGGAACTTATTTCTCTTAAGTATCTGTCCTCCAAGTGTTTCTAATGGACTACAGGTGTAGGGCCAGCTCAGTGGGCTGTGAATCAATGCAAGATGGTTCAGGGAAGGAGTACGATGAAGGACTCAGAAAACATCACCTGAGGCATCAGTGACCTACAGTGACTAGAACCCCAGAGGCAACAGAGGCCCTCAGGAGCTTGGATTTAGATCATTAACTTCCAGAAAAAGCCATGGCCAGCATCCTCACCTTTGCCAAGTACTGCACGTATGCACAGCTTGAAAATCCTGTGAACTACCTCTCACAGTGAGTAATGCTGTGGTTTTTCTAGGTAGCACAGCTAATTCTAGCAAACAGGGAAGAACCTCCTGCCCCAACCTTCTTTTGAGCCAAGGCCTGGATAAAGAGCCAAAGGATCAAGCCAATTCCACAGCAGAAGACTAGACAGGGGTCTTTAGAAATCAAAGCCGTACCTGGGGGTCAGGTTGCTCAGGAACCCCTAGCTCGCTGCTGCCAGGCTCTGCAACTGTGCTGTACCCTGGAGAGCCAGGTTGCTCCAGGTCAGTGAGGTCCTCTTTGGAGGTGGTCTGGGAGGAGAACTCCAGGCCACTGTCTGTAGAGGGGCTGACCACTGCTGAGGCAGCTTCTGAACTTGCAGAGGAGATGGGAGTGGGTACATCTATGAAGGGCATGCTACCTGCCAAGCAAAGTGAGTGAGGCTTGAAGAAAAGAGACCCTGTGGGAAACACATACCTTCCATGGTACCGTTTGTTTGTTTTTCCTAGACTGCATATTAATTTCTGCATATGCTTGGTCTCTAAAGTAGTCAGAGTCCCACTGGAAGGAGAACAACCTTAAGTCACTGTGAATTGCTAAATGGTCACAGTTTGATCTGACCTAGAGTTTTCCCTTTTTGCTCTCAGTATAAAGACCACAGCCCCTCAATCAGTTGGTCTTCAATGTCAAAATTCCTGAGAGAGGAAGGAACTTTTCTTCTATCTATTCTAATCAGAAGAAGCAACTCAGGGTACTCACCAGTGAGGTTAGAGGATAAGGTGGTTCCACTGGGGGTGGGCAGCTCTGAACCTGGTGTGACTTTGGTCATATGGTGGGGGGGTCGGGGAGATCTCTTCTGTTTCTTCCACTTAGATGAATCACTCATGCCTCCTGCTCTCATTTTCAGCTGGAAATATCACACCTCATTAGCACTGGTATTCAAATTAAGATTGTATCCCTAGAAATCTCCCTTCTTTTAGTCCTACTGGTCCCTAGAAAATAGCCTATACCCCACATCTGTGCCACAGTAAGAATCTAGACCATTCAGAGCACATTCCTACTCCTCTAACTTGCCTTCTACTCTTGCCACTTTAAAGGTCAGCCTGAGAGCCTCCAAGTGGAAGGTGACATTCTGGTTTTAGGCTGGTCATTGATAAGGCCAGCCCTCATACATCACTCTGCTTCCCTGAATACTGGGTGGCAATCCTCAGTCCTGAAAGCTAAGGGCAGGGGGTCCTTTGCCCAAAGCTGCAGATCTTCAGGCCCTGGATCCCTGGGCCTTCCTCCTCAACTACCTGCATAGTAGCCTCCTACTCCTAGTTCTTATCCAGCCGTGAGAGTCTACTCCTTCCCAGCCAAACTCTTAGCTTTCCTATTACTTCATGAACTGGGCCTAGATCCTAACCATATCCCTTACTGTGGAATGTCTACATCAAATTGGTGAAAGAAAGGTTCATTCCTTGGAATTAAGGAAGGAGTGGCATCCCAGTTGATTTGTGGAGTTAAGGATGAAAGATCATGTCATGCTGCTGCTCTGCTCTCTGCTGCTCCCAACTTTGGTATATAAATGAGACCTCCTGTCCTTCTCACTGCTTTCAGATGGTAAGGCTACTGATTTCTTGGACTCTTGCTCTATTCCATTTCCCTTCCTCTTGCTGCATTTCTCTCTCTCCTATAGCTTCCTTTTAGTCACAAAGGAAAATCTTTACTCCTATAGCTTCCTTTTAGTCACAAAGCAAAATCTTTATCACCTACTGACTACCTTAGGGTATAGGTTTTCATGCATTTTCTCCACCCTAAGTTCACAGCTACTTTGTTTAAGCCCATTTCATTTTCTTAATCCTGATACCTTCTCAATTACAGTTTGCATCCAGTCCTTCTACAGTTATATCAAACTAGTCCTAGATTGATAGACAATTCCTGGAATGGGCAACAGCAATTCTCTTCTAGGAACCATGAGAATGACTCTAAAAGAGAGTAGAAACAATTTTTCTCCCTGCCTCTTTCTAAAAGCTGAAAATACCCATATTATCCTTGGCCTATTCAATTCCTTCTGCTATTTGAAGGATAAGCCCCTCTTCCTCCCCCAAGCCCTCCAGAATCTGGACAACCTTTGATCCTTTGCTTAGAAACTACATAATTCTTCCTTCCATACTCATATCTCCACCCATAAAGGAGACAGGCCCAACAGCTGAGCCCCACCTCCAGCTCTTAGTAACATAGCAACAGCCTCACATTGGATTTACACTTTTTGTCCCTGCATCTCCAAAATGCCACCAGTCATATGCCTAGAATAGAGCTTCAAGTGCTCTGAGCACTGTGGTTAAGCAGGAACCAGGATGCTCCCTCCAGAAACCACTGAAGCCCAAAAGAAAGTTCTGGGGGTAAGAGTCAGTTAAACATGCAGATAGGCCAGAAGTCCAAGAGATCAATGTGAGAAAAGAGGAACCTCCTGGTTTAAACTGGACACTGTCACTGAGCTCCAAATGGCACTCACATCTGGACTGACTTGTGTGAAATATCTTTTCTCTCCAGGTGGCTCCCCAATATCAGGAATTCCAGGTAGTCCTACTTCCATGGAGAAGCCCAGTCATTGAGATTCCATCCCACACTAGGATCGGTCCTTCCTGTTTTCTTCTCTATCCTCTGCAGAGGTAGCTCTAACCTGATCATTTCAATGAATGCTCTCTGCCTCCTGGATGGAATAGGAGTTGAGAGGCTGCCAGTTCTTACAAGTGTCTCAGTCCTTTAAAAGTATAGCTGTGCTCCCTGTTCTAAGATCCTAAGGTGGGCGGGGGAGGAGCGAGCAGTTCATGAAACTCTACATCACCTTATCCGTATAACTTTTTATTTCCAAAGGACAATATAAGATTTATAAAGAAAGGGCAGGTCCTAGGTTAATAATCATGGCAAAATGGTGGGTAGCCACTGAAGAGAGCTGCAACTTGAGACTAGGCAAGCACACAAATGAAACTTGAGACAAGGCATGCAAAGAAAACACAGGCCTATGGACTGTCTAGTGCACACACACACACGCAAAACACACACAGTTCTTTTTATCTTCAATGACCTGGATGTCCACAGCCACACCTCTAGCATGCAAACTGTTATGAGAGCTTAGATAGCCCATACCTCCTTCTCTCCCTCTTCTTCCTAAAGCAAGGATATGCAGATTAGGGTAATCTTTAGCTTGCACCTCCGTTTTAAGTTCCCTTACTTCTAAAGGACAGAGGTCACCTTTGCAGATCCCAAAGTATTGCTAGTGTCCTGGGCTAACCTGGGACCTGGCTCCTTTTCATCCATCTAGAGTCCTAAACCTTAGAATGACACCTTTAATGGTAACCAAGAAAAAAATGACCCCAACTAGACAGACTACCCTTTCCCTCAAAACCAAGTTCAGGCATCCAGCTAGAATCAAGGACTGTGCTTAAGCTTTCTAATGCCAGCTCTGAGACAGGGAGAGGGCAGAAAAGGGAAGGGTCTTGTTTGACAGTTCCTCATAGTTCCCCTAGAAATGGTAGATATTAAGCCCCCCCACAAGACGTCAGCAGGACCCAGGCTCTCTTTCTAGGCTTACTACATAACGTATTATCAGTTCAAGGCTTCCTTCTGCCTTCAGGCAGCCAGATGCCCCACGAAAATTCCCAACACTGCAAAGTTACAAACACATGCAGCTCTTCCAAAGCCGTGCTGTGTTACTAGGGAGGGGTAAATTGTGCTCTACACAGTGGATATGGGACCCAGATGTTACATATAAAAAATACACATTTAAATAAATAAATGAAAAGGGGGTAAGGAGAGGGAGAGGGAGAGGAAGAGGGAGAGGGAGAGAGACCTTGAGGTTCTTAAAGAGTAGTACCCTCTCTAACTGGTTCAGGGCTTTGGTCTGCTCCCCACTACTTAGCTCCAGTTTGTTGAGGAGACATGGAGAAATCTGTGAAAGACAGGCAAACGAACGATTTAAGCAGAGTGAAATAAACTCAAACACACACCAACAAGGCACAGGGCAGGAATGGGGATGGATGGCAGGGGAAAGGGGAAGGTTATGTGCATGCACCAAACAGCCAAGGGTCATCTCCAAGGGCAGAACCTCTTAGGGCTGCAAGCAGAATCCTCATCAGAGGCCTGTGAAGTCCAGGGCTTCACTTCAAGATAGAAAGAGGCCGTTCTTCTGAACACCATTCTTCTCCTAGCAGTTTGAGAACCTTCTGATCTGGAGTCAGACTTGATTTATCTTGTCAACAGAGGCTAGCCCAAGCATGAGCCCAGTCTAATCCAGTATTAGGATGGGATTTGAGGTATAGCCTCTCTAGGCCTCCTACCTGCTGGTAAGACTGGGCCCTGAGGGGATGGCAGGAATTTCACCTTTATCAACATACATTTTCAGCCCAGCCTGATGGGCCTTACCCAGTTTCCATGAAGGACTGGCTCACTAGCTTACATGGTGGGTCAACAAATATAGGCTGGAAAGGAAAGGTTGGGGAAGGAGAGGTACCTGGGAAAGAATAAATTTCTTGGTAAAGGAGCAATAGCTATTTCTAGATTCCAAGCAAACCTGTCTAGGCGAAAGTATGTTTTTCCTAAGCAAGGGTATCCAGGAAAATCTCTATAGTACAGAATTTGGGAGATCGAGGTTTGGATGAGGGATAGCAGGTCATACCTTCTTCATGTTGGTCCCCACATAGTTCTTGGGTTCTTCTTTAAACTGAGGTAACCTGTAAGATAGAAAATCCCATGGACTGTAATTAAGGATAATAACAAATCTTCCCCTCCATGCCAGCCACAGCCCAAAGATGCTCTGGGCCAGAGCATGCTATCTCTTAGGAAAAGCTAGGAAAAGAAGCAGGCTAATTTCACTCTTTTTGGAGCTTCACTGAAGAGCCACAGAAATTGAGGGACCTGTGACACAGATACTTTCTAAAAAAGAAGGTAGTCATGAGGGAAAGGTGACTAAGTACCCTTGGAGTGTGGAGGCTCTTTTCATCTTTAAACTGACTCCTTTCTGCTTGTATTCACTAAGCAAGTATTGCTGAAAGCCATGATATGGGGAAAGGGCAGTCTATCAAAACCCCAGGAGACTGGGCATAGGGTGAGAAGTAAAAGGCAGGTGGAAGTTTTGAAATTAGTAAATTTGAACCTGAGAAGTAAGAAACAACTTGCAGCAGGGTCCAGAGGCAGATCTAGTCTGTAGATAATAAGGATTATTACCCATGCCTCCTGCACTGGCAGTACAGAGTGTTAATCACTGGACCGCCAGGGAAGTCCCTAATAGACTTTTTTTTTTTTTTTTTTTTTTGCGGTACGCGGGCCTCTCACTGCTGTGGCCTCTCCCGTTGCGGAGCACAGGCTCCAGACACGCAGGCTCAGCGGCCATGGCTCATGGGCCCAGCCGCTCCGCGGCATGTGGGATCTTCCCGGACCAAAACATGAACCCGCGTCCCCTGCATTGGCAGGGGGACTCTCAACCGCTGCGCCACCAGGGAAGCCCTCCTAATAGACTATTTTTAAAAGCAATCTTAGGTTCACAGTATACTGATTTCTCATATAAACCCTTGCCCAAACACATGCATAACCTCTTCCATTATCAATATCCCCTAGGGGAAGCTGTAAAACCCTCGCCTCAGCTCTTCTCAAAGTTAGTCTACTCAAAGGAAGTACAGAAAACAGGGTGTTAGGCATAGTATGAAAAGGTCTCCTAGGCCCTAATTTGAGGGTCTTGACGAGGTAACAACTGTTTTGGTTTGTGGGGATGAGGGACTTTCACTGCTAAAATTGGGACAGTCGGGCAAACCAGGATTGTTGGTCACTCTAGACTTGGTCCTTCCTTACAGAAATCGGGCTGAGCTCTGGGAGCTCAGCAACCTGTTCCAGGCTCCCTTGAGTTTGGCTTCCTCTCTGGGTTCCCTTTCCCAGCTGCTACCTGCACAGAAACAGACACAAGTTTGGGAAGCAGAAGTTCTGTCAGCCTAGATCAAATAACCCTCTGCTTCCCCCTGAGGCCAAGCCAGCTCCCTCCTCTTTCTCCCTCGCTTGGTAACCCTGGTCCTAGAGAACCACGCCCATCCATAATCTCAATGGCCTCTGATGTGGCTGTGGGGTTGGCCAGGTCCCTGAAGTGGCTGTGTGGAAGCAAGCAGGCTCAAGAGGCCTGGGCAGCCGGGCTGAAGCAAACAGCAGCAGGTTTACCTTGTGAAGAGCAGCTGCACCATGTCTACGAGAGTGTGCTCTGCGGATTTTCTCAATAACTCTGCACAGGCAAAAACAAATAACACAGGTGTCATTACTTGCCGTGCTATTATCAGGAGGCTTCTCAGAGCAGACTCCCCTCCAAACCTTGTTTACTAAGGATTATACCAAACTTATTAAAACCAGCTCCAGCTCAGCCTGGCAGCCAGAATATCACTGGCCCACTAGATGACACTACTGAGTCAGGATAAAAAGGGGGAGCAATGATGTGTTCTCAGGGGTTGCAGGCTGGTGTCAATCCCAGAAACCTCAAGGGAGGGAGATTTGGTTCTGGGCTGAGTCATTCTGGGATCCAGCCCAATTCCTGCCCTGGCACAAAAAGCTAAGGTCTCTATTCTAGCTGCACAACAAATTGTCAAGTACAGAGACTCCTAGATCCCTATGGCTCCACAAGGTAGGTGATGGAGAAGTCATGAGTTTTCCATCTCTCTGGGACTGAGAGACAGCCTCCTGTATTCATACTCACAGATACTGGCCCCAGGAATGGTGAAGGGCCCAGTATTCAAGCACCTACCACTGAGCCTCATTTCAAAGCAGATCCGGAAGCAAGACTGCATAATCTCACACACAGATTCATTGGTTAGGTGGGCACCTACTGGGGTCAGCAACAGAGTCCGCAGTACCTACCAGGAAAAAAAAAGGAGAGACCATGATAAACATGGCAGGCTGGGTGAAGAAGGGTGTACATGAGGGGAGAGAAGCTGCCTCCTGTTTCTCTAAGTCTCCTACGGAAGCACTCAGGGGTGAGAAAGAGGTTAGCAAGAGCTGACCTTGCTTCAGTTTGGTGGGGGGTCTCCCAGGAGCTTGTCTTAGGAACTGTGTCTTTACTCTGCATGACCCCAACATAGTTCAGCACTCATTCCAGCCCTAGCCCACAAGCCCAACAGATGGATGGCACAGACACAGTCTGCCAGAGGTACAAGCCTATTAAGGGTTCTGGTATTTGATATCAATTCATTTAAGGCTTTTAATTATTTTCCTTAGAAAAAGCTTTTACTTCGGGTACCAGAGCTGCTTGTTTGGAAACAAAGTAGCTCTCTAAGCCCCAGTGGAGTCAGAACATAGCTTCAAGCTGCCATCAGGCTCCGGCAGGTAGAGCCAGAGGCACCAGCTCCTGGCCATTAGCCTATTTGCTCTTCCCCTCCATTTACCTGAAGGATTTTCATCAGGACAACCTCATCGCTGGCAGGATCTGTGCCCACAAAACGGGCATGGGTGACAGCATCTGCCGTGTTCTCCATGCCCTCTGCCGTGCCCTCATGGGTGGGATCTGCTCCAACAAAAAAGAAAAGATGTGTAGAGGAGAGACAGAAAAGTCAAGACATCCTGTCTAGAGACTGTTTTGAGAGACTTTTGGTTTTCTCCTCTCCCAATTCCCTAACCCATGGCTTCCTGAGCTACCTGAGAATTTTTGCCCATAACTGGCTTTAATAAGCATCTCGGCACAAACTCCACTGTGTAAAAGTGGTTCTCAAACTTAAACATATATCAGAATCGCTTGGAGGGCCTGTTAAAAATAGAAATTGCTGGGACTTCCCCAGTGGCACAGTGGTTAAGAGTCCACCTGCCAATGCAGGGGACACAGGTTCAATCTCTGGTCTGGGAAGATCCCACATGCCGTGGAGCAACTAAGCCCGTGTGCCACAACTACTGAGCCTGCACTCTAGAGCCCGTGAGCCACAACTACTGAGCCCACGTACCACAACTACTGAAGCCCACGCGCCTAGGGCCCATGCTCCTCAACAAGAGAAGCCACTGCGATGAGAAGCACGCGCACCTCAATGAGAAACATGCGCACCGCAATGAAGAGTGGCCCCCGCTCACTGCAACTAGAAAAAGCCTGCATGCAGCAATGAAGACCCAACACAGCCAAGAGTGAATAAGTAAAATAAATAATAAATTTGTAGAAAGAAAAAAAAAAAAGGAAATTGCTGGTCCCACTCCCAGAATTTTTGATTTAGTAGGTCTAGTGCGGGACCTGAGAATTTGCATTTCTAACAAGATTCCAGGTAAAGTTAATGCTGCTGGTCAGGGGACCACACTTTGGAAATCACTGGGGTAAAGCTACTCATTTCATAGAGGAAGGGCCTGGAAATCTGAGGTTTTGGCCCAGAGAAAGGGCCAAGTAGGGCCAGAGCTTTGAATGCCAAGGTTGCAGCCTTTCTCTTTTCAGATGTTCTCTTTCAACACATCTCCCTCTGATTGCTTTTGGAATGTTGTTGCACCGCAACAAAGAGTAGCCTCCGCTCGCCGCAACTAGGGAAAGCCCGCATGCAGCAACGAAGACCCGATGTAGCCAAAAATAAACAAATAAAATAAAATAAATAAATTTATAATAAATAAATATCTACAAGGAGTAGCCAAAGTGACCTCCATCAAGGCTTACAAGGGTCCTGCTGAACTGCCTGGATTGTTCTTGAAAGGGGAGCAAAAGTAGGAAAAAAAAGATAGGGACGTGACAAAGCTTTGTGAGTGACAGAGAAAAATGCTCCAGAGGTGGCATGGTGTAAGCTAGGAGAAGCTCCTAGTTTTAAGTGTGGGAATTAGAAGAAATTCTTACCATTTTCTCTTTCTTGGTACCTGAAATTAATGGAGTTCCTGAGTTTGAAGCTCAGCAGATGGCTGAGAAACCAGAACATTTCTCTTGCCACAATGAGCCAGAAAACTTTTATCAATTGTGAGAGGTTTTCATTTGTTTTCTTTCTTCTCTTCTGTCCTGGTTAGTCTCTGACACCTAGTCAGACTCTCTTTGCCCTGTTTACTGCATGCCACTACTCAGTATCACGAGCGGCTACTTTAGAGGTCATGCAGAAGGAAGCCAATTTCATGATGATCTACAGTATAGGAGGTGACCCAGCTCCTTCTATCACACCAACTCTCCATATTTCTCCCAATCAACACAGAAAATCCTATACTCTCAAGGCTGTTGCCTGAGTCCTCTCTCACAGCCCTGCTGGACAGGGTCCTTTATTCAGGCCTCCAGGGTCCACAGAAGGACCCTTCCTTGTTCGGGAAATCCAGGACCTTCTCAGTGCTGTGTAGTGTTTCAGAGTTCCTAGTGAATGGCAGCCTTGCTCCCAACTCCTGGGGGTCTATTTCGTCTCCTCTTTCAGTAGTCTCCCTAGGTAAAGAGGTTTAAGCGCTACTGATCTTTTTGTAGCTCTTATCCTCTGAGCTTGAATGAAGTAGCAAAGTTAATTTTCTAAAAAGGTAGGTACAAGTGACAGGTCCTTAGAACTACAGGCAGGGCCTCATAAGCCAGGCAATCAGAGGCACAAATCCTGATCTGGCAGCTGTGTGGGGCCAAACAAAAGGCTGGTCTTTGGAGTAGGATCTAAAATAACCCTAGACTCCTTGGGTCACAGGGCTGAGAGGTGGAAGGCAGTTCCTTCCAGAAGGGCAGCCTAAACAGAAGGTGGCTAACTTAACAGACCTTGTCTTCCCCAGGACCCCTTCTTTAGAATCTCCTCCTTTCCTGGCCACCCTGGAGAAGACTACAGGGAAATCTGCCAATCTCATCTCCTTTACCTTCTGGCTTCCATACACTCCTTCCCGTTCCTATTCTCATGCCCAATGCAATCACCACCTCCAGCACTCTCTTTTCCCACCACAGGAAACTCCAGTGACCAGCTGGCCTGAGGTCTCCAATGACCAGCTTGTCTGCCAACCCCAGAAGGGGGAGAGAGTAACACTGACAAAAGAGCAGAGGGAAAAAAAAAAAAAAAAAAAAAAAAAAAAAGAGCAGAGGGAAACGGCACCGAGGGCAGCTGCTGGAGGCCGTGAAGAGAGATGACCTGCAGGTGGTGCTCAGGGCAAGGCTGTAAGTAGCTGGGCCTGATTTTTGCTTAGGAGAAGTATGAAGCTAGGACTAGGGTGCCTGGAGAAGCTCGTGCACCTAGAGAACCTAGCTGGCACCCAGGATACCTGCTCCCAATCCTGAATGCTTCAACTAAGCAAATCCAACTTTCTAGAAAAGATAAAGGGTTTTCTTGCCTTCAACTGAAGGTCATTTTCCTTTCTTGCTAGCTACAGCCTGAGCTTCCTCTTTTCCTATCTCCTTACTTAGAAACAAGGACAGCTGCCTGTGTTCTATGTTCCTCACCCTTGCACATGGGCAGACAATAGGGGAAAAAAAAATCGGTATTCTAAGTGACAAAACCAACTATAAAGGAATCCAAAAAAGACACCATAAACAAATTCAGAGATAAACAGACTGGATAAAATATCTGGACTAGATTGGAAGAAAATATTTGTAATACTGTGATAGACAATGGGTTAATAAACACTATACAAAGAACTACAAATTGATAAGAAAAACAAAAACAACTCAATAAAATAATAGGCAAAGGAGAATAAATTCAAATGTTCAGGCTCAAGGAAATAAAAACAACAAAATACCAGTTTTCACCCATCAAATTAGCACAAATAAAGAATATCGATAATAATCAGTGCTGGTGACAGAATGGGGAAATGGAAACTCTCAAACCTTACTGTTGGACGTGCAAATGATTTTAATCTTTTGGGAAAGCAAACTGGTAGTACATATAAAAATGTAATTTGCACATGGCCTTTAAACCAGAAATTTCAAGTTCAGGAATCTGTCATACAAAAGGAAAATGAATAATAAAGACATATGAACAAGGTTGCTTATTTCAGCATTATTAATAATGGCTTGGGGTTTCCCTAGTAGCACAGGGGTTAAGAATCCTCCTGTCAATGCGAGACACACGGGTTTGAGCCCTGGTCCGGGAAGATTCCACATGCCACGGAGCAACTAAGCCCGTGCACCACAACTACTGAGCCTGCGCTCTACAGCCTTCGAGCCACAGCTACTGAAGCCCGCGTGCCTAGTACCTGTGCTCCGCAACAAGAGAAGCCACCGCAATGTGAAGCCCGCGCACCGCAATGAGGAACCCGCGCACCGAAACGAAGAGTAGCTGCCGCCCGCTGCAACTAGAGAAAGCCCACACACAGCAAAGAAGACCCAACGCAGCCAAAAATAAATAAATTTATTTATTTATTTAAAAAATAATAATGGCTTAAAATAAGAAACTTAAATATTAAATATTACTCAATAAGAGAATGATTGAGTGAACTGTATTATATCTATACGATGGAAATTATACAGCTACCAAAAAGAAAAAAAAAGTCTTACCAGGGACTGAGGGGCAGGGGAAATGGTGTATCATTGCTTAATGATTAGAATTTCTTTTTTGGCGTGATGAAAAAGTTTGAGAAATAGATGGTGGTAATAGTTGCACAACACTGTGAATGTAATTAATGTCACTGAATTATATACTTTAAAATTATTAAAATGGCAAATTTTATATTATGTATATTTTATCCCAGTAAAAAAAGAACATACAAACTTCCAGTTATAAGATTAATAAGTTCTGGGGATGTAGTGTACAGCATAATGACTACAGTTAACAATACTGTATTGTATGTCTGAAAGTTGCTGAGAGATCTTAAAAGTTCTCATCACACACACAGAAAAGTTTGTTTCTATGTGAGGCAATGGATTTAACTAAACTTATTATGTTTATCATCTTGCGACATATGCATCTATCAAATCTTTTACACTGTAAACCTTAAACTGATACAATGTTATATACCTCAAAAAAACTGGAGGGAAAAGAATAAATCAGATGGATAATTATATCATGTACACCTAAGTTAATACTATTAAATGAGAAAATATGTAGCACATAATCCTATTTTTATTTCTTTTTTAAAAGAGGTGAAACTTTATATATATTTATACACATGTAGAAAAAGGTATAGGAAGATTCAAACCTGCCTGTTAATATTTACCTAAAGAGGGAGGAGAAACATTGAGAGAGACCATTAACTTTTCTTTTAGACACCTCTTTATTGTTTATTTTCTTAAAATAAGCATGCATTATATTTGAAAAATAACTTAAAAAATAAACCAAAATAAATCAAACCTTCAAGGGCACTATACCCTTAACTGCCTCCAGAGCACAAGGAAATCAGAGTCCCAAGGAAACCTCTCATTCCCCACTCTGCACAACCTGAGTCAATTAGTGTGATGAGTAACCAATAAACAATCCTATTTCTCTTCTACAAGGAAACGGATGGCTGGGAAAAACCTTCCAGTATCACCAGCTCATTGCCTAAAGCCTGACCACTCCAGGAGAGGCAAGAAATGAAGAGCTGTGGTCATCCAACAAAGTCTGAGCTCTTACCTATGAGCGCATAGGACAGGAACTTGTTGACAGAGGTGAGTGCTAGTCCAGTGATAGGGCCAGTGGTATCTTCAGAGCGAATTACTTCCAGAAATGGACGAAGGAACACATTGGGCTCAATTTCTGAGAGTTCTGCAAGAAAAGAAATGAGAATAAAGAGCCATCTTACAAAAAGCTAAACTCTAGAAAAAGGCTCTTCTTAACTGTGCCATGAGGCTAGAGTTCTTAGTTGCTGGGACAATCTTCCTCCCTCTGGATTATCTTGAATCAAACCCCAAACACTATGTCATTTTATCTGCAAAATTTTTAGTTTAAAGCTTAAAAAAACACAGTATCATTACTATGCTTAAAAATTAACAACAAAATGGTTAAGATGGTAAATTTTATGCTTTTAAAATACTTATGTATGTAAATATATTTTTAAACCACAATTTAAAAATTAACAGTAATTCTTTAATATCATCAAATATTGCTGGGTCAATTATCCATGTCCATTTCACCACCCTCCCTAGGGGTGCACAGGGAAACCTCATCTTGAGTACAGCCAACGTAGCCAAAGAGATCCCAGGATGAGCTGCTTGCTGTCTTAGGTCTTTTGTTGTTATAGTCAAGGTCACTTCTCTTAGAGATAAAGAATGCAGCACATTCCAGGAAGTTGAGGGGGAAACTTGAGGTTTATAGTCCCTTGCTGAAAAATAAGCTCAAAAAGAACAAAAGGCTGTGTTGGAGGCAGTTTATAATCTTGCAAAGCTCCTAACCACTCTCTAGCCTCCTTTCTGTCTACAGTAAGCAGAGGGCTAACTGCCTTGAGATGAAGAGGCAATTCATAATCTTTATTTTACAGATGAGAAAAATAAGACTCAGATAAGACACATGATTGGCCCCAAATCACACAGCTAATAAGAAGCAGAGCTGGGATTTGAACCCAGTCTATACATATGGTTCTAAAACTTGTAAAACCATTATATCTATTCTCCTTAATTATCAGCACATACTCCTAAATTTAGAAGGTTTCATTCCAGGTCTAAGAAGCTACTTTATACTGGACTTGCTCTGTACCCTACTATGCCCAGGGTTTAAATTTTGTTTTTCTGCTGTGCTTTCATATCTCAGACACTAGCTCCCTAAAAGGCTTCCTAAATAGGCCAGAAAGACTCAGGGACTGGATAAAGGCTGCCCCACCTTTAGAGACAAAAGGAAGCTGGGTTTCCTAAGCACCTTCATTTTCATGCAAATGTAGGGAGCTTCCCACTCAATTCTTACCACCCTCCTCTTTGGGTAAACATTCCCTGGCCCCACTGCTCCTCAGATTAATGCTTTAATTAATTGGCAGATTGAGTAGCATTTTCCAAGCTTGTCTGTACAGTGATCGCATCAGCTGTATAAAACCTGCTTCTCATCCCCCACTACCCCCACCTAGAGATCTACAATCTGCAGAAAAAACCTAGAGAAAAATCTTTGTGTGTGTTCAAGATGGTAAAGGGTTGATATGTAAGGAATAGATATATTTGGGAAAGCTGAAATAAAATACCTTTAAAAAGCACACTGAAAAAACTAAAGTCATCTAGTCTTGCTGCTTTAGGAACACAACTGTATTACATACGATTTGGTCTGTCATTTAAAAAACAGTCATGTTTGGTATATTTGAGATATGAAAGTGTTAGATGGAAGACAATCTTTGCGAGGTGGGATAGGGAACAGATTTTCTGAGCATTCACCCAGTTGCTTTACCTATACTTGTTTCATAGTCAAAGACTAGGTCAATTTTACACCCACCATTTGACACTTCCAGGGCCAAGTGCATTCTGCCTCTTTTTGTTTGTTTTTTAAATTTTTTAATTTGGTAAAACTGACTCTTTTTGAGTCCTATAAATTTTAACACACACATAGGGTGTGGGCTCTCAAAGCCAAATGACTTAATGTACCAAAGCAGTAGTTTCTCTGCTGTGTTCAGTGGGCTTGAAATTGATGGAAGTTTGATCTGTCTCTGCAGGGCTGCTTCAACTGAAGATTTTTCTTTTTTTAAAAAAAAATTAATTAATTAATTTATTTATTTTTGGCTGCGTTGGGTCTTCGTTGTTGCACGTGGGTTTTCTCTAGTTGCAGTGAGCCGGGGATACTCTTTGTTGTGGTGCGTGGGCTTATTGCAGTGGCTTCTCTTGTTGCGGAGCACTGGCTCTAGGCGCGCAGGGTTCAGTAGTTGTGGCACTGGAGCGCAGGCTCAGTAGTTGTGGCACACGGGCTTAGTTACTCCACAGCATGTGGCATCTCCCCGGACCAGGGCTCGAACCCGTGTCCCCTGCATTGGCAGGCGGATTCTTAACCACTCTGCCACCAGGGAAGCCCCTAACCTTCTGCTTAAGAGAAAAGAGTTCAACATGGCATTGAGAGACTTGGAGGGGGCAGGAGTGATACTATACAGAGGCTTGGACAAAGTCCCACAGAAAACTCTCTGGATGCTCTGGATGTGACCCTCACGTAATATACAATCCAGTCAATGGACAAGGAATCATTAGTCTCACTCCTACTAATAACTAGGCATATGATACCCAAGCTCATCTGTCAAATTAGATAGTTGGAATCTGACTGTTAAAATACATTCATTCCAGCACTTCCATTCTGTGAGTCAATGCTTTATGGAAACTTAGTGATGGAAAACTAGAAGGGCTGGACTTTTTTTTTTTTAATTCATTTATTTTATTTATTTATTTTTGGCTGCGTTTGGTCTTCGTTGCTGCAGGTGGGCTTTTCTCTAGTTGCAGCAAGCAGGAGCTACTCTTCGTTGCAGTGTGTGGGGGCTACTCTTCATTGCGGTGCACGGGCTTCTCGTTGCGGTGGCTTCTCTTGTTGTGGAGCATGGGCTCTAGGCACGCAGGCTTCAGTAGTTGTGGCACATGGGCTCAGTAGTTGTAGCTCGCGGGCTCTAGAGCACAGGCTCAGTAGTTGTGGCGCACGGGCTTAGCTGTTCCGTGGCATGTGGGATCTTCCCGGACCAGGGCTTGAACCTGTGTCCCCTGCATTGGCAGGCAGATTCTTAACTGCTGCGCAACCAGGGAAGCCCAAGGGCTGGACTTTTTAATGAGCCCACCAGGAACCTTCACTTTCACCCTCACTCCCCTACCCCTCTAAAAAAAGAGGATGATGGTATATAAAATTAACTTTCCCAAGAGAATTTGGTCTAGGCAGAACTGGAGTTTTGCCCTCTAGGTTCAACTGCAGATTCAACTCTACTGCTTCCTACGAATCCAGAAAAGAAAAATTTCTGGTGTTCTACCTCCTGGCTTAGCCTGCCTGGGGACAGAGATTCAACTGTCTAGATCTTCTTTGGAAGAGTAAGAAGAGCTTCCCGAGTCCTTCAGGGAAAAGATGCCATGATGCTGCTCATAGTGAGCAGGCTGAGTAATTTCACAACCAAGGAGACATCTGACACCCCTGCCAAGCAGCCAAAATTCCCGCCCTGGAAGGCTGTCAACCTCAAGGCACAAACAGTTCAGTAAACAGAGAGTGCAGATCAGGTAGAGGGGTGCTCTGAAGGTGACTGATTCATGTTCTAAGATGGGAAGTGAAAAAAAGGAATGGGTACAAGAAGGAGGGGAAATTCAACTCCCACCGGAGAAAGAACACTTGGGATCCTTCTAGGACTAGGCCACCTGCTGCTAAAATCAAGTCCAGGTCCAACTTCTGGCTAGTCAGTGCCCAATAAGAATAATCACAACAAGACTTATTAAACTATTTCTGGAGAAGCTGTAGGTCACTTCAACACAAAGCAAAGTGAAGCTCTTCAGAGGTTTCTTGGTGTTGTTCTGCTCAACATCAGTGAACAGGGCTCTCAACTCCCTATATTGTGACATTAAGACAGGTAAGTCTCCAAGTGACTTTTGGCCTAAAGTCAGGTTGAGAATCTGCAGATGTCCCCCAAGTCTCCTATCTTCTCAGATGATGAGGTGACCTGTCCAAAAGGAGATGAATACTGACACTGTTTTCTTTTTTCACATCAGAGCTGCCACCTTCTCTGACAATCTATGTCAAAGGCCTCAACTTGTGGCATCATACACTGCCCTTAGACAAAAGGGAACAATCTCTTCTCAGCATACAGGGGAGCAGTCGCCATCCTCCCAGGAGGCTTGTGTTCTCCAGCCTGCAGCAGCCTTTCCTCATTTGGCCAACATTGGGCTGGCACATTCCTGAGCCAAAATGCACACATAAGCTGCTTTCCCTGGTAGCAAGCTCTTTACTCCTGAGTGACTCTTATCAGGGGCGGTTGGGCATTCTCAATTGGATTACGCTGACAAGGAAAAAGTCCTGTGGTATATTATTTCAACACCATTTGGCTTCAGAAATGCTTGTCTCGACCCTTTTGCCCTCAGAGGCTACTTCTCCCTTCTTGCTTTCTAGAGGGTCACCAGCCTGCTCCCATCCTAGCTCTTCATCCTGCAAATATTGGCTCATGTTCCTGGAGACAGAATATCATCATTCACAAGGTAAATCATGTATAACAGACTAATAAATCAGAGCATGATAAAAATGTAAGTCTAGTTCATTTACCTCACTTGACGTTTCTGTATCCAGAGACACAGTACAGAATTATTTGAGCATAAAAAGCTCTTTGGTTTTGGGCTTTTATGTCTATGCCTCCACATTCCATTTTAGGAGAAAGTGTTAGGTCCTCATATTCCCCCCCTTTTTTTTTTTTTGGCCGAGCCATGGGGCATGCAGGATCTTAGTTCCCCAACCATGGATTGAACCGGCATCCCCTGCAGTGGAAGCTCAGAGCCTTAACTCTCACTGGACCGCCAGGGAAGTCCAGGTCCTCATATCCTACTTCTCTGACTATGCTATACCTAGGAATACTTCTTGTAAAAGTCAAAGTAAGATTGAGAATGAGCTGCAAATGGAATTTTTGAAATACTGTTCCATAGGAAAGAGCTGTGCTCTTCTTGGTCACTACAGGACATCAGGAGTAGTGGTCCAAAGGATGAGACAAACTAAACTTTGGTGTAGCCAGAAGCCTCTGGAATATCTGCCACACCTTTATTTCCAGTCTTGAATGGTCAGGTGGGGATTTAGGCTTGATTTCATGAACTGGCTTGAGAGATGGCTGCCAAAGGGCAGCTCTCAGAAAATTATCTAGTCCAGGCTTAAGGGTTAAACCCAGACAAGCCTTTGCAACCCTGCCCTATACAACAGGAGAAATGAAAAAAAGAAATGCACTATGCCCAGTCTTGGTCTGTCACTAATTATGCGACCTTGGGCAGACACTTCCCTTCTTTGGGCCATAGTTTCCTCAACCACAGGGTTTTCCTGGGGAAGAAGATGGTGGTGGTAGTACACAGTTTAATGAAATTCTTTAAGGCTCCCTTTAGATCTCCAAAATTTATTTTAAACGCAAAGTACAGTTTGGGAGTAAATAAGCATGAATGCAGACAGTCTGTTACAAAGGTAGCCTGGAGGAAAAGCAAGCCCAGTTTGTTTGTCTAAGCTCCTGACAGTGGATCCTCTTTTTTCAGCTATCACCCAATAGTTTCCCAGATCTGTTTCCTATTCTCAAACAAATCCTTAGTTTCTCAAAGTGCCTTTAGACTGCAGTGGGGATGAGGAGGGGGATTATCTTTGATATTATGACCCTTTAAGAAACAAAATGTGGTGATAACTTAATCACTACCACATCCAGGTACAAGGTGGGTTCATGGGTCCACCTAGGGCCTGCAGTAGAAGATAATGATACAAACGACCTTACACCAAGAAAGGCAAATTATTTTCTAACACTTGGTCCTTTAAATACCCTTTGAGAAGTATTCATTTTTCAGGCTTATTTCTCCCTCAAAGGCCAACCCAACCTGTTTTTATGAATCAAAAAACCAAACCTTAACTCTTACTCTAATTAAACATAAGCAAATCCTGAACTTACACATCTTGGGGTTTTACTGAAAGTCTGAAAATCCCAAGGATTAGAAATCATAATTTTATATCTTCCCCGAGCTGTCTTAGATAAGTAATTTGTAGAAGGTCATGTTCATGAGGTCCCAACCTAAGCCAGAGATGACATAAAAACTCCTCTCCTCCTCCGTAGACATCTGGCCCCCAAATGTTCAAGATGACCAGAAAGAAAAGGGTTTTTGGCATTTACATATGTTCTCTGGCTCAAACACCTTTTCAGGACCTGGGCTACCTCTGTCCCTATAGCATGTCTGTCTCTCCTAAGAGAGATGATAGAAAGATGTATTTTTTTCAGACTGAAATCTCTGATATCATACAGAACCCAGAGCAGGCTGCTTTCAGGCTGCTCCTGAAATCCTCACTTTTTTGTGTGTGTGCGGTACGCGGGCCTCTCACTGTTGTGGCCTCCCCCGTTGCGGAGCACAGGCTCCGGATGCGCAGGCTCAGCAGCCATGGCTCACGGGCCTAGCCACTCCGCGGCATGTGGGATCTTCCTGGACCAGGGCACGAACCTGTGTCCCCTGCATTGGCAGGCAGACTCAACCACTGCGCCACCAGGGAAGCCCTGAAATCCTCACTTTTATAATCTCCTCCTTGTTGAGTAGGACCACCCTAGTCTGCCTGGTATCAGATTTAGCCTACACTTTCAGAAGATAAGACAGGGACTTAAAGGCAGCATACACGTGGGAAAATAGTTTGTTTACTGCATGACTTTCTCCAATATGATACATAATCCTGATTGGAAGAGAAATGAGCTTCCCACCTTGGGCATTTCTGCTAAACAGCCAGTTTAGCTTGCTGCTAGGAGCTGCTATCTACCACCCTACAAGAAGAATCCCATTCCATTGCTCAGGACAACAACCTTAATTGGCCTCTGACATCAGCAACAGCTACATACTAAACTAATTATCATATGTAGGTTATTTACTTTATCTTCCCAGTAACCCTGAGAAATAGTATTACTGTTCCCATTTTATAGATAAGAACACCAAGGCTCTATGAGGTTAAGTGACTTGCCTAAGGTCATGCAGTAAGTGGAAGAGGTAGAATTTAAATCTGGGTCTGTTCTGGATTATGTTCTTAAATATTATACTATGCTATTGCTATGGGTTTACTATTAGATATATTAACTGCATGACATGGATGGCAAATAAAAATTTAAGACTTAACTATCCTAGAATTAAAGTTTCTTCTGCACCCATCCTCCTCCTAGCCAATGACTAAACACTGTTAGTTCCTGATTTTAGTACTGCCATACAAATTAATCTTCAGGTTTGCCCACGTTCCTTCCTAATCCAAGAAGGAAGAATGAGGCCCCTTTAACAAGGCTGGCAGGGCTAAACGAGGCCCATAGGGACCTGAAACATATCGCAGAGGCCCGAGGATAGACTGATCCATCTGTCTTACTGAGAGCACAAGTTTGATGCGTATCAACTCTAAACACCAGTTCTCTTCCTTCTAGAGAAAACTGGCACATATTGAAAGGAAAGCAATTAGGCTGTAACATACAGGCAAACCAGAGCTGCTGTGGTCCTTTATTCTACCTTGCCGTTTTCTGCATTCATTGTATAAGACCAAGACCAGGGGGCTTCCCTGGTGGTGCAGTGGTTAGGAGTCAGCCTGCCAATGCAGGGGACACGGGTTCGAGCCCTGGTCTGGGAGGGTCCCACATGCCACAAAGCAACTGGGCCCATGTGCCACAATTACTGAGCCTGCGCTCTGGAGCGCACGAGCCACAAGTACTGAAGCCCGTGCACCTGGAGCCCGAGCTGCACAATGAAGAGTAGCCCCCGCTTGATGCAACTAGAGAAAGCCGCGCAGCAACAAAGGTCCAATGCAGCCAAAAATAAATAATAAATAAATTAAAAAAAAAAAAAAAGACCAAGACCAAACTTAAGCAGGCAATTTGAAAGCCCAGGAGAAATTAAAAACTTCTGTTGCTATACTTTAAAACAGGACATTCACCCCAGCTTTATGCAGTCATTACACGTGGAGCAACTTTTTCAATCCAAATTCCCCTCATAGTCTAGTAAAATATTTCACTGTTCCATGGCAGCAAGAAGACAATTATAGGTTTATCACCAATTACCACCCTGTCAGGTCTCCTCTAGGGGCCCTGAAGGGAAGTAAAAGGAAATAAAAAAGAACTAAATTCTGAATTGACATTAACAAAGTCTACAGATGATGGAAAAGACTGAAGGGTTAATAGCCAAAGCTTTTGGAGAAGAGTAAGAGAATCCCTAAAGAATATCATTTACGGGACTAGTAAGCAACTCTCCCTGTTCCTTAAGTGCACAGAATCCTATTTATTTACATTTATCCAGAAGCTAGAAATGCTTTTTTACGGCAGCATATCACAAATTCTTAGTGACAATTAAGTCTGAAGAATCTTATTCAGCCTCAGACACCCTTTGTGTTAACAAGCTCAAGAACTTTATGATAAGAGACATTTCTCATCTTACTGATGGGGAAACAAAGGCATCGAAAATATAACCAGTAAGGGCCAGGACAAGTACTCTAACCACTTGCCACTGCTGCCTGTAAACACATGACTGTAAGCTGGAGAATGAACAAATAAAGTTTATAGGAGCAGCAGTACTCTGAGAAGTCATGTTATTTGCTCTGAAAGGTGGCCAGAGAACCTTCAAAACAGCTGAATCTAGAGGAGCAATCCTGAAAGGGTTGGGAAACAACTTTAGAAAACATGGGACAGAACCCGGGTTCAGCCAACACCTGTTTCCCAAACAATACCTGTCTCTCTCTGTCTCTCATTTTATCCCAACCGCACACAATACAAAAGCTGTATTATTCTGGTAAAGTTGCATTCCAGCCCAGAATGCACAGTTAATGTTTTTTACAGCCCACATGCCTCCTTGTGATGGATGGCCACTTTATAATGAAAAACTTTATGCTCAATCAACTTACAAATAATGAGTGTTCCATTACAATGTATTAAAAACAAACCCCAGGGCTTCCCTGGTGGCGCAGTGGTTGAGAGTCCGCCTGCCGAGGCAGGCGACACGGGTTCGTGCCCTGGTCTGGGAAGATCCCACATGCCGCAGAGCGGCTGGGCCCGTGAGCCATGGCCGCTGAGCCTGCGCGTCTGGAGCTTGTGCCCCGCAAAGGGAGAGGCCACAACAGTGAGAAGCCCACGTACCGCAAAAAACAAACAAACAAAAAAAAACACCCAAATCAGAAAGACCCAGAAAGAAACAAGGAATAGGAATGAAGGTGATTGCTAGAAAGCAAGGAGGAACTCAAGAGAATTCTCTGTAACTCCTTCAATCCTAAAGAAGATACAGTCCTAAGGAGAATTTGGTATCGAAAAAGGCATTAATTTCAACAAATGCTGTTGGTACAACTGAACATCCATATGCCAAAAAAACCCCCCTACTTTCATCTAAACCTCACATGTTACATAAAAATTAACTAAAAATAGGGCTTCCCTGGTGGCGCAGTGGTTGGGAGTCCGCCTGCCGATGCAGAGGACGTGGGTTCGTGCCCCGGTCTGGGAAGATCCCACATGCCACAGAGCGGCTGGGCCCGCGAGCCATGGCCGCTGGGCCTGCGCGTCGGGAGCCTGTGCTCCGCAACGGGAGAGGCCACGGCAGTGAGAGGCCCGCGTAACACAAAAAAAAAAAAAAAAAAAAAAAAAAAAAAAAATTAACTAAAAATAGATAATAGATGTAAATGAAAAGCATAAATCTGCATACCTTTTAAAAGAAAATATAGGATAAATCTTTGTGACCTGCGATTAGGCAAAGAGTACTTAGATATGACACCAAAAGCACAGTGCACAAAAGAAAAAAAACTGGTACACTGGACCTCATCAAAAATAAAAATGTCTGCTCTAGAGACATACTAGAGAGATGTCTATCTCTAGAGAGATAATGTTAAGAGACTGAAAAAACAAGCTACTGAAAAAACAAGCCATAAATAATTGTATAATTATAATTGTGATTGTTACGAAAGGACTTGAATCCAGAATACACTTCTTTAAGTTTCTAAACTCCACATGCCGCGGAGTGGCTGGGCCCGTGAGCCATGGCTGCTGAGCCTGCGCGTCCGGAGACTGTGCTCCGCAACGGGAGAGGCCACAACAGTGAGAGGCCTGCATATCGCAAAAAAAAAAAAAAAAAAAAAAAAAAAAAACACACCTTGAGGTACCACTACCTACCTACTAGGATGGCTTAAATAAAAGTACTGAAAATACCAAGCACTGGAGAGGATGTGGAGAAACTAGAATTCTCATTTCTGGTGGGAATGTAATGTGGTACAGGACTCTGGAAAACAGTTTGGCAGTTTCTTAAAAAGCTAAACATACATTTACTCTTTGACCCAGAAATCCCACTCCTGGATGTTTATCCCAGAAAGATGAAAACCAATGTTCTTCACAGAAAAACCTGTACACAAATGTCTGTAGCAGCTTTATTCATAATGGCCCCAAAATGGAGAAGCCAAACGTCCTTCAGCTAGTGGATGGATAAGCAAACTGTGGTACAGACATGCAATGGAATACTACTTGGCAATAGAAAGGGAACAAACTATTGATCTAGGCAGCAGTTTAGATGAATCTCAAAGGCATCATGCTGAGTGAAACAAATCAGTCTCAGAAGGTTACGTACTGTATGATTCCATTTACATGACCTTCTTGATAAAACTATGGTGAGAGAATAGATCAGTGGTTGACAGGAGTTAGGGGTAGGGGGATGGTGTGACCACAAAGGGATAATAGAGGGAGTTTCCTGGGGAGGTGAGACTGTTCTGTATTCCCATTGCCACAGTGGTTACATGGAGCTATGTATGTTAAAATTCACAGAACTGTATACTAAAAAAAAGTCAATTTTACTATATGATAATGAAAAAATTTAAGTATTGAATCTTAATATACAAATCTCAGCCTAGTTCACACCAAGAATGGCATTCACAAGATGCAGCCCAATAGCAGGCCCTGCCTTCTAAGACTGAGGTCTGAAGATACTGAGATTATGTTTAAGGGAATGTCCACCTATGAATGTGGACCTGAATTCAGAAATGCCCTTTCCCCTCAAGAGTTGTGGAAAGGCTAGACTGGCATGGGGAGTCCATTTCTTCTCTCCCTGGGCCCTTCTAACCAATAGTAGAAAGAATTTGTTACTGGAACTTGTTCTTTTGAAATCTTCAGTTCAGGACTTCCCTGGTGGCGCAATGGTTAAGAATTCACCTGCCAGGGGCTTCCCTGGTGGCGCAGTGGTTAAGAATCCACCTGCCAATGCAGGGGACACGGGTTCGAGCCCTGGTCCGGGAAGATCCCACATGCTGCAGAGCAGCTAAGCCCGTGCGCCACAACTACTGAGCCTGAGCTCTAGAGCCCGCGAGCCACAACTACTGAGCCTGTGTGCCACAACTACTGAAGCCCATGCGCCTAGAGCCTGTGCTCTGCAACAAGAGAAGCCACCGCAGTGAGAAGCCTGCGCACCACAATGAAGAGTAGCCCCACTCGCCTCAACTTGAGAAAGCCCGTGCGCAGCAACGAAGACCCAACACAGACAAAAATAAATTTTAAAAATAAAGTAATTAAAAAAAAAAAGAATCCACCTGCCAATGCAGGGGACACAGATTTGACCCCTGGTCCAGGGAGATGCCACGTGCTGTGGATCAACTAAGCCCATGTGCCACAACTACTGAGCCTGCACTCCAGATCACGCAAGCCACAACTACTGAGCCCACATGCCACAACTACTGAAGCCCGCACGCCTAGAGCCTGTGCTCTGCAACAAGAGAAGCCACTGCAATGAGAAGCCCGCGCACTGCAACGAAGAGTAGCCCCAGCTTGCCACAACTAGAGAAAGCCCGCACACAGCAACGAAGACCCAACGCAGCCATAAATAAATAAATAGATTTATTAAAAAAGAAAGAAAGAAATCTTCAGTTGAAGCAGGCGTGCAGAGACAGATCACACTTCCATCAATTTCAAGCCCACTGAACACAGTAGAGAAACTACTACTTTGGTACATTAAGTCATTTGGCTTTGGGAACCCACACCCTAACCTTCCGTTCCTTGCTTTAACCCTTGGCCCATGAGAATTAGTTCCCTAAGACCTAGGTAAGATAGAGGCATTAAAAATATAGAGAAAGAATTTTACCAGGGCATACTTTATTTCCCATAATATTTGACACACAGGATACCAAACCCTACCTGGCTAAAGTCCCTTGGCAATATTAATGTTACTAAGGGAAGTGCTAATTTCTACTGCATTCAGCTTCGAGAAGAGATGGGGATAAAAAGCAAGGATGGGAAGGGACTTTCATCTGCCACAGAGACTAACCACTCCATGCTCAAGAAGCATTTGGGCCACCAAAGGCCCTTCTCCTACATGACGATGTTCATTTACCTGCTTCAAATGTATCAAAATGTATCAAGTCACAGTACATACATTATTACATAGCCATGTCCTGAAAAACCGCTAATCCAGCATCCATTAAATTAGGTCTGAATTCTGCTGGCCAAGCCCCAGCCTCTCAGGGGGCTGGCATCAAATGGGGAGGCTGGAGTAGGGTTTCAAACACCTGTTTCAGCCTTTTAAGTGTCCGATTCAGGCCACTGTGCTCTGGCAGCAGGGACCCTGATGATGTGGGTTCTCTTCTCCTGCCAAATCGTCAATTTAAAGAGCCTAGCCCCCCCAAGAGGAGGAAAAGATAGACTGGTGGGGGGGTTATAGCCACTTTGAAGAAATGTTTCTTTTAAAGTTAAACACACATCTATGCTATGATCCAGCAATTTCACTCAAGTATTTATCCAAGAGAAACTAAAATATACGTTCACAAATAGACGTGTATTATGTTTATAGCAGCCTATTCATAACAGACAAAAACTGGAAACACTCCAAATGTTCTTCAATAAGAAAATGAGTAAATTCTCTTATGGTTTGCCATATAATTCAATATTACTCAGTAAAACAGAATGAATCAAAACCAAAAAAACCAGTGATACATGCAACAACATGGATGAATTCCAAAAACATGCTAAGTGAAAAGAAGCTAGGAAAAAAAAGAGAATATCCTGTATGATTCCATTTATAGGAAATCCAAAACCAAAACTAATGCATGGTAATAGAACAGAAAGTGGTTTTGTGTATGTGTGTGTGGGTTAACTTAAATGGGGCATGAGGAAACTTTCTGGGGTGATGAAAATGTTCTATCTTTTTTTTTTAAGGTGGTTACTGAATTTACACAATCATCAAAATTTATCAACTGAACACCTAAGGTCTGTGTATTTCACTGTATGTTAATTATACCTCAATTAAAAAAAAAAAAAGAGAACTGAGGGGGTCTGGCGTCAGCCTCTCCTACTTGGCATTATTTAGGAGAATGAAGATATAGAAGAGAAGAAACAAATTTGCTTCCCAACTCACCATTCTGGGAGCAGAGGCTCAACAGCCAGCTGAGCTGCCACCTCAGTAACCCTTGGGCAACCTTTTGGGAAAGAAGAGATTTTCAGGTGGTAACTGATATACCCTTAATGGGGCCCTGTTGTTCCCCAAAGGGGTGTCACTGAAATGTCTTCAACAGTGTTTACTTCCCCATTGCTAAAAGTATAATCAGGGTTCAACTTAGAAGAAAGTTCACATGTAACCAAAGTTAGGCCCTCAGTACTTAAAATTCAGGGACTTCCTTGGTGGTCCAGTGGTTAAGACTCCGTGCTTCCACTGCAGGGGACATGGGTTCAATCCCTGGTTGGGGAACTAAGATCCCGCAGGCTGCAAGGGTGCAGCCAAAAAGACCCCAAAAACGAACAAAAAAAACATTCAGACAGTCTTAAAAAAACATTACATTATAACCATAGTAATAGACAAGTCAGAGCTCTAGTTCCAGAAATGTCACCACTCTGTCATGACGCCTTACACAAGACATGACCTCTAAGCCACAGATCCTTCTCAATAAAATGGGCCTGGATGACCTCTATGTTTCACTTTAGCTCTGCCACTGTATGATTTTAATACTCTTATAAGTTCATATGACCTCCAGGATCAGATGGGGAAGGCAAGCCTTGTAATCCTTCTCAGCATTGTTATAGAGACTCATCCTTTATTTTAATGAGGACGTCCCCAGAGGGATTCTGCATTTCATGTGAAATGATTTCTCCCCTCTAACACACAGAGTTAGACTCAAAGAGAACAGTTTACAGGTTAGGATGTGAGGTGATGCTTACACGGCAAACCCAAGGTGGCACAGGATAAGAGAAGAGTAGGTATCCTCAAAATCCAGTGGGAAGATTGAAGAAGAAAACAAACATATATCAAGTGCCTCTTATATGCAAGGTATGCATTGTACTAGACTCCTTGCATACATCATCTTGTTTAATCCTCACAAGAACCCTGTAAGACAAGTTTTTAATCTCCATTTTACAGATGAGAAATGGAGGTTCAAAAAGGTCAAGTAACTGCCAAGACAACCCAATGGTAGAGATGGGATTTGAACCCAGGTCTATTCAGCTCCAAAAGTTATGCTTTTTTCCACAACCATTTGGCAGAAAATAAGTTGGAGATCCTGCATCTCCAAGGGGCCCTATCACTTTCTCCTTCTTGTAACACATTTCACACATCTCACATAGCCCTTGGCACTATACAGAAGAAAGGGTTAAACCTACAGTTAGGAAGAGGAAATACCCTGGAAAATTGAAACACATGCTGTGGCTCTGACTAAATTTCACACCCGTTCTGTTGAGCAACATCCATACTGTGTGAGAAAAGATTCCTTCCCCCTCACCCCGACCCCATTCTTTATTCATTCTGTCACCTGCTGCCTTCCTTCAGACTAAGCTGAGGGGGAGGAAGGGAGGAAGACTATACATCTTTGCTTGGTGCATATTTAAGCCAGAGGTTAGTAAACCCAGGGTAGGAAGAAGTACTGTGTGAAAAAAGAAAAGGAAAAATACTTTCTCACTTCTACTTGGACTATCACAGGAGGGAGCTCTTATGATAGGCCATAATGAAGAAAGGGGTTGGACTTCTGCTGGGGAGGCTGTTCTTCCTGAAAAGCAGGCAGAATTCAGGAGAACAAGGCCAATTTACACCTGTCCCCTTATCTGGTATTTCATGCTCAAGTGAACACTGAATTTCTGTCCATGAGAGTTATGCCTCACCCAGGAGAGCAAATGGGAAGGTGGAAACAATTTTTTTCCCTCTGCTACCCACTTCAACCAGATTCCTACTTCCAGTACCAAATCACAATGGGTATAGTTATTTGGTACTGGAAGTTGACTGGATATAAGATACTTGTGGGAAAGTTAAGAGCCTAGGGTAGCTACTTGGTATAAAAGAAGGAAGAAAAGAAAGGTAAGGACAAGTGAACAAATGCCATTATGATAATCTCCAAAGATAGTCCCATACAATGCCACCCCTCACATGCCCTTCCTCCAATCAAGAGGTAGAGCTTATGTCTGTTACCCTTCAATCAATGCAGGGGAAGTGACCATCTGGGACTTCTGTGCCCAGGCACTAAAAAGGCTTTGAAGTTTCTATTTCTTCCATTTTGGTGATCTGAACTGCCATGTATTGTACAAAGTCTAAGCTACTGTGAAAGAGAGAGAAGTCATGAGGGAAAGCCCTGGAGACTGAGGCATCATGTCAAAAGAAGCCACGTGGCACCAAACATCCAAGCTACAGTCATAGCTGATGCAACCTCAGGAGAGACCCCAAGTGAGACCATTAGAAGAACTGCCCAGCTGAGCCCTAGTCAACCCATGGAATTATGAGATATAATAAAATGGTTGTTGCTTTAAGCCATGAAGTTTTGGAGTGGTCTGTAATATAGCAACAGATAACTGAAACAGCTGGCTTTTGTTAAAAATGAAGCTAGTAGTTCTTTTGTCCTGGGTATATAACATAAACTGTATTGCAGAAATAAGGAAAATCTAGCCAGTTTTAGCTAAAAGGAATTTATACTGGGGGGAAATCTCATTCCACTAGCAATTGAAAATAAAAAATACCTAAGAATAAACTTAAGAAATTTACATAAATGGGGGAAAGAAGAACCTACAAATTTTACTAGAGTCACAAAAGAAATCTTGAATAAATGTGGAAGACAAAACATGTTCCTGGATAGGGAGGCCAAATATACTATAAAAATGTCAAGTCTCTCCATATTATTATTATTATTTTTAAATTTTATTTATTTATTTATTTTTGGGCTGCATTGGGTCTTCATTGCTGTGTGGGCTTTCTCTAGTTGCAGTGAGTGGAAGCTACTCTTCGTTGTGGTGGGCGGGCTTCGCATTGCAGTGGCTTCTCTTGCTGTAGAGCTTGGGCTCTAGGTGAGTGGGCTTCAGTACTTGTGGCTCGCAAGCTCTACAGCGCAGGCTCAGTAGTTATGGTGCACGGGCTTAGTTGCTCTGTGGCATGTAGGATCTTCCCGGACCAGGGCTCGAACCCGTGTCTCCTACATTGGCAGGTGGATTCTTAACCACTGTGCCACCAGGGAAGTCCCTCCCCATATTAATTTACAGTTTTAAATCAAAATCCCAATGGGAATTTTTTAAAGAACTTAAGTGACCCTGCACTTCACGTGAAAGAATAACCAGATAAGGATAGCCAGAATATTTTTTAAAACAATTAATGACAGAAAACATGCAGTATCATTTTAAAGTGAATTATAAAGCTATACCATATAAGCAAATATAATACTAGCAAAAGAATAGGTAGGACAATATGTAGTACATGATATATGATAAAAGAATATTCAATAAATGGTCCTGTAACACATGGTTAATTATCAGAGAGTACTGACACTTGACAAAATAAATTCTATCTGATTAAAGGAAGACAATAATTAATTCACTGAACAAATATTTATGAGCACCAACTGTGTGGCAGTCACTGGGCTAAATAATAGAAACACCTTCATGGGGTTTCCTGTGTAGCGGAACAGAAAGACATTAGGGTTCGCATAAGTATTATGAAGCCAGGTGCTAAAGACTGTTCAAGAGTTAAATATAAAAACTGAAACATATAATAGGTAGAATAAAGTGACGTTATATGAAGGGAAAGGTAAGTAGTTATAAGATTCATCAACATATTCTTAGCAGAAGAAAAGGAAATGGAAGTAGAGCTGAAAAGGCTGAATACCAAGTGCCTTTAGAGGGAAGCACCAATGAGAAACAAGCTCTGAAATGGAAGCACCAGGTGGAGGGTGAGAAAAAAGGAGGGAAGAACAGAAAAAAATGGAAGAAGAGGAAATCACTGAAGAACTAATATAAGATCATCTCCCAAATGATACGATTTTCCTAGATCAAAAGGACCCTCACTAAGAACCTAGCACAATGAATAGAAAGACATCCACATCAAGTGTTTTAGAACACTAGAACAAAGAGATTGCAAAAAAGTTCCAGTTCAAACACAAAGGACTGAGAATCAATATGGCATCAGACTACTCAAGAGCAACACTGGAAATGAGACAAACAAGCAAAGCGGGGATGGAGTCAAAATGGCGGAGTAGAACGACACGGAGTTCGTGTCTCCTTGCAACCAGGGCACCTATTAGGTGCTGGAGTGGGACCTCGGACACCTAAGAGGACGGGAGGATTCCCCACACGCCTGGGTAGGACGCTGTGGGGGAAGGGGGGGAGGAAACAGGATGGAGGCAGGATGGGACTGGTGCCCCTGAGGGGCAAACGGGGGAGAGGAGGAGCTCCCATGCTCAGAGGGGCCCACTCATGGCGAGGGAATCAGCAGGGATGGGGAGAGACCTTCAGGGGATCGGGGAATCAGAGGGGAATGAGGCCAGCATCTCTCCTATCCTGCTCGGACCCCAGGCCTGGAACTCTGCCTTCTGGGGCCCCCTCTGGGCCGTAAGTCTAAGCTCCCCAAAAAACCCCAGGCCAAGGCCTTTTCCAGCCTTTTTTTTTTTTTTTTTTTTTTTTTTTTTGCCATACTGTGTGGCTTGTGGGGTCTTGGTTCCCAGGCGAGGGATCAGGCCTGAGCTCCTGCGGTGGGAGTGTTGAGTCCAAACTGCTGGACTAACAGAGAACCTAAGTCCCAGGGAATTTTTTTTTTTTTTTTTTTTTTTTTTTGCAGTACCTGGGCCTCTCACTGTTGTGGCCTCTCCCGTTGCGGAACACAGGCTCCGGATGCGCAGGCTCCGGACGTGCAGACTCAGCGGCCATGGCTCACGGGTCTAGCCACTCCACAGCATGTGGGATCTTCCTGGACCAGGGCACAAACCCGTGTCCCCTGCATCGGCAGGCAGACTCTCAACCACTGTGCCACCAGGGAAGCCCCTCATGCCTGCAAACTCTAGTGCTGGATGCCTCAGGCCAAACAACCAGCAAGATAGGAACACAGCCCCACCCATCAAAAACAATGAGATGACAAAAAAATACCTTACAGACACAAGGTAAAAACCTACTAGACCAAATAAATGAAGAGGAAATAGGCAACCTACCTGAAAAAGAATTCAGAGTAATGATAGTAAAGATGATCCAAAACCTTGGAAACAGAATGGAGGCATGGAGCAAGAAAATACAAGAAATGTTTAACAAGGACCTAGAAGAACCAAAGAACAAACAGTGATGAACAACACAATAACTGAAATGAAAAATACACTAGAAGAAATCAAAAGCAGAATAAATGAGGCAGAAGAACGAATAAGTGAACTGGAAGATACAATGGTGGAAATAACTGCTGAGGAGCAGAATAAAGAAAAAAGAATGAAAAGAAATGAGGACAGTCTCAGAGACCTCTGGGACAACATTAAACGCACCAACATTCGAATTATAGGAGTCCCAGAAGAAGAAGAGAAAGAGAAAGGGCCTGAGAAAATATCTGAAGAGATCATGGTCAAAAACTTCCCTGAGGGCTTCCCTGGTGGCGCAGTGGTTGGGAGTCCGCCTGCCGATTCAAGGGACACAGGTTCGTGCCCCGGTCCGGGAAGATCCCACATGCCACGGAGCGGCTGGGCCCGTGAGCCATGGCCGCTGAGCCTGCGCGTCCAGAGCCTGTGCTCCGCAACGGGAGAGGCCACAACAGTGAGAGGCCCGCGTACCGCAAAAAAACAAAAAACAAACAAAAAAAAAACTTCCCTGACATGGGAAAGGAAATAGCCACCCAGGTCCAGGAAGCACAGAGAGTCCCATATAGAATAAAACCAAGGAGAAACACACAGAGACACATATTAATCAAACAAAAATTAAATTCAAAGAAAAAATATTAAAAGCAGCAAGGGAAAAGCAACAAATAACATACAAGAGGATCCCCATAAGGTTATCAGCTGATTTTTCAGCAGAAACTCTGCAGGCCAGAAGGGAGTGGCAGGATATATTTAAAGTGATGAAAGGGAAAAACCTACAACAAAGATTACTCTACTCAGCAAGGATCTCATTCAGATTCAATGGAGAAATAAAAAGCTTTACAGACAAGCAAGAGTGAAGAGAATTCAGCACCACCAAACCACCTTTACAACAAATGCTAAAGGAACTTATCTAGGTGTGAAACACGAGAAGAAAAAACCACAAAAACAAACCCAAAACAATTAAGAGAGTGGTTATAGGAACATACATATTGATAATTACCTTGAATGTAAATGGATTAAATGCTCCAACCAAAGACATATACTGGCTGAATGGATATGAAAACAAGACCGGTATATAGGCTGTCTACAAGAGACCCACTTCAGCTTCCCTTGGCGCAGTGGGTTGAGAATCCGCCTGCCAGTGCAGGGGACACCGGTTCGAGCCCTGGTCCGGGAAGATCCCACATGCCACAGAGCAACTAAGCCCTTGTGCCGCAACTGCAGGGCCTGTGCTCTAGAGCCCACGAGCCACAACTACTGAGCCCACATGCTACAACTACTGAAGCCCGTGCACCTAGAGCCCGTGCTAGGTGACAAGAGAAGCCACTGCAATGAGAAGCCCATGCACCGCAACGAAGAGTAGCCCCCACTCACTGCAACAAGAGAAAGCCCGCACACAGCAACAAAGACCCAACAGAGCCAAAAATAAATAAATTAAATAAAAAAAAAAAAAAAGAGAGACCCACTTCAGACTTAGGGACACATACAAACTGAAAGTAAGGGGATAGAAAAAGATATTCCATGCAAATGAAAATCAAAAGAAAGCTGGAGCAGCAATACTCATATCAGATAAAACAGACTTTAAAATAAAGAATGAAAAAAAAAATAAATAAATAAAAAAATAAAGAATGTTACAAGAGACAAGGAAAGACACTACATCATGATCAAGGGACCAATCCAAGAAGAAATTATAACAATTATAAATATTTATGTACCCAACATAGGAGCACCTCAATACATAAACCAAATGCTAACAGCCATAAAAGGGGAAACCAACAGTAACATAATAATAGTGGGGGACTTTAACACCCCACTTACACCAATGGACAGATCATCCAGCCAGAAAATAAACAAGGAAACACAAGCTTTAAATGACACAGTAGAGCAGATAGAGTTAATTGATATTTATAGGACATTCCACCTGAAAGTGGCAGAGCACACTTTCTTCTCAAGTGCACACGGAACATTCTCCAGGACAGATCACATCTTGGTTCACAAATCAAGCCTCAGTAAATAAAAGAAAATTGAAATCATGTCAAGCATCTTTTCTGACCACAATGCTATGAGATTAGAAACCAATACAAGAAAAAAAATGTAAAAAACACGAAGACATGGAGGCTAAACAATAAGTTACTAAATAACCAAGAGATCATTGAAGAAATCAAAGAGGAAATCAAAAAATACATAGCAACAAATGACAATGAAAACACACCACCCTATGGTGGTTTTGCTGCAAACCTATGAGATGCAGCAAAAGCAGTTCTAAGAGGGAAGTTTAAAGCAATTCAATCTCCCCTCAAGAAATAAGAAAAATCTCAAGTAAACAATCTAACCTTATACCTCAAGGAACCAGAGAAAAAAGAACAAGCCAAACCCAAAATGAGAAGAAGGAAAGAAATCATAAAGATCAGAGCAGAAATAAATGAAACAGAAACAAAGAAAATAATAGCAAAGATCAATAAACTAAAAGTTGGTTCTTTGAGAAGATAAACAAAATTGATAAAACTTTAGCCAGACTCATCAAGAAAAAAAGGGAGGATTCAAATCAATAAAATTAGAAATGAAAAAAGAAGAAATTACAACTGACACTGCAGAAATACGAAGGACCATAAGACACTACTACAACAACTATATGCCAATAAAATGGACAACCTGGAAGAAATGGACAAATTCTTAGAAAGGTACAACCTTCCAAAACTGAACCAGGAAGAAATAGAAGATATAAACAGACCAATCACAAGTAATGAAATTGTAATTAAAAATCTTCCAACAAACAAAAGTCCAGGACCAGAAGGCTTCACAGGCAAATTCCATTAAACATTTAGAGAAGAGCTAACACCTATCCTTGTCAAACTCTTCCAAAAAACTGCAGAGGGAGCAACACTCCCAAACACATTCTATGAGGCCACCATCACCCTGATACCAAAAGATGTCACAAAAAAAAAGAGAAAAAAGAAAATTACAGGCCAATATCACTGATGAATGTAGATGCAAAAATCCTCAACAAAATACTAGCAAACCAAATCCAAGAACACATTAAAAGGATCATAGACCACGATCAAGTGGGATTTATCCCAGGGATGCAAGGATTCTTCAATATATGCATATCAATGTGATACACCATATTAACAAATTAAAGAATAAAAAACATATGATCACCTCAATAGATGCAGAAAAAGCTTTCGACAAAATTGAACACCCATTTATGATAAAAACTCTCCAGAATATGGGCATAGAGGGAACCTACCTCAACATAATAAAGGCCATATATGACAAACCACAGCAAACATCATTCTCAACGGTGAAAAACTGAAAGCATTTCCTCTAAGATCAGGAATAAGACAAGGATGTCTCTCTCTCTATGTTGAACTATTATTCAACATAGTTTTGGAAGTCCTAGCCACAGCAATCAGAGAAGAAAAAGAAATAAAAGGAATACAAATTGGAAAAGAAGTAAAACTCACTGTCTGCAGATGACATGATACTATACATAGAAAATCCTAAAGATTCCACCAGAAAACTACTAGAGCTAATCAATGAATTTGGTAAAGTTGCAGTATACAAAACTAATGCACAGAAATCTCTTGCATTCCTATATTCTAAAAATGAAAGATCAGAAAGAAATTAAGGAAACAATCCCATTCACCACTGCAACAAAAAGAATAAAATACCTAGGAATAAACCTGCCTAAGGAGGTAAAAGACCTGTACTCCAAAAACTACAAGACACTGATGAAAGAAATCAAAGATGACACAAACAGATGGAGAGATATACCATGTTCTTGGATTGGAAGAATCTATATTGTGAAAATGACTGTACTACCCAAAGCAATGTAATCTCTATCAAATTACCAATGACATTTTTCACAGAATTAGAACAAAAAAATTTACAATTTGCTTGGAAGCACAAAAGACCATTAATAGGCAATCAATCTTGAGAAAGAAAAATGGAGATGGAGGAATCAGGCTTCCTGACTTCAGGCTATACTACAAAGCTACAGTAATCAAGACAGTATGGTACTGGCACAAAAACAGAAATACAGATCAATGGTACAGGATAGAAAGCCCAGAGATAAACCCACGCACCTATGGTCACCTAATCTGTGACAAAGTAGGCAAGAATACACAATGGAGAAAAGACAGTCTCTTCAATAAGTGGTGCTGGGAAAACTGGACAGCTACATGTAAAAGAATGAAATTAGAACACTCCCTAACACCATACACAAAAATAAACTCAAGATGGATTAAAGACCTAAATGTAAGACTGAACACTACAAAACCCTTAGAGGAAAACAAAGGAAGAACACTCTGACATCAATCACAGCAAGATTTTTTTTGACTCACCCCCTAAAGTAATGAAAATAAAAACAAAAAAAAACAAACGGACCTAATCAAACTTAAAAGCTTTTGCACAGCAAAGGAAACCATGAACAAGATGAAAAGACAACCCTCAGAATAGGAGAAAATATTTGCAAACGAAGCAACTGACAAAGAATTAACCTCCAAAATATACAAACAGCTCTGGCACCTCAATATCAAAAAAAAACAAACAACGCAATCAAAAACGGGTGGAAGATCTAAATACACATTTCTCCAGAGAAGACATACAGGTGGCCAACAAACACATGAAAAGATGCTCAACACCACTATCATTAGAGAAATGCAAATCAAAACCAAAATGAGGTATCACCTCACACCAGTCAGAATGGCCATCATCAAAAAAGCTAACAATAAATGCTGGAGAGAGTGTGGAGAAAAGGGAACCCTCTTGCACTGTTGGTGGGAATGTGAATTGGTACAGCCACTATGGAGAACAGTATGGAGGTTCCTTAAAAAACTAAAAATAGAACTACCATATGACCCAGCACTCCCACTACTGGGCATATACCCTGAGAAAACCATAATTCAAAAAAACACATGTACCCCAATGTTCACTGCAGCACTATTTACAATAGCCAGGACATGGAAGCAACCTAAATGTCCATCGACAGATGAACGGATAAAGATGTGGTACATATATACAATGGAATATTACTCAGCCATAAAAAAGAACGAAATTGGGTCATTTGTAGAGATGTGGATGGACCTAGAGTCTGTGATACAGAGTGAAGTAAGTCAGAAAGAAAAAAATATCGTGTATTAACGCATATATGTGGAATCTAGAAAAATGCTACAGAGGAACCTATTTGCAGGGCAGGAATAGAGACACAGACATAGAGAAGAGACACGTGGACATGGGGTGGGGGAAAGCGGGGGTGGGACAAATTGGGAGATTAGGATTTCATATACACACTACTGTGCGTAAAATTGATACCTAGTTGGAACCTGCTGTATAGCACAGGCAGCTCAGCTTGGTGCTCTGTGATGACCTGGATGGGTGGGATGGGGGGGTACGGTGGGAGGGAAGTTCAAGAGGGAGGGGATATATGTATACATATAGCTGACTCACTTTGTTGTACAGCAGAAACTAACACAACACTGTAAAGCAACTACACTTCAATTAAAAAAAAAACAAAAACCAAAAATAGAAAAAAAGGAGCAAAGCCACCATATTCTGAAAGAAAATAATTTCCAAACTAGAATTCTATATCCTGTCAGACCTTCACTCAAGTGTCAGTACAGAATATAAATAGTTTCAGATATACAGTCTAAAAAAAGTTTATATCCCAGGTATCTTTTTCTAGGAGACTTTGGAGAATTTTTAAACCAAAACGAGAAAGTAAACCAAAAAAGAAATGGACATGAGATCCAGGAAAAAGGAGTCCAGAGAAAAGTGAAGAGAAGTTCCAGGATGACAGTTGTGCATAATGCCTAGAGAGCAACCAATGCAGAACGGAAGAAGAGGCTAGCAGGCACTGAGAAAGATTCTCTAGGAAGAGATAAAAATGGAGTAGAAGAGCTGTGTGTTTGATCATGTGGGAAATTAGTATTCAAAGAGTTTTAAAAACTGTACTGTAGAGCTTGAGAAGAAATAGTAATACTAACATAGAAAACTGAGCATATTTTTCAAAAAGGGAGTAATACTTGACTTGGTAGTGAATAATACTTAATATCTTAATAAGGTAAAGACTGAATATTGATTTAACCAATTGGAGACAGAACTATATTGGGAGGATGGAGGAAAGGAAATTGACTATCAAGTAGTACTGCAAAAGTGTTATCTCTACATCTAGGAGTAGGAAGTCAACAGATATTGGTTCAAATGTTAAAAATCTATTTTTTTAAAAAAGATAGTATCAGCATATTACTTAGAAATATAAAAGTAGATACCTGAACAAACAGCTAAAATAATTTAGGGAGGGGACCTTAAAAGTTGTTGGTGTGGGGGAGTTATATGCCTTGCAGCACTGACTTTTTTTTTTTTCTTTTTTGGCTGTGCCAGGCGGCTTGTGGGAGCTCAGTTCCCCGACCAGGAACTGAACCTAGGCCACGGCAGTGAAAGCCTGGAATCCTAACCACCATGCCACCTGGGAACTCCCACTATTTGACTTTCTAAAACTATGTGTTACCTAAATAGAAATAAAAATAATAAAGGAAATCTATTATAAAGGAAATAAGAGTGATAGGCCAAGAATTTTGTACAAAGAAATTTATACTACACTGCCTATAATACTGAAAACTGAAAATAGTCTAAATAACCAATGATAGGGAACTTCATTTTTTTTTTTAAATAAATGTATTTATTTTTGGCTGCGTTGGGTCTCACTGCTGCGTGCAGGCCTTCTCTAGTTGTGGTAAGCGGGTGCTCCTCTTCATTGTGGTGCACAGGCTTCTCATTGTGGTGGCTTCTCTAATCACGGAGCATGGGCTCTAGGCGCACAGGCTTCAGTAGTTGTGGCCCACAGGCTTAGTTGCTCCACAGCATGTGGGCTCTTCCTGGACCAGGGCTCGAACCCGTGTCCCCTGCATTGGCAGGCGGATTCTTAACCACTGCGCCACCAGGGAAGTCTCCCAATGACAGTGAACTTTAAATAAAAATTCTGAAACATTCATACAGTGAATATCATTAGATCTTATTTTTGAAGAATGCGTGATAATGTGGGAAAATGCCCATAATATAGGATAACAGGAAAAGGCAGAAATATATAGAATATGATTCGAATTTTGCTAAAGGGTGTTACTGCATGTGTGTGTGCATAAAAAAAAAAAAAGTTATTTCTAGGTGATTGGGCTATGGGTGGTTTTGGGCTATGGGTGGTTTTTATTTCCATCTCATACTCCCCTGTATTTTCCAATGTTTTCTACATGGAATAGTATATTATTACATAATTATTGAATATTATTTTTAAAAAATTTTAAAGCTAGCTCAAAAAAAGGGAGAACTAGGCAGCCTAAATCACAGGAGTCTAATGAAATACTTACTATCACTAAGTTTTAGTGAAACTGACACTTACCCAAAACTTAATATGAATATTTTGTTGTTCATGTATCCTAAGAATTATTTTTTACTATAATATTCTGTTTTTAGAAAATTAAAAATAATCATAAAAACTTGGCACTTATAAGATCACTGAAATAATACTAGTTTTTCTGGACCCAAGTCCCTCACCCTCTCCTTCAATAAATACTAGTTTGCATCTCCCACAGGCCTGGCCCTATGTTAGACTTTGGAGATACAAAGATTAATAACCTATAGACTTATAGACTATAGACTACAGACTATAGACTACACTAGCTGTATGATCACAGCCAAACTTCAAATTTTCTAGGTCTTAACTTATTAGCTTTTCTGTCTATCTATCTATCTAAATGAAAATGACCATACAGCTCTGAATTTAATGACTATGACTTCTAATTATCAGGCATGGCAAGTGTTCCTACTTGTTAACTGAGGTACAGTTTTAAATCTGTAGCTCACATAGGACCTAAATGGTGGTTCTGTTCCTAATGCTTGTTGAATAGTCACTAATACTGGATGAGACAGAGTATGAAGAAAGGGGAAGGGGAAGAGGACAACTGAAATTACCAGAAATATAAGCAGTCTGTGTCCTCACCTAAACTATACTCAGTCGAAAAACAAAGAGGTAGAGCCTCTCAAGAGTATGATCTAGGGACTTCCCTGGTGGCACAGTGGTTAAGAAGCCGCCTGCCAATGCAGGGCACATGGGTTTGAGCCCTGGTCCGGGAAGATCCCACATGCTGTGGAGCAACTAAGCCCATGTGTCAAAACTACTGACCCTGCGCTCTAGAGCCCGCAAGCTACAACTACTGAGCCTGCGTGCCACAACTACTGAAGCCTGCGTGCCTAGGGCCCATGCTCCACAACAAGAGAAGCCACCGCAATGAGAAGCCTGCACACTGCAACGAAAAGTGGCCCCTGCTCGCCACAACTAGAAAAAGCCCATGCCCAGCAATGAAAACCCAACGCAGCCAAAATAAATAAATAAATCTATTTTTTTAAAAAAATGAGTGTGATCTAAACATAGAGGTAACTGACAAAAGACTATTGTCCTCATTTGGATATGAATTGGTATGTCACTTTGAAATAAAGTAGATAAAGGGAATGGCAAAGAAAACTGAGTACAAACAATAAAGAGGATTACCACTGCCCAACTTGCAATAAAAGTGGAAGCATTACTGCCACCATGATGTGTCAAGATTCATATTCTGGGTTAGTTCTTATCCATTGACTCAGGGTATACAGGTCTCCACTTTGATGGCCATAACAAAACCAAGATCTTCCCAAGAGTTTAGGCCTGGCTCTCTCAGTACTTTCTTGATTTCAGCAAAAATAACTATCCTTAATTTCTTGCTATCAGAATTTAATCTCTTCCTTCTTGGTACTTCTAGAGTGCTGTTGCTTTAGTATACCATATTCCAGCTTATGGAATAGCTAATGGTAGTCTGTAAGCTCCTGGAAGGCAGAGAGGGTTCATGAACGTAGTGCTCAACCAATGTTTTTGATTTAGTTGAAAAAGGTCATGGGGAAGTACTAATGAACTCCATATCCCAATTTTCCTATCAAAGATTTCTTGTCATTTCCAGGAAAAACTGGTGAAAAGTAATGTTTACAAGGACTAGGGCAGCACCTGGAACAGAAGGTCCCCCCGTATGTGACCAGTGGCTGTTGGCCAAAAGTGAGAGTTTAGAGAAGTAACATCTCTGAGAACAGCCTGCCAATGGAGGTGGAAAGCAGCTTAAACTTTGAGGTGGCTGTACTGGGAGGGGAGATGGGAGAGAAGCCATTTTGTGCTCTTTGGGGAAAATGTTAATGAGAGGTTTCACAAATGTCAGACTTGCCTGATTAAACGAAGCCAGCTAGGTAGATGTTTTTCATATTAATGCCATCTCTGCTAAAAGAGCAAAGGGGAGAAGAAAGGAGGTTTGAGAAAGGAAAATGATAAACTTCAATTATGTACAGAAGAAATTATGCTTCTGCTAACTTGGGCTAGGATATAAAAGAAGAGAACTGTTATCTGGCAGGTATGGCTGCTCCACCTCCTTGCCCCTTTCAAAAAGAAAAAGATAAGCCCTGAAGCCAGGAGAGAAAGATGCGTCAGTGCACCCAGTGCCCTGCCTAGGGTGTCTAATAATTAAGAACTCAAAGAATCTAAGCAAGTTAAGTCATAGAGAAAGTTTTATCTGAATAATTACTCTTAAAACGTAAAGGAAGAGCTTCCCTGGTGGCGCAGTGGTTGAGGGTCTGTGGGTTCGTGCCCTGGTCCGGGAGGATCCCACGTGCCGCAGAACAGCTGGGCCCGTGGGCCATGGCCGCTGGGCCTGAGCGTCCGGAGCCTGTGCTCCGCGTCGGGGGAGGCCGCAGCAGTGAGAGGCCTGCGTACCGCAAAAAAAAAAAAAAAAAAAAAAAAAAAAAAAATTAAAGGAAGAAAAAGTATAGGAGGAAAGTCAATAAAATAACTGACATGTTTAAGGGACTTCTTCCTCCTTAGTTTGGGCCTATATCTTTAGAGTTTCTGTCACTTAAATTGAAGGTTAGGGGTGGGCAAGTGCTGTTGATTAGAGAGCTCAGCCTCCTTTTGCTTCTGTTTCTCCCCAGCCCAGCCTGCAATTGTGTCCCAATCAACCAGCATTAATACAGATACACAGAGGTATTTATTCGCTGCTGATTCTGCCTGGCTGTATTCAGGCTCGATCTCCATGTGTATTTAATAAATCACAGTAGTTAGGTGGACAGGATTAGTTCCAAGTCACCTAATGACTATATCATGAACTGCAGCATTAAAGGGATTAATACTAATCTGAGCCACTGCAGTTCAGTGGGAAGGCCAGTCCGTTGACCAACAGGAGCTCCGGCCGGCAAGAAATCTTCAGCAAGACCAGGAAGATTAATGAGGGCTTCTACATTCTGCCTGCAAATCTTCACCTACCAGGGTGTGGGGTAGTGAATCCCAGCCCAGAAGAGCTCATAAATAACCCACAATATCACAAGTATTTGGGGCAGCTGAGCCCCAGCAAGGGAGGGCCAGCCAGCCCACTCCATCTTCTCCTCCTGTAACCTACACCACCGAGATGGCACAAGAATTTTACAGGCCCACACAGCAGCCGGTTATGTTTTCTTTCACATAAGGGCCCACACCTCGTAAATCACTTCCTTATTTCAGGAAAAGAAAAGTACTAACTGCAGTTTGGACTTGTCTGTACTCAGAAGAACATGAAGCTTCTTGTTGTAGTGTCACTTCCCTGAAGTTGGGAACATAACCTGGCCTCCACAATACAAAGAGCCTGCTTTCAAGTCATGAAATTTTTTCTTTGCCCAGCAGCACAATTCCTCTTCATTAGCCCCCACAGTATTGCTACCCTTGCATGGGACTCTGGAGTGCACATTCAGAACTGCTTTCTTGGTCCTGCCAAAGTAAGCACTCACTAGGAGGAACTATATCCACAAAACACCATAGGAACCAGCATTTTCTTGTGCCTTGATCCTAATTTCACCACTAGGAGACCACGAAGATGAGCGTAGGCAAACCTCAGATCTCTACAGGACAAGGCACATCTTTGCTTTAAGTAGCTTAGAAAGCAAACTAATGGTGCCAATGTGAGATGCAGACAGAGAAAGCAACAGGCCACAATTAAATCCAATTCACTGGAAACCTGTTTCTTCCTCAGTGATTCTACAGGCACTTGAGGAAAACACCTGGAGGCGAATTTCATGAGCAGAGTTGTTTCTGCTGAAGAAGACAAACTGAAACAGCTGTTTCTACCTTGCAGCATCACAGTTTCACAGTTTGGGAACACCAAAAGCATGGGTTTACTCCAACTAAAGACCCTTTAAACTGCATAGACAACAATGGATCAGCTGCCAAGATTCCCCCTGTAATGGATGAGACTGCTAACTAGAATAGTTAGGCACCAACAAAGGTAACTGAACTAAAAGCTAAACTTCAAAAGCATTAAAATAAAAGTGAACCGACGGCCTGGTGCCAGGTTATCCAAAGTTTATAAATGTTTTGCTAAGCAACATAAGCATAGAGCTGACATGGTTGCAGTTGGGAAGGGAAAAGATCCATTAAGTGCATTATGCCTCAACCCCACAGCAGAGTGGGGGCAGTGAGAGATTTAGCATTTTCTAAGTTTGTAAACATTCCACCATTCTTATAGGAGATATGTCTAAAACGGGGTCCACTCAAGCTCTTCATTCAGTAAAGGAGGACCTGAGGGAATTGTTAAGGCTAGGTCTCTGTTTTCCAGTTAAGATGGAAGGGAAGAGAACTCTCATTTGTTGGGAAAATGCCCTGATAAGCTAGGGAACCTATAAATTCTCAGTTCTACCAGAGTAGTTCGACTTTGGGGAAATGCACAAGGCACAGGAATGGCTGATTCTACAGCCAGCAAAGGCAACTAGTTCACTTGAGTGAGAACAAGAGAAAATTATGCCCATATCCACAATTCATGTTTTCCTGACAGCCAGGCTGGTTAGCATAAAGTTCCCAATGGACTGATGGAGTAAAGTGACAGGGCCTTTCTCATCACTCTTACCAAACCAAAGTTTATAAGCTTTCATCAGACATCCAAGTTTTGTTCTCCACAAGATAGACACAAAGGAAGATCAGCATGAGATCATCCTGGAGAAAAAGATGGGTATGTGCAGCAACTTTTCTTGATAGTTGCAAAAGGCTCAATTCTCTCTCTCCACCTATATTCCCTGTACCATTTCTTCATCTTCCTATCCCTTACAGCCCCACTCCTGGTTCTAAGAAAATTAACCACCCCACACATGGAGTACAAAACCCTTTCTTCATAGCTAAGTCAGCCCAAATTAAGGCTCAAGTAAGTGGCCTTAAGACAACTAAGAACGTTAATCAGAAGTGGTACCATGCTAAGATCACGTGTATACACCACACCAATCTGCTTAGAGCTTCAGCCCCAATACAGAGTGACCAGGGGTATTTATAGCACTTAAGAGCTCCTCTGTCTCTTGCCAGACATTCCTGTCCTTCTAACAAATAAGTCCTCAAATCATCAGAGGAAAGATGCTCCCCAGACATAAGGAACCTATGTTACATAAGTCTGTGGGAAGGGGACTTCTATAAGCACCAGAAAACTTTCTTTCCTCAAAGCACTCTCTAAAGGAGAGCACCCTGCACAATGCTGAATCCCCAGGCCATCATGTACACAGGAACAGGGCCATCCAGTGGGATGCATCAGGCTCCAGGAATGCTGAAGTCTACATATTTGCCATTCAACACCAAAATGGCTTTTCAAGTTCAATCAGCTATAAATGTTGCTTTGTTTTAATTTTCCACTGAACTTCCTGGAACCTATTATCCAACTGTCAGGGATGTATATTTAGCAAGAGCAACATGGCCTCTTTGCCGCTGCCCCACTGCTCATGTCACCTCTAATAAATAGAAAATCAACCCCTTCCTCAACCCCGCTCAAACCCCTGTGGCTTAGGGCTGATAAAGACCAGTCTTGGTGTAGAAGCCACAAACTGGCCAACCCCTCATAGTTACCTGCAAATCCCAAAATCTCTCCTAGGTTAATGCTGCTGCAAAATTTTCTAACAGGCCCAGAAAAAAAAACCTTAGTGTTTATAATCATCAGAATACAAGCATGTACACATGCCTCTATTCTAGGGGATGCCAGTAACAGAAATGAGGTACCTAACAGAGACCAGAAATCTAACACAGATTAATAGAATCTCAACCAATATAGGCATAGCAGACTCTGAAATATTTAATGCTAATATAACATATCTTATTTAATAGGAAAGATTTGAAAAGCTAAAATCAGGGCTAAGAAGAATAAGCAGGGCAGATATACAAGTTCAATTTCATCTCAGGAAGCTAGTTTGAAAATATAACCTCCTCTTGGTCAACAGAACACAAAGCACAACTTTTTCAACTGTCAAGATGCTTCTGCGTTTTTGACCTACTGACATCAAACAATCAGAATAGACTACCCCTGAATGAGAAACAAGTGCACCCTACCACTTTTCCAATTCACCACTTCTACCAACTATAAATCCACCTAAATCCCACAAGTATCCATATGGCCTATTTCCAATTCCACAATACCCAACACAGCTCTTTAAGCCCAACAGAAGACATGAAGCCTATATATATTTAAAATACAGGTGGTCATATTTTCTTAAGTTATACAAATGTAAACCAAGAATCATAAAATGAGATTTTTTTGATAACCCAGAAACTCAGAATAAATTGAAACCAGAATTGAAGACAATTTCTAAGACTAACTCAGCATCACTAAATTAGCTTCTGATTAAAGCCTGATGACAGCAGATCTAGAATAGGGAGAAAATTCAGGAGAACAAAATATGTCTTGCCTTTCATTCCACAACTAATAATGAATCAAGTTCCAGATCCACAAACAAGAACACACAAAAATCATAACTAGAAAGACCAAAAATTCTCAAAAAAAGAAAAAACAAAAAAGAAGCCTAATCTGAACAGATATAGTAGACAAGATATGCTTATCAGCCATGGAAGGTAGATAAGCAATATCTTACTTACAAATGAAGATACTGAGGCAAAAGTAAGAAATTTCACAAACTGAGCTGCCCAGAGAGAAGGAGTAAGCTTCACACTTACAACTTCTGGAGACTAACTCTGACAGGGGGAAAATTCAGTATTATAAGGGGAAAGAGTAGACCTCTTCTTGCCATTTCATTTTAGTTATATTACACTCATTTCCCCAAAGGCCATCTTATTAATATTGATGACCAAAAGAGAATATACCCTTGCATCCATAAATTTAACATTTACTATCTCAACTATTTTAAAATGACTCTAAAGATCCAAGACAAATCATAATTAATAACTTTTCTGAGACAAAAGTTTGAATCCTGCTCTAAGTAATTTGTAACAGCAAGTTATTTAGGTAGTGAGTGAGCCTGGCTGACTGCTCAACATCTACAAACTTAAGCTCTCCCTCTCCTTTTAGGAAACTTTTAAATTAAAGCACATAACATCATTAAGCTCAATGAATTTTCACAAACTTAATCACCCAAATAACCAGCACCCAGATCAAGACATGAACATTACCAGGATGCAGAAGTCACTATCATGACTTCTTCCAGTTACGACTCCAAAGGTAACCATTATCTTGAAGTCTAATACCACTGATTTGCTCTGCACAATCAATGCAAAGCTTGTGGTAACATGTAGTATGAACTCCTTTGTGTTTGGCTTCTTTTGCTCAAGGAAAAATTAATCTATGTTGCCATATGCTGTAGTTCACTAATTCTCCTTGTCGTATAATATTTCATTGTGAGACTATACCACATTTTACTTATCCATTTTATTTATTACAGACATTTGGGTAGTTCCCCCCTCCCCTTTTTTGTTTGGTGGTACGTGCGCCTCTCACTGCTGTGGCCTCTCTCGCTGTGGAGCACAGGCTCCGTACGCTCAGGCTCAGTGGCCATGGCTCACGGGCCCAGCCGCTCCGCGGTATGTGGGATCTTCCCGGACCGGGGCACAAACCCGTGTCCCCTGCATTGGCAGGCGGACTCTCAACCACTGCGCCACCAGGGAAGCCCTCCCCCCTTTTTTGCCTTCTATGAACAGTGCTGCTATAAACATTCCTGTATACATCTTTTGGTGAACATATGTATGAATTTCTACTGGGTGTATCTCTAGATAAGAAATTGCTGGCTCACAGAGTATTGCCATACCAATTCATTTTAGTCGTTCTGCTCTATGTGTAGTAGTATTCCATAGTGCCTTTGAATTCCTCTAATGACTAATGTACACCTATTTTTGTTTACTGATTACTGAGATATCCTCTTTTGTGAGGTGTCTGTTCAAGTCTTTAGCCCATTTTTCTGTTGCAAAATCTGCCTTTTTCTTATTGATTTATACAAGTTTTTATAGAGACTTTTTTATTTGCCAGGTTTGGTGATTTGTAAATATCGCTAGAAATATTCCTCTCAAAAATCAGTTTACTGTTATTTCATGCATGTCTCTATTATTCTCTGGATAAAACTCAACTCCAACTAAGCTCATATTCCGATTTTTAACCAGCAGTTCCAACCTCTGATTTTATCATCCTGAGGCCCTTGGAATCTAAGAATAGCAGGAAGCACTAAAGTGTCAGGTCCCAATAAGAGCTGCAAATTATCTTCCCAATATAAAAGGGACAAAGTGTGGGGAAAAAGGAACAAGAAAGCAATACTTTTCCTGGGATGGAAGCCCCTACAGACACAGACCTGATTAGTAAATGGAAATTCTAGTAGCCTCTGAATAGAATCCTTTTCTACCTTTCAAATAATTTACAGCTTAATGTCAGCTAAACTTAGTAACTTCTCCCATTTGTCCATGGCAAGGAGATTGTTGGCTGGCTTGCCACGGTCATTACAGGCCCTCTCACAGATCCCTGACATATGATGTGGCCATCAAAATGTCAGCACTTACCTGTTGCCCACACTCTGGACACATGATCCAACTCTCAGGTCAGTAACTGACAACATGAGGAAACAAGACTAGCTTCAGATCTGATTCACGAACAGACACCTAGTAGTTCCCATGTTCTTTTTTTTGTTTTGTTTTGTTTTTGTTTTTATTTTTGGCTGTGTTGGGTTGTCATTGCTGTGCACCAGCTTTCTCTAGTTGCGGTGTGCGGGCTTCTCATTGAGGTGGCTTCTCTTGTCGCGGAATACAGGCTCTAGGCGCGCGGGCTTCAGTAGTTGTGGCACGTGGGCTCAGTAGTTGTGGCTTGCGGGCTCTTGAACGCAGGCTCAGTAGTTGTGTGTGGCACACGGGCTTAGCTGCTCCGCGGCATGTGGGATCTTCCCGGGGCAGGGCTCGAACCTGTGTCCCTTGCATTGGCAGGCAGATTCTTAACCACTGCGCCACCAGGAAGCCCCAGTTACCATGTTCTTGATAATATAACCTAATAATGATAATGATGGTCAACTTGATTACATGAAGAATTATCTAAAGTGACAGTCCCTCTAGAGCAATCACATAAGGGTGAAGAAGCAGCATTAATAAATAGGAGTATCCAAGCAACAAAACAGCAGTAATTCTGCTGACGAAAGAACTGTGCTCAGAAACCTTCAGCGATTTCCCACTTCTAACTGAATTAGGGAGAATCACAGAATTTTAGAACTATAAGGAAACAAGCACTCATCCAGCCCATTTCCTATCCCATTGTGTGTGTGTATGTGTAAAGAAAGTGAAGTCAAGAGAGATTAAGTCACTTACCCAAGATCACACACAATTATGACAAAGCCCAGTCTATATCTCAAGTATTCAGATTTCCAGTTAGGTCTCTTTTCACTATACCTAGTGGCTTTCCTCAGTTGGCAGTTAAGGCCCTCCATAACATGAATCCTACCTACCTATCATCCTTCTCTCCCACTGGATTCCTTGCTCTTCCCCAAACCCTGGATTGTCCTACCTCCATCCTTCTGGCAGGAATGCTCTTAACCTGTCCAGAACAGTATGTGAAACTCATAAAATGTGGTTATTTTTGTATTCCACAAAGTACCCAAAAGTGTCTGGCATACAGAAGACATTCAATAAAAATATAGTGAGGGCCTCCCTGGTGGCGCAGTGGTTGAGAGTCCACCTGCCGATGCAGGGGACACGGGTTCGTGCCCCGGTCCGGGAAGATCCCACATGCCGCGGAGCTGCTGGGCCCGTGAGCTATGGCCGCCGAGCCTGCGCGTCCGGAGCCTGTGCTCCACAACGGGAGAGGCCACAGCAGTGAGAAGCCTGCGTAACGCAAGAAAATATACATATATAGCGAAATGACTCTTTAGGAGAGAAACAGTCGAAAGGACTTCGATTTCTACAGCTAGGAGACAAATATTGGCTAGAATTAGAAGTACAGTGGTACCTCTTAATATTATTTCACCAAGGTGACCAAGTTTAAAAGCTAACACTTCCTTAGGCATGTGGAACCAAGAATGCAAACTCATAGAGAAAAGGAAGTCTTAACACCAGAGTTGGAAGGAAACTAGTGATCACAGGACAGTTCCATCATCTTACACGTGAAAGAAAATGAAGCACAGAAAGTTAAAGTTACTTGCCCAAGTTCATGGAGATTTAGAATGTAATAGCTCACTTTGAGATTCTGATGAGATATCAACCTTCTCCCCAGAAAAGTGTGTGTGTGCGCGTGCACACACACACAAGTCTGCATATAATTTCAGGAGTTCTATTAATCTCCTGAATCCCATTCCTAGACCCCAGATCAGAATGTCTGATCTCAATCCTTCTTGAATCAACTTCTTGTATAAAACTTTATAAATTTACTAACAACCACATAAGGTAGAACTTTCTCTTACACCTAATTCTAAGTTGAAGATTATGTTCCTGAATTCTAATATTCCAAGATCTGGAAGTCCTTTCTTCATTATATTTTACCCTTCTCTGAATATTTTTTCATATATATATATATATATATATATATATATATATATATATTTCTTAGATGCTGCAACTAGAACCACAAATGATATTCAAGGTGTTGGCATGCTAAAATTTTGTTTTTAAAATCCTGCAGGATGAGGCCCACCATTGTAAGAACCACTTTGGCTATGGAGCAAATAAGAAGCCAATGTATTCAGAAAGCAGTCTACATTCCCTTTCTGGGTCAGAATACAGACTACAAAAGGTCAATGAATCTTAAATATAGTTTAGATTTCCCCCTAAGTATGTATTGGCTTAAACTTAAGTCTCATGTACCATTTTTCTGTTTGAATACATTTTTATAGTTATTATTCCTATTAGAACTCAATTTTATGTGAAGATGGAAACCTCATTATATGCTTTCTAAAGACAGTAGCTTTGGAATCAAAAAGACCTAGATTCAAATTTCAGCTCTGGTGCAACCATGGCAAACTTCTCTAAGCCTCAGTTTCCACATCTGTAAAATGGAGATTTTAAAAACCTTACCTTGGACTTCCCTAGTGGCGTAGTGGTTAAGAATCCACCTGCCAATGCAGGGGACATGGGTTCAAGCCCTGGTCTGGGAAGATCCCACATGCCACGGAGCAAGTAAGCCCGTGTGCCACAACTACTGCGCCTGTGCTCTAGAGCCTGTGAGCCACAACTACTTAGCCCATGCACCTAGAGCCTGTGCTCCACGACAAGAGAAGCCACCGGAATGAGAAGCCCTCACACCACAAAGATGAGTACCCCCGCTTGCCACAACTAGAGAAAGCCCATGTGCAGCAACAAAGACCAACACAGCCATAAATAAATAAAATTTAAAATAAAAATAAATAAAAACCTTACCTCATAGGCTCAGTTTGAGAATTAAATGAAATAATGTATATAAAGCATTCAGATAATAATAGCTAAGAAAATTTTTGAAAAAACTAGGTCCTGAAAGGGTACTCACCCTGCCTATTAAAATGTATCATAAACAACAATACATTACTGACAGAATTCCGAGTACTTGGTAGAGAGTTGGATTAAATGATCATTGGGGTCCTCTACAGTTTTAATGCCACACCTTAGCCTGGGAACGCTGCGGCTGCAGTGTGAGCTGCCTGAATATATGACAGGAGGAGGCTTAGCGACACCACAACAATGGTGTCCGTTCTCACTCAAGTATAGCAACGTTCATATGGAAACATCCTGCGTTATTCTGAAGTCTTGAAGTCATCAAGACTATCTAAGACCTCAGGGAAGCTATGTAAGGCTTTTCTAGGAGAAATCTGTACAGATATCAGTCATTTTATACCAGGGCCATTTATGGTCAATTGATTTTTTTTTAAATGAGACTTTATTTTTAAGAGCAGTTTTAGGTTTGCAGCAAAACTGAGAAGGAAGTTGAGAGTTCCCATATATCCCCTGCCCCGCTCATTCAGAGCCTCCCCCACAATCAACATCCCCCACCAGATTGGTGCATTTGTTACAACTGATGAAACTGCAATGACACATCATTATCAACCAAAGTCCATGTTTTACATTAGGGTTCACTCTTGGTGTTGTACCTTCTATGAGTTATGACAAATGTATAATGACATGTATCCACCATTATAGTAACATAGAGTAGCTTCACTGCCCTTAAAATTGTCTGTGCACCACATATTACTCATCTCTTCCTCCTCCCTAACTCCTGGCAATTCCTGATCATTTTACTATCTCCATAGATTTGTATGGTCAATTGATTTTTTTAAAAAATAATTTTATTTATTTATTTTTGGCTGCATTGGGTCTTTATTGCTGCACGTGGGCTTTCTCTAGTTGTGGCGAGTGGGGGCTACTCTTCGTTGTGGTGCGCAGGCTTCTCATTGTGGTGGCTTCTCTTGTTGTGAAGCACTGGCTCTAAGCACGCAGGCTTCAGTAGTTGTGGCTCACAGGCTCTAGAGCGCAGGCTCAGTAGTTGTGGCACACAGGCTTAGTTGCTCCACGGCCTGTGCGATCTTCCCGGACCAGGGCTCAAACCCGTGTCCCCTGCATTGGCAGGCGGATTCTTAACCACTGTGCCACCAGGGAAGCGCTGGTCAATTGATTTTGACAAGGATGCCAAGACCATTCAATGGGTAAAGAACAGTCTTTTTAACAAATGATGCTGGGACAACTAGATATCCACATGCAAAAGAATGAAGTTGGACCCCTACCTTATACCATATACAAAACTTAACTCAAAATGGATCAAAGACCTAAATGTAAAAGCTAAAATTATAAAACTCTTAGAAGAAAACATAGGTGTAATTTTTACACCAGGATTTCTCAACCTCAATACTAATAATAGTCTGAGCCTGATAATTCTTTGCTGTGGAAGGCTATTCTGTGCATTGTAGGATGTTAAGTAGCATCTACCCACCAGATACAAGTAGCATACCTCCCTCCCCAGTGTTGACAACCAAAAATGCCTCAAGATATTGCCCAATTTCCCCTGGGAGGCAAAACTGCCTGGTTGAGAATCACTATTTTAGACTAAATGATCCTCCTTATCCTCTTCCTTTCCAAAATTACCAATGTCTATGTCATGATTACCTGAATGGTTATTTGCTTAATGGATGAACTCCAAGAACTCTTCAGAAAAGTCATTTAATACTCTATAATCTATCATGGTGGGATGATCTCAGGACCCTGCCTAAGTGCCAACAGCTCCATTTTGAAAAGTTCTTAGTCCAACTCCTTCCATTAAAAGATCACATATCATATGATGATTTTTTTTTTGGTATGGCACTTTTTGGGTAAAAGCTTTATTGAGATACAATTCACATGCCATATAAATTCACCCCTTTAAAGTGTACAATTCAGTTTATTTTTTTTTAGTATATTCAGAGCTGTGTAATAAAGTACAATGATTTTTGAAAACACTGATCCTTTTATATTTTAAACCTTTGTCCCAACCACCTACTCAGCATATCTATCAGGGAACTAAAACCAAAACCAAAGCAAAATAACAGGCTAGTCACCTTGACACTGTCTCCTCACAACATAGAAAACAGTAATGTCTCTCATTAGCAATCAATGACTTAGCCACATATATATAGTAAAACAAGCTATGAAAGAAGCAAACTAAATTTTAGAACTTCGCTTGAAATTTACTGTTACTGCTGTAAAGGAATTAGGAAAAAACAAGCCACTCCTAAACCAAAGCCCTGTACCAAAACCCCAAACATTCCTTTTTTTTCCTGCTTCCTGAATTCCAGTGTAATCAGCTAAAATGAATATAATTCACAGACCAGTAAGTGCTAGTAACACTAGAAAGTAATTAGTACAGCAGGTATTGTAAGACTGGAATCCTTTTCACTATCAATTCAACTTGTTTTGATTCAGGTTCTGAACTCTTGTACAAGACAACCAACCTACGTGACAGAAAGGTCAAGGTTTCACTTTAGAGCCTTTGTTTCACTGCTCAGTAAAACCACAATACCACTTCGACCTTAACATTTTTTTAGCTCTTGAATAATGCTTGCCCTGCTGCTGTCACTGTCTAATCCAGAGACTGGCTGGCAAGAGGAAATGGCTCTGGAAGACACAGCTGTTATACAGACCAGCTACCATCTTCCAAGTGTGAGAGCCACTTCCAGCATCTTCTTTGACCAGTTTGCTCAAATCAAAATTTCAGATCTAATCTGAAGCCAGTTAAAGGAGCTGTGGCGCCTTAAAAAGAAATGAAATTGAGATATTTGTAATGAGATGGATAGACCTAGAGTCTGTCATACAGAGTGAAGTAAGTCAGAAAGAAAAAGACAAATACCGTATGCTAACACATATATATGGAATTTAAGGGAAAAAAATGTCATGAAGAACCTAGGGGTAAGACAGGAATAAAGACGCAGACCTACTGGAGAACGGACTTGAGGATATGGGGAGGGGGAAGGGTGAGTTTTGACAGGGCGAGAGAGAGTCATGGACATATACACACTAACAAACGTAGTAAGGTAGATAGCTAGGGGGAAGCAGCCGCAAGGCACAGGGATATTAGATCGGGGCTTTGTGACAGCCTGGAGGGGTGGGATGGGGAGAGTGGGAGGGAGGGAGACGCAAGAGGGAAGACATATGGGAACATATGTATAGCTGATTCACTTCGTTATAAAGCAGAAACTAACACATCATTGTAAAGCAATTATACCCCAATAAAGATGTTTAAAAAAAAAAAAAAAAAAAAGGAGCTGTGGCTTCTGAGACCAAAGCCACTTTTTTGTTTTGTGGTACGCGGGCCTCTCACTGCTGTGGCCTCTCCCGTTGCGGAGCACAGGCTCCAGACGTGCAGACTCAGCGGCCATGACTCACGGGCCCAGCCGCTCCGCGGCACATGGGATCTTCCCAGACTGGGGCACGAACCCGTGTCCCTTGCATCGGCAGGCGGATTCTCAACCACTGTGCCACCAGGGAAGCCCACCAAAGCCATTTTGTTGAAGAATAATATCAAGGGAACTGTTCATGCAGTCAGAAAAGAAGTGAGATGCAAGATAATCCAGAAATACTCTGCCTAATCTTCCCCTACCTTCCAGAAGATCTCAAGTCCCTTGCAAAGTCACATGAAAATACATAATCCATCTGACTCACCGTTGCTCATTTTTCTCCTTGTTTATTCACTGACTATACCCATGCAGATGATGTGGAAGTTTAGTCCACCTTCCTTTCAATGAATGTCACTATATTTAATATTTTAATGATAAAACAACCCTTTAGTCATTGTGTACTACATACCAGGTACTGTGATAAACACTTTAGTTACATTATCTTATTTTTAATTTTCACAATGACCTTATGAGAAGAGTTTCATAACTATCCCCATTTTTTACACTTATTGTCTAAAATTAACATACAGTAAATACTTTTTTTGGTGTACTGTCCTATGTGTCTTTAACATACAAACAGAGTCATGTAATCACCACCACAATGAGGACACAGAACACTTTCACCACCTCAAATATTCCCTCTACCACCTTTCTTTATAGTTGCACCATCTCCCCACCTCTAAACTTGACAATCATAATCTGTTCCCTGTCTCCATAGTTTTGCCTTTTCCAGAATATCATATAACTGGTATTGTTTACTCAGAATAACAGCTTTGAGATCCATCCAAGTTCTTGTGTGTATCAATAGTTTAATTCTTCTAATTGCTGAGTAGTAGTCCATACTGCCTCATTTTTATAGATAAGGCAGCTCAGGAAAGTTAAGTAACCTACTGAAGATCACCAACGTGAGGCCAATATTCAAACCCAGGTCTGTGTAGTTCTAGAACCCATACCGTTAACCATTATGCTATACTGCCCCCTATTACTTAGACTCTCAGAAGAGCATGCCATGATCCTGATTTAAACATGAAGGGCTCTTCTGGAACAACAGAATAAATGAGAATCATATTTACCAAAATGGAAGCTGAGAATAGTTTGTCAAGACTTCTAGCAATCATTCCGAAGCTCTTAAGGGAGCATGATATAGAGGAAAGAGCAGGAGCTATCATCAGGGAAACAGGCCTAGGTTTAAAATCCCAGTTCTGCCTCTTACTAAGTATGTGAACTTCTACAAGTTCTTCACTTTTTAGAACCTCAGTTTCCTCTTCTATAAAATGAGGATAATATTATGTTGAAATATTCTTGGAAGGACTAAATGAGATGATATATGACACACAGTAATATTACTGCCACCTGTATTGAACAGAGCCAATAAAGCTATGCCAAACAAATACCTACTAAATACAAAAGTCAGTATTTATTAAGCTCTGAAAGATGTAGAAAGCATGGCCCCTGACTACAATGAACACGTATTCTAGCTAAAGAGACAAACACTTTCCTAAAAATAGAATAGATGCTATTATATAATATGATGTTAAATTGTGTGGCTGGATCTATAAATAAAATACAGAGATAAACTCAATTTAATTTTAGCCAATAGCTTTAACTTTCTATTTAATTTTTTTTAAAAATCAGAATCAAGACTCAGGTGTGGAATCTATCTGTCTTCTGGTCTAGAAAATTCCCTAGGCATTGGTAAGGGCAAAGTTTTTACTAGTCAACATATAGTACGTATTCTAAGAACTACCGGTTCCAGATCTCTCATTCCAGGTATCTGCATCAATTTCAAAGTGGTAAGTATTTGTCCTAATAATTTTTGACACCTGAGAGGAAGAAAAATACGTAAGGGCCTGAGTTCTGTGACACTCGGTGAGTGACTATTTAATAAAATTTTGGGGTTCTTTAGGAGAACAGGGTATGCTTCAAAAGGGTTATTTAACTAAAGTCTGAAAGAGTCAAATTCTCTGCCCAAAGGAATTTTGTAAGATCATTCCTTCCATCTTGCCTCTGTTTGGTCTTGGTGGGAAAATATATAAATAAACAGGCATAGGAAAGGACGGTAAAAAAGATGTGAATAACCTGTAATGGTGGAAAGACTACTAGAATCTACCTATAAGAGTCATTCTACTTTCTTCTGGTGCTTTCTATAAATCTTCCCTCAACTGATGTTTACTATGTGATTCTTTGCCAGTATAGCAATAACTCTGAAAGTCAGCCCAGGTTTATTAGGCTTTTAAATTAAGCATGAAAATAAAACATATATAAAATTAAACTCTCCAAATCCTTATTTCACAATTTGTCCTGGGAGCAAAAACCTAGTAACAGCTCCATAGCAAAGCGTCTTACCAAGGCTCTGTCACAGTTACTTAGCAACACATTCCCCACACTTGGCAAGTCTGTACATCTATTCTGCTGGCTTAGTGCTTTGGACTTGGAGAAAATAGTTAAAATAGTTTAAAAAAATTTTTTTTAAGTACACACAGAACTAGTTTTTAGTGGGAACAAAATCTCACTTGAGGATCAAATAGAACCAAGGGGTTCATTTTTCCAGTCCTGCCTCAGCTAAAGTTTTATGCTTATAACTTGCCTAAGCTCTGCAATTTCTTATCATCCTAAGAAACAGAACCACCACTAGGCCTGGATTTCCACCAGACTTTCAGGCTGAATCTCTTCTCTTATCCCTAACACCTTACAAAAAGAGAGAAGTCAAATCTCTAGCCAGTGTTCTAAAAACAAATAGTTAGGGGTAAAACAAAACAAAACACACACAGAAGAAAACTGCCAGGCAAAACCACACCCTTTTTTCTTATATAAATCAATGGGGCAATTTTCTCATAAGAAACAATGAATATAGAATCAGGAGACCCAAGTTCTAGCTTTCCCCACTAATAAGCTGTGTGACCTTGGTCAAATCACAACTGCTCTGTGCTTTAGTTTCTTCTTCTGTAAAATGCGAAGGCTGGAGCAAAATGAGGAACCACAAACTGAAGGCTAGGTAAAAAATTTGGGCTGGTCCATAAATATGTTTTGTTTGGTGTGTGCTACAAGTTTTATTTTTTATAGCAATGAATGAATTTAATAAGCATAACTGAAACCACATTTTGAAATGACATGTTATCATCTACTACTTAAGAATACAACTAAATATTTAACTAATTATACAATAAATGTTTAAAAGAACAGACTAGGGGCTTCCCTGGTGGCGAAGTGGTTAAGAATCCACCTGCCAATGCAGGGGACATGGGTTCAAGCCCTGGTCCGGGAAGATCCCACATGCCGTGAAGCAACTAAGCCCGGGTGCTACAACTACTGAGCCTGTGCTCTAGAGCCCGCGAGCCGCAACTACTGAGCCCGTGTGCCACAACTACTGAAGCCCGCACGCCTAGAGCCCGTGTTCCGCAACAAGAGAAGACACCGCAGTGAGAAGCCTGCACACTGCAACAAAGAGTAGCCCCCGCTCGCCACTAGAGAAAGCCCGCACGCAGCAATGACGACCCAATGCAGCCAAAAATGAATAAATTTTTTTTTAAAAAGAAAAAAGAATAGACTAGACAAATGAACATTTATAATAACAAACAGTTATTTGACTGAATATACTGTTAAGGGCCTGGTGACAGTATAGCTAAAAGAACTGCCTTTTTTCTAGTCTATTCTGGATTCCTTTCCTCCCTATTCTATTACTCCTCTGCTAAGGGGACCAGGTTCTGAACCATAACATTTCTTTAACATTTATTATGAAAAATTTCAAAATTATGTAAAAGTAAACAGACTAGTGTAATGAACTCCCATGTACTCCAAATCCAGCCTCAATAATTAGCACCTCAGGGCTAATCTTTTTTCATTATCCCTTCCCCCTCCCCTATTATCTTGAAGCAAATCCTGTACATCATATAGTTTCATTCATCTTGATCATAACCATAATATCATTATCATCACATCTAAAAGAGCAATACTGCTTTAGTATCAAAGTGTTAGTGTTCAATTTGCAACTATTCAATTTCTATAATCCTCATAAACTTCTGTTACTTTTGTTTGTATGAATCAGAACCCAAGCAAGACTCATATATCATAACTGTTTATGTGCAGTAAAAACAGAACTGAACTTCTTTAGATGGGGTAACCTTTCAGTTTGCTACAGTCCACAATGCTCCCTATTCTCATACTCATTTAAGTTACCTGCTAGGCCCCTGAAGTTTTTTGAGTTTGGGTCTCTGGAAGAGACCATTAGACCATTAAACATTAGCAGAGACATAAAACAAACGAGTGGAACGTCATGCTTAAAACTGAAAAAACCAAGAAGTAGCAATATAAGCTTGTTTTTTTGTTTTTTTGTAATATTTATTTATTTGGCTGAGCCGGGTCTTAGTTGCAGCATGCAGGATCTAGTTCCCTGACCAGAGATCAAATCCAGGCCCCCTGCACTGGTAGCGCAGAGTCTTAACCACTGGACCACCAGGGAAGTCCCTAAGCTTGTTACTTAGAAATGTTGACGTATACTCCATAAGAATCTGCTAAAAGAGATGAAAGGAGTTGCCTCCTGGGAGTAGCACATGATGGAGAAGAGTTGGTATTGGGGATTACTATTCCACATCCTCATGCCTACCTCACAGGATTGCTGTGAGTCTTAATTGAGATATATTTATTTATCTTCATATATATTAATATATAAAATGTAACATATTTAATATGAGTAAAGTTTTAAATCAAAATAGGACACTCATGCAATATTCATTTTCAAGAATTATTGAAAATTTTAAGAGATACAAAAATCTTAGCATCACTCATTTGGAACTAAATGGCTGTTATGCAATTATATAACAATCTGAAGCAGTTCACCTGCAAAGCAACCCAACTGGACAATGGAAAGACAAAGGGAAATTGTAAAGTGAGACTACCTCAAAATACATGGAAGCAAAGATTATGTGTACTTTCTTTTTAAAATTACACTCTGTAATATTCCAACATCAAAATTTTCATTACAAATAAAGGGTAATGACATTCATATAGAATAGGATCCCTCTGAAAGTATTTCCAACCTTGTATGAGAGGACAATGGACCTAAAGAAGCTGAGTATTTTACAGACATCAGAGATCATTCGATCCACTTTTCTAATTTTAGAGAAAAAAATGAGGGCCCAGAGAGAACGCTAGCAACTAGACCTTAGAAAAGGTTCTAAGAGTCTGGGCCTTTAACTCTCTGTAGAGACCAGTGAGAATGATTGGGCACAGCAGTCTATAATAGAGGTAAAAAAGGACCTTGCTCAGTGGTGTGGAGAATGACACATGCTGGGTTACCAGCTCCCCTTTCACATGGTCAATCTGTCCTCAGCATGGTGCCATGGCAAAGAGATACAGGGCCTTTCACTGTTTAGAATTCCACTTTCTTCGGAAGCTGGATATGATGTCTAGTCAAACAAATCCCCAAACCCACACTTTTCACTTAGTCATCTCACTCTAAGAGAAACAAGAAAACAAGGCAGAGCTGAACAGTATCAGCACTTCTTATTTTTCTAAGAGGTGAAAACAGTAACATTTTCTTCAAAAATCCTAATGCCTCCTCTTCATGGCCAAACGGTAAATAACTTGGGGAAGACAATAAAAGTCACCTAATTCCTATTTCAAAGCACAAAGCTAAACCTTAGGTTATTTATAGGTCTGTTGTCAGCCTTGTCCTCACCTCCCCTCCTTACTCCTCGGATTGCCTGCTCTCCACACAGGGAGGCTCCCATGCACACTGAGTCAAAGGCTCTCACAGGACCTCTCGTTTCTACACTTCAAATGCAAATAAATTAGTTGATGCCCAAGAACCTCTCTGTAAGGATCAAAAATACCACCACCAACCTAGGTTTCAAATAGTCCACAATAATTGGGGAAAAAAAGACACTGGGAATAAATATGAAAAGATAAAAAAGCATTATCCAGATATAAAAGGAGGTGATCCAAATCTGAATGGATACTAACCAATTTCTGTCAAATAAGTGGCCAAGACTTAAGAACAGATAATTCACATAGGAAAAACTTCTAACAGTAAAACACTTGAGAAAATGCTAGTAATTAAAGAAATGTGAAACAAATTATAAAGGTATCATCTGTCAACTAAATTAGCAAAAATAAAAAGAAGTGAGAAAACTCAAAATAGGATAGCACAGCCATAAAATTCAGTCATTCTACTAATGGGACTACTATTTCACAAAGATAATTAGAAAGGAAAACAATTTTATCAGTACAAAGATGATTAAAGTTGCACTACATACAACAAATTAAAAATTTTAAAAGAATAGCTAACCTATGACATTGTAATTCAATGTATTTTTACAGTAACATTAAAAATGATACATAGGTGAATGCATGGAAACTTCTATATTAAATTATGCTAAATGAATAAAAGGAACAAAAATAATACGGCATATTGATTAAACAATTTAAATTATGTGTATATAATGATAAGGATTAGAGAAGGTCAGAGAGTTAGGTATAGAGTGATTTTAAGGTGAAAACGTTTTTTGTTCTTGTTTGCCTGCTTTGTTACTTTTGTTTATGATCTTCCATAGAATTAAAACACAATTTTGGATCCTCTCTGGTTCTATATACCCTACGTCAAAAAAAGCATCCAGTACATTTTCCCAGGTATGAATTTTCTACTAGGCCAGTCAACAGCAACAGGAATATGAGGCCAGATTCATTCACAGCTTCAGGCTGTTCCTAGGAAGCCAAAGATGCTCTGGGATTTTTGAGAAAGTAAGCTAATTCTCCATTTTACACACACACACACACCCCCGCCAAGAGCTGAACAAGTTCAATTTCACAACAGAGGTTATCTGTTATCAGGTATAGTGTTTGGTGGAGGAAACTCTACCAAGGTTGGGGGAAAATGTCAATGTAACAGCATGGCTTGCATGGTCATCAAACAGGCAGGACAGTATCCCTGGTTAGCTTCAATATCAGCCTGTGCATTCATCACTGTGACTATAGATTTGCTTGTCCTAGAAAGGTGAAGAATAGCAAATCGCTCTTCAGGCTCTTTTCTGACTACTATACGAAGGACCAGATGAACCCATCAAGTAAAAGACAAGTAATTTAGTTTTTAAATATCTCCCATGTGCAAGGCCTTTATCTCCGTTTCAGAGTTCTGGATAGATTCTAAGAAGAGCTCACATCATTATGTATCTCAGTCTAGAAGATCCATAGTGGTCCCATAACTCTGGTCACTCCAGTCTATATGCAACAAATTTTATAGGATCAGTGGTAAATGGGTTGAGGAAGCACAAAGGATTACCTGAATACAACTGAGGGGCTCTCATGAGGAGAGGGCTCCTTGGACCAGTTGCCACAGATGTTTCCCTTAAAAGAAAGAGAGAAGACAGGGCTTCCCTGGTGGCACAGTGGTTGAGAGTCCGCCTGCCAATGCAGGGGACACGGGTTTGTGCCCCGGTCCAGGAAGATCTCACATGCTGTGGAGCGGCTGGGACCGTGAGCCATGGCCACTGGGCCTGCGCATCCGGAGCCTGTGCTCCGCAACGGGAGAGGCCACAACAGTGAGAGGCCCGCGTACCGCAAAAAAAAAAAAAAAGAAAAGAGAGAAGACAGAGGGAAGAGAGGAAGGAAGCAGCAAGAGAGGGATGGATCATGCTTACCAGTTTGCTTTAGAAAAAGAGAGGGTTTTTATTAATGCTTAAGGCTGAGATGGTAATAGGAGAGAAAGATTCACATGCTGAAGCACATACATTCCACATATATATTTGTCATATACACCCTGGATAATTTAGAGGCAGGAGAGTTTGAGAAAAGACAGAAAGAGAGGGTTGAGTAGGAAGAACACAATTTTTCAGGGGGAAAAAAATTAGTATTTAAGTCCAAGTAAACTTCTGAAATTTTCCAATTAAATTCTTGTGTAGCTAGCCTCCAAGATGACCCCCAATGACAATGATTACATACCTTTGTGCAGTCCTCTCCCAGATCATGTCAGGGTTGGTCTGGGTGATCAATATTATATGACAGAAATTCTGAGACTAGGTAAGAAACATTAGTGTGGCTTCTGCTCTCTCTCGGATCATTTGCTTAGGGGTAAGCCAGCTGCCATGTTGCTAGCCATCCTATGGAAAGGGCCACATTGTGAGAAACTGAGACCTCTGGACAACAGCCTGCGAGAAACTGGGGCACCTTACCAATAACCACATGAGTAAGCTTCGATATGGATCCTCCAGCCCATCCAAACCTTCAAATGACTGCAGCTCTGGCTGATCATCTTGAGATCCTAAGCCAGAACCACTAGCTAAGCGGCTCCCAGAGTCCTGACCCTCAGAAACTATTGTGAAATTAAAAAAAATTTAAGCTGCTTAAGTTTCAGGGTAATTTGTTACATAGCAATAGATAACATGATAACATAACATCAAACTAAACAAGTTTGATGGGGAACTGTACCATATTGTAATAATATCATGATTCCATCTACTGAGTGAGAAAAAGAGTCATCGTCAAATCAAAAGTGGTGTGCTGCCCAAGATACCATTAAAAGCTAAATAAGGCTAAAAATGGGACTCCATTGGAGAGAATGAATTGTCCTTCTTTTCCAACACTAATCTAAGGATTATCACAAAGAGGCCCCATCAGAAGAGTCCAACACAGTTTCTTCCCACTAGTCATATTATCTATCCTACAGCCATAGACATGGAGTTAATGAAGGGTAGGTTTCACGTACAAGCCACTGTGAGGGTGTCATCCCATATAGAGGAGTCAAAGTTAAAATTAAGGCAGCAAACTCATCCCCAGAGATATATGCCTGGTACTAAGTTGAGATTCATAAGATTCTCCCTGAGTTTTCCTTACCGCTAAATGCTGGGATAACTGATGCTCACTGAATGCCGATATTTGTATGAATAAAAATGAAGGGATTTAGCAAATCTTGTTCCTGCACACAGTTGTCAAAAAAAATCTGACCTTTACAACAGGAAAAAGAGGGGGGATTTAAAGATTTAAAGAAGAGGCAGTGACTGTCTGATGTATAACAAACCTTTGAAAAATTATAAAGCAGTGAAAATCCCCTACTGGTCCCAACAAAATGTGTCCAATTTGCATTCCAGCAAAGCTTTCCATACATACCATTTGGCTCCTGTGTGTACTTCCAGGCAAGTAAATCCCGAAGAATAATACCACTGGGACCTAAGTCTGATCTCTGATATATTACTGCTCCACAACTCCAGATCAGGCTCCACAAATGCCTTTTTGGTTCCAAATAACTAAATCAAAGTCATCCTGATAAGCTTTGAAAACAGGGAATGTGAGGAGTGGTTTAATGAATGTTACAACTCAACCTATTACAGACCACAGTACATTACTGGAAGAGGGAGGGTAAAAAACCATCCCCAAATCTCTCAAGACCAAATCCAGACATACCTGTCATTCAACCATACCTGACTATAAAGCCTTATTCAAAGCATGACTTTGATCAAATGGTTAGGATGCATTTGTAAACCTAACACCAGAGTGGCAGGTGGGGGAGGGGAGGGAGGGAGGTTAGAGACTACAATTTTCTGTTTGCTTTGAAAACTGGTCCAAACTCATTTAAAAAAAAAAAAAAAAGCAACCGATGGAAGCAATAAACACTGAAATGTATTCTGATTTATTGAGATTTAAAACACAGCAAACACATTACACTAGAAAAAATAATTTTTCTGAAAGTTAGAAAAATCTACCACCCAACACATAAACTGGAGAAAGCAGTGCTACAAAAAAAAAAGAAAAAGAAAGAAAAGAAAAGCTGGACTTATAGAGAAAAGCAAGAGAACTAGAAGGTCAAGCTTCCTAGTTCCCAGCATCAATTTTCTCCTTTCAAAAGAAGAAAGTAACTTCCACAACAGAAAAATTTAGGTAAGACACACTAAAACATTAACCATAGTGACTATTATTATACGAATCACAAAATATATAGGCATAAGAAGTAGAAATTGATGGCTTAAAAAAGGTAAGAAAAAGGCATTTAGGAACTCAATAATTTGAGGCAGAAGACATCAAGATAAGAAACCATCTTGCCAGATAGAAAAGAAATGGGAACATTAGAGTATTAATGTCCATATAAGTAGTAATGGAATAACAACTGAAATCAATTTATGTAGCACCTTAAAAAGAACTAGTCACTCATTAGACGGAATTAGAGCTAACTCTGTCTCCAGAAGGTTATTCAGCAAGCAGGAAAGTAAGCTGGCAATCTGCAAGCAAACTGAGTCTCCTGTATAGTCAGCAAGACCCAGCCCATTGCCTGGTGCAGGATTCTGATGGCATATGAAACCAGAAATACTACCATCTACTGTCAAGATCCAAAGAGTAACTGACACTCTCTTTTTGGCAAGTCAGATTTCAACCCTGTCTAGGCAACCCACATCAGCTGTGATCACTATCGCCTACAGATTTTAGAAGAAAGTAATTCTTTAGCACAAAATGTAGAACCTCAATACTTTATTTGACCAGAAGAGCCTTCCAGCGACTTCAGGGAAGCATGCCAGGAGATCCATAAGTACTGGAAGGAGTTTTACCTGGTGCTGGTGAGGATGTGGAGAAACTGGAACCCTCATACAGTGCTGCTGGGACTGTAAAATGATTCAGCTGCTGTGAAAAACAGTTTGACATTTCCTCAAAAAGTTAAACATAGAGTTACCACATGAGCCAGTAATTCCACTCCTGGGTATATAATTCAAAAGAATGAAAACAGGTACTGTACTCAAATACATGTACACACATATTCCTAACAGCACTATTCACAGCACTATTCAGCTTTAGCTGCTCCACCACATGTGGGATCTTCCCAGACCAGGGATCGAACCCACGTCCCCTGCACTGGCAGGCAGATTCTTAACCACGGTGCTACCAGGGAAGTCCCAAAAGTAATGATTCTCTTATCACTAGTTCTATTTAATTTTTCTATAGGATATGAGCTTCCCTTCTGGGAAACCATAATCAAGTTCCAGTTAGGGCCTGTGGTATCTCCTCTGTAGCTTTTGTAGAGACAAGCAGTCAGCTCAGGCCATAGTACAAAGGGACCATTTTGGATTCTTGCAAAAGTAAAGTACAACTGGTAGCTTTCCACTCACCAAAACTTATTGTTCTGAAGCAGAAATGTTGGTGAGCCGTCTCTGTCTTGCACTCCCCACTGGAGGCTCACTGAATCCAAGCTTCTTCAGCCAGCCACAAATCCTTTGAGACTCTACATCTGCTGAGACCTCATGAGGATTTCACACTATGCAAGACCACAGTAAGGAATTTCCCCTTCCTCCATCACAGTTCAATGCTGAGTTCTCTGGAGACACAGGTACTTCATTGTTTCCTGTCTTGCATTCTGAACAAGACTTTTCCCCTACCTAATGACAGTTTAAATTTCACCAATAGGATTTTCTAGCTTGAACAGTCATTTTTCATATTGTCACTCTGTCTTTCACATTTTCTCATTCAAATTGGTAAAGCAAAAGCATTTTCAGAGTATGAGGTCCATCCTGTAGTGTTTAATACCTGTTGTAATCTTTGCTCCCATCGATAACCTCCCACCCTCCTGGCACAAGGCCTTAAGTCACCCATGTCCTTAACGACTCCTAAAATTGGTGGTTTATAACATCTACTTTGTCCCCAACCTACTCCATGATGCCATGAAGACACACAATATACACAAACTTCCTGAAGTCCTTCCTCATTGCTTTATTCATTGCTATTTTCATAGCTTCCTTTTGGAGAAAAAAAATCGGAGCTAATAACCAAAGAGCAATAGTCACTACAAAGGGGTACTAAACCAGCCTCTAGGCTCACAGCTATACATCATAAAAGCACAAACTGAGAAGTATCCCATTTCTCATTAATTAAAAAACAAACAAACAAACAAAAAAACTGCTTTTGGAATTCCCTGGTGGTACAGCGGTTAGGACTCAGCACTCTCACTGCCAGGGCCCGGGTTCAATCCCTGGTTGGGGAACTAAGATCCCACAAGCTGTGTGGCGTGGCCCAAAACAACAACAACAACAACAAAAACTGCTTTAATAAAAGTGGTTGTTGGGCTTCCCTGGTGGCGCAGTGGTTAAGAATCCACCTGCCAATGCAGGAGACACAGGTTGGAGCCCTGGTCCGGGAAGATCCCACATGCTGTGGAGCAACTAAGCCCGTGTGCCACAACTACTGAGCCTGCGCTCTAGAGCCCGCGAGCCACAACTGCTGAAGCCTGCACGCCTAGAACCCATGCTCCGCAACAAGAGAAGCCACTGCAATGTGAAGCCCGCACACCGCAACGCAGAGTGGCCCCAGCTTGCCGCAACTGGAGAAAGCCCGTGTGCAGCAACAAAGACCCAGCGCAGCCAATAAATAAATAAATAAAATTTTAAAAAATGAAAGTGGTTGTTAATGGCATCAATAAACTGCTTACCCTGTCAGCTTAATTTGGAGAACTTTAAAAGTTGACCTTCATCTCCAAAATATACAAGCAGCTCATGCAGCTCAATATCAAAAAAACAAACAACCCAATCCAAAAATGGGCAGAAGACCTAAGAAGACATTTCTCCAAAGAAGACATACAGGTGGACAACAAACACATGAAAAGATGCTCAACACCACTATCATTAGAGAAATGCAAATCAAAACCAAAATGAGGTATCACCTCACACCAGTCAGAATGGCCATCATCAAAAAAGCTAACAATAAATGCTGGAGAGAGTGTGGAGAAAAGGGAACCCTCTTGCACTGTTGGTGGGAATGTAAATTGGTACAGCCACTATGGAGAACAGTATGGAGGTTCCTTAAAAAACTAAAAATAGAACTACCATATGACCCAGCACTCCCACTACTGGGCATATACCCTGAGAAAACCATAATTCAAAAAGTTACATGTACCCCAATGTTCACTGCAGCACTATTTACAATAGCCAGGACACGGAAGCAACCTAAGTGTCTACTGACAGACGAATGGATAAAGAAGATGTGGTACATATATACAATGTAATATTACTCGGCCATAAAAAGAAATGAAACTGAGTCATTTGTGGTGAGGTGGATGGACCCAGAGTCTATCATACAGTTAAGTAAGTCAGAAAGAGAAAAACAAATACCGTATATTAACGCATATATATGGAATCTAGAAAAATGGTACTAATGAACCTAGTGGCAGGGCAGGAACAGAGACGCAGATGTAGGGAACAGACTTGTGGACACGGCGGGTAAGGGGAGGCTAGGACGAATTGAGACAGTAGCACTGACAGATATACACTACCATGTGTAAAATAGCTAGTGGGAAACTGCTGTATAGCACAGGGAGATCAGCTCGGTGCTTTGTGACAACCTAGAGGGGTGAGATGGGGAAGGTGGGAGGGAGGCTCAAGACGGAGGGGACAGATATATACATATAGCTGATTCACTTTGTTGTACAGTGGAAACTAACACAACATTGTAAAGCAATTATAATCCAATAAAGATGTTAAAAAAAATTTTTTTAATAAAGAAAATGTGGTAAAACAAACAAAAAAAAAAATGCCCTTTAATACACAGGTACAATCCTATGACTACTTCCCTAGGCAAGGGGTGCTATTCCCTCCCTTAAGAGCTAATGGTTTATACCCCCATAGTTTCTATCACCATGATATGATCTTTTAATAGTATCTAGTATCATCAGTAACTACTACACTTTACCTCCTCTCCCTGCCCCCACAACCTTATCCCGCTGAGTAAGGCATTCAGAGCCAGTAATTGCCACGTCTTGGTGAACTTTTAATTTTTCTACCACCTCTCAGCACTACAGTTCTGTGACTCTCCTAACCCCAAGCCAGAACTTCAGCCTGCTCAATTAGACCCTGGAACTAAAAAATTCATGTGCTTTATTCCCAGAAAGTTACTTCCACACACTACCAGAAACAGCCTGGCTCTGTTAGTGTGTATGCCATGCTTTCAGTGAACCTTCCTATTGAACTTGGATGTCTAACAACAGGGACCAGCGAGCAGCAAGCCTGCTGCTAGAGAACAAGGTCGACTCATCAGGCAGTCCAGGATTCTCTGGAATCAGCTCCTTTGATAGACATAGCAGAATCACAAAGAAAAAGGGCATTTCCCATGGAGTTGTGATTAAAATAATAATGTTAATTTGCATCCAGGTAAGACAGAAAGGTCCAGAAACAAGTAATACTTATTCACCTCTGTCTCTTGATCCTCTTTTACAAATGGCCCACCTGAAAGTTAGCTATAGTTCTGCCCTCATCCACATAAAAAGCAAATAAATAGTTAGGTCGTTGTTTTTTTCCAAATCATAATCACATTTTAATAGAAGCTTTTACTAACTGCGTAACCTTGAACATGTTACTTAATCTTTCTGAAGCCTGAATTTTACCTGTAAAAGGAGGATACTAATAAAGGCTCAGTCTATTTTGTGGGTTGTTATGAGATGTAAATGAAAAAAAATATATGCAGACTATCACAGTCAAGAGGAGCCTAAGGAGACATGACAACTAAATGTAATGTGGCATCCTGGATGAGATCCTGGAACAGAAAAAGACCATTAGGTTAAATCCAAGGAAATTTGAATGAAGTACGGACTTCAGTTAATATATTAGTATTGGTTCATTAATTGTGACAAATGTACCATACTAATGTGAGAGGTTAATAACAGGGGAAATTTGGTGTAGGGTATATGGGAACTTCTTTACAACTTTTCCATAGATCTAAATCTATTCTAAATTAAAAGGCTTCTAAAAAAGTTTTAGATACTTCCCTGGTGGCACAGTGGTTAAGAATCCACCTGCCAATGCAGGGGACACAGGTTCGATCCCTGGTCTGGGAAGATCCCACATGCCGCGGGTCAACTAAGCGCGTGCGCCACAACTACTGAGCCTGTGCTCTAGAGCCCGCGAGTCACAAGTACTGAGCCTGGGCTCTAGAGCCTGTGAGCCACAACTACTGAGCCCTTGCGCCCTAGAGCCCACATGCCACAACTACTGAGCCCGCGTGCTGCAACTACTGAAGCCCGTGAACCTAGAGCCTGTGCTCTGCAATAAGAGAAGCCACCACAATGAGAAGCCTGTGCACCGCAACGAAGAGTAGCTCCCGCTCGCTGCAACTAGAGAAAGTCCGCACGCAGCAATGAAGACCCAACGCAGCCAAAAAAAAAAAGTTTTAAAAATATGCAAAAGCATTTCACAAACTGTAAAGTTCTAGTCAATTGTAAAATATCATATAACTTAGTAGATTTAGTCTTTCATAGAGATTGTTGGTAGGTGGGCAGCCATCTTAAGCAGCTCAGATAACAGAGATAGCTTAAAGAGTTAAGTTCCGGTGTGGAAGAGTCTAGCCCCCAGAAACATCCCAGCTGTTTCCTGCCAGCTGGTGCCTCATGTCTGACTTTCAATAGAGTTGATTTTCGTTGTATAATTATATTTGTCTTTCAACTTGTCTGTTTTACTAAAAAAAAACGGTTACTTTTTAAAAAGAGGCTCTATCCAGGTATGTGCTTTAATTTAAGACTACAAAAAGTGAACTGTAAGGCAAGGGTATGGCTGTTTATTGGGTCCATTTCCTAACTGCTCAAACAGATCTAATTTCTATTCCCAACTTCAAATATAGGAACAGACAGACACCCAGAGATAGAATACAGCAAGTGTACCCAACTCCTGCCAACTCCTGTTCTGCCCTGAAAAAAAAAAAAAAAAGAAGAAACCAAGAGTCCCAGAAGTGCAGGAAATTGTTTCTCAGACGAAAGACAACACTTCCTTTCCCAGAACAATCCATCTCCCACACTGACATCCTGCTCCTGCTATATTTACCCAACCCAAATCTGCCGATGATATACTTCCAGCTGCACTCCTGCCACATGGTCCTGTCACTCAGCCACAACACTCAGAGGGGAATCTGTCCAGAGGGCAGAGCCTAGAAATCACTACACACTAATCCATGCTTCCTCTATTGGTAGCCTTCAGAGTAAAGTGAGACAAAATACGGACAGTATTACTCCCTGTTTATTTTGGAAGTGACTGGGGAGACAAGACGTACTTCATTTTGTATAGTTGCTAATTTTGACTGCTCTCACAGTAGCCAGTGGAGGAGCCTAAAGAATGAAGGGACTGAAATGGAAGGTTAAAAATAACTGTTAATGCTAGCTCTCCAAAAGGCATCACTTAATAGACTCTTCCACCCCAACCTACTAGGATCAGGCTATCAAGTCACCCTATTACAGGGTAAGCACTTCAGTTCTGAGTGGATGGATCCAAGGAGTCAAAGATGGGACCATTTCATTCAACCCAACCTCATCCTACCTTGCAACCCACACTACTGAAGGGGGAAAGCCCAAACAGTAGACTGGGTAAAGGTAAATGTTAGAGCTAATTCCCATTTTCCTATTTAGCAGCCCCGTATTCTTGGTCCTTCCCTCCAAGTTCTTTTCTTCTCCTCCTTTGCGTTCATTCTTCCTTACTTTCTGCCTCTCTAGTTCCATTTATTTTCTTTCCCTACTTTTATCTCTCTTTTTAAATTTATCATGGGCAAGGTTTCCTCCACAAAACATAACTGATAGCTAGTAAGGCTTTCAGTAGTAATGTCATATCATCAGCCTACTCTTCACTGTAGTAACACCAAAGGACCTGAGACTCAAGAGCAATACCTCTTTCTCTCTCTGCCTTTTCTTTTCTTAGGGAAGCTCATTCACGAATATTGATCAGATCCTTCAAAGGAATAAAAGGAAAGTAGAAGCAAAAGGAAAAATGTAGTGAAAAAAAGAGCGAAGGAGAGAAAAGGGTGATAGTAAATAAGAATGGGGAGTACTTTTCTCAAACCATTTTTCTCTCTTAAAGCTCCTGATGGGCATTTCAAAACTTTATTCATTTTAAAAAGCTGAAGTAGAAGTTCTAAATGAGCCCAACCAGGCTTTTAAAACAGATTTGAGAAAAGTTGAAATATGTTGCATTCATATTGCTATCCCACTTATTAAAAAAAGGGGGAAAGAAAAAAAGAGAAGGGAATCAGCTTCACATGGCTGTTTCCAGTCTGGCTTAGAGGAGAAACATTTATGCTGTTGGTTGAGTGGAGAACAAATTCCACTGGGTTATGTTGCCATATTGTAGGAAATCACCAAACCCTCAGTCAAGCCTCATTGAGATAAACCTTTTCCCAGTTTTCAAAACTCCTTTAAGTAACTGGATTTTTTTTTTTTTTTTTTGGCTGTGCCACACAGCTTATGGGATTTTAGTTCCCTGACCAGGAATCTAACCCAGGCCCTTGGCCATGACAGCGCAGAGTCCCAACCACTAGACTGCCAGGGAATTCCTCAAGTTACTGGATATTTTTAAAAAACAGCATCACCGAAGCCATAAAGAAATACAGACCTTCAGGACATGTGACTGTATTTCTTAGAAAGAAAGAAACACAAGCAAGCTAAGAAGAAAATTCACATTTTCTTTCCATACCTAAGAACAAGTCCTTTAAGAGCAGGTATTTTAAGCAACCACTCAAAATTTTCTGTCGCTGCAATCTGAAAATGGTTCAGGCAAAAATCATCAATGTATGATAAATCATGGGGGGAAAAGTTTAATGAAGAGCAAAACAAGGTCTTAATGTGTCTCCCCACAGACTCCTTATGAGTTCCAAGGGGCTAATAGTATCTATCCAGTGGAGAAACAAAGTAACACCTTGAGGAAGTGATCAAAATTAATATCACAAATGAGGGGCACCTCCACATATCATATCCTGAGAAGGACACTATTATCAGTAGTGATTGTATAGATTCAGGCCAGATACATATAACCTGAATCATCATGACGAAAACACCAGACTAACCCAAATGAGGAACATTCTCGAAAGAAAGAAAGAAAGAAAGAGAGAAAGAGAAAAAGAGAGGGAGGGAGGGAGGGAGAAAGAAAAAGAAAGGAAAAGAAAGAAAGAAAAAAAACTGGCTGGTATTCATAAAAAATTTCAATGTCATAAAAGACCAAGAAAGGCTGAAGAACTGTTTCAGATTAAAGGAGACTAAAGAAACATGACAACTAAATGCAATATGTGATCCCTGACTGAAGGGAAAAAACTAAAAAGTTTATTATTGGGACACTTGACAGAATTGGAATATGAAAAGTACTGTATCAATGCTAAATTTCTTGAATTTGATAACTGTACTAAAGATTATGTAAGAGAATATCCTTGTTCTTAGGAAACATACACTGAAATATTAAGGGATAAAAGGTCGTGATATATATAATCTACTCTCAAATGGTTTAGAATAAAGTTTATATACATATGTATGTGTCTGTGTACAAAAAGAGAATAATAAAACAAGTAGCAGAAGGGTATATAGGAGATCTCTGTATTATCCTTGCAACATTTCTGTAAGTTTGAGATTATTTCAAAATAAAAATTCAAAAGAATTCACCATCAGTTGACCTGATTAAATGTCCTGACACCAATTAGGTAAGGAGGAAATGGGGCTGGACTCACATTCTAGATAACAATACAATCGTCTATGGTAGGGGAACAAGCCAACTTTTTCCTTCCCTTTGGAGCTTTCAGAGGAAAACTATTACCAACATAAATATTTCCCGCTCTCTGCCTTCTGTTACTGCATGCACACAACCCAGTTTTGCTAACTCTCGAGACTGTAGCCTACCTAGGACCACTTAGCATCCTGGCAACAGCTCCCATTCTCTAAATACCAAAAAGTTCTACCAAATGCAGCCACTGCTCATTTCCTTCTTTATAAAGAACCTAGAGAACAGAATAAGTCTTTAAAACCTCTGAAATGAGACTGATTAAGATGCTAATCTTGGGCTCACTTGGGAGGATTAATGAGCCATATTTGGATTCTGGCAACAGAAATCCACTTCCCTTGACTACTTTCCCCACAATGCTTCTTTCCAGGTGGGCTGAACCAAAAGAAAACTTCTCTTCCTGGGCCAGAGGGAACCAGGATCCTCTGCCAGTCACTGGGCTCTGGTCACAAAAAGTATTTGGCTATAGTAGGTATTAACAATGTACCTTGGATGTACACTTATCCCAGAAAAAAGGCAAAGGAGAAAGAACTGCACTTCAAACATAATAAGCGGGTTTCCCTGGTGGCTCAGTGGTTAAGAATCCGCCTGCCAATGCAGGGGGCACGGGTTCGAGCCCTGGTCCGGGAAGATCCCACATGCCGCGGAGCAACTAAGCTCATGTGCCACAACTACTGAGCCTGCGCTCTAGAACCCACGAGCCACAATTACTCAGCCTGCGATCCTAGAGCCCATTCTCCACAATGAGAAGCCACCGCAATGAGAAGCCCGTGCACCGCAACGAAGAGTAACCTCCACTCACCGCAGCTAGAGAAAGCCCGTGCAGAGCAACGAAGACCTAATGCAGCCAAAAATAAATAAATAAAATAAATTTTAAAAAACCATAATAAGCTATCAAGCAAATGATAGGTCACAGGTCTTTTTGTGGAATACATTTATACTCCAACAGCCACTCCAACCTTCTTTTTTCTTTTTTGGCTGTGTTGGGTCTTTGTTGCTGCACATGGGCTTTCTCTAGCTGCAGCGAGCAGGGTCTACTCTCATTGTGGTGTGCAGGCTTCTCATTGTGGTGGCTTCTCTTGCTGCGGAGCATGGTTTCTAGAGCGTGCAGGCTTCAGCAGGTGTGGCATGAGGGCTCACTAGTTGTGGCTCATGGGCTCTAGAGTGCAGACTCAGTAGTTGTGGCTCACAGGCTTAGGTGCTCCACAGCATGTGGGATCTTCCCTGACCAGGGCTCAAACCTGTGTCCCCTGCACTGGCAGGCGGATTCTTAACCACTGCACCATCATGGAAGTCTCTCCAACTTTCTCTTTTAGAAAGATCTTAACCACTGTTTTTTGGGTTTCTTTTTTTGGCTGCATTGGGTCTTTGTTGCTGTGCACAGGCTTTCTCTAGTTGTGGCGAGTGGGGCCTACTCTTCGTTGCAGTGCGCGGGCTTCTCATTGCAGTGGCTTCTCTTGTTGTGGAGCACGGGCTCTAGGTGTGCGGGCTCAGTAGTTGTGGCGCGTGTGCTTAGTTGCTCTGCGGCATGTGGGATCTTCCTGGACCAGGGCTCGAACCTGTGTCCCCTTGCATTGGCAGGAGGATTCTTAACCACTGTGCCAAAAGAGAAGCCCTTAACCACTGTTTAACTGCTTCACTGCCTTACTATCTCTTTCCACCCTTGAAAATCCTAGGAATACATTTTTTTTTCCTAAGGAAAAAGGACATTTCTAAAGGGCATTCTCTCTAAGGACCCAAGTTTCTTAAGGGTTAGTTCTAAATAAGGGTGCTTTTCTCTGGGATTCACAAGATAAATATATGATGGTATGTTCTATTAATTTGAAGCTAAATCCTATCCAAAGTCACATGGGTTTTGATACTTTTTCCTAATATGAGGCCGCTGGGCTAAAGACAATGGGTTGCTACTAAAAAATGTTCATGTTATTTTTGAAATGGGATTGTCCGATTCGAGCTATAGAAAAGGACTTCGCTCATTCTTTATTTTTGGTTGTGCTGGGTCTTCATTGCTGAGCCCAGGCTTTCTCTAGTTGTGGTGAGTGGGGGCTACTCTTCGTTGTGGTGCGCGGGCTTCTCATTGCAGTGGCTTCTCTTGTTGCGGAGAATGGGCTCTACGCTCGCGGGCTCAGTAGTTGTGGCGCACAGGCTTAGTTGCTCTGCGGCATGTGGGATCTTCCCGGACCAGGGCTCGAACCCGTGTCCCCTTGCATTGGCAGGCGGATTCTTCACCACTGCGCCACCAGGAAAGCCCCTCATTCTTTTATTTATTTATTTTACAGTGTTGGCCCAATTAAGTTATGAATTTTTATTTTATTTTTTTGGCCACACCACAAAGCTTGAGGGATCTTGGTTCCCCGACCTGGGCCCTCAGCAGTGAAAGCAGAGTCCTAACCACTGGACCGCCAGGGAATTCCTCTCATTCTTTCGGCACGTTAGCTAAATAGCTATTAATATCTTCGTTTTGTGCCCCAAGACCGTAGAATCCTAACAACTGTGTTAGAAGCCCCAAGCCTGAGAGCTGAATTTTATCAGAAGCTGATTTTTTTTTTTTGCAGTACACGGGCCTCTCACTGTTGTGGCCTCTCCCGTTGCAGAGCACAGGCTCCGGACGCGCAGGCTCAGCGGCCATGGCTCACGGGCCTAGCCACTCTGCGGCATGTGGGATCTTCCCGGACCGGGGCACGAACCCGTGTCCCCTGCATCAGCAGGCGGACTCTCAACCACTGTGCCACCAGGGAAGCCCTAGAAGCTGACTTTTATTAGAGAAGACAATCAGCCATTGATATTTTTTTTAATAAGTTTATTTATTTATTTTTGGCTGTGTTGGGTTCATTGCTGCACGTGGGCTTTCTCTAGTTGCGGTGAGCTGGGGTTACTCTTCGTTGCAGTGCGTGGGCTTCTCATGGCAGTGGTTCTCCTGTTGCGGTGCACAGGTTCTAGGCACTTGGGCTTCAGTAGTTATGGCATGCGGGGGCTCAGTAGTTGCGGCACTCAGGCTCAGTAGTTGTGGCCCATGGGCTCTAGAGCGCAGGCTCAGTAGTTGTGGTGCACAGGCTTAGCTGCTCCGTAGCATGTGGGATCTTCCCGGACCAGAGCTCGAACCCATGTCCCCTGCATTGGCAGGCGGATCCTTAACCACTGCGCCACCAGGGATGTCCCCAGCCATTGATATCTTATCCTGTGGTACAATTTTAGTCAGTTCAGCTCTGAGATGCATACTGATTAATCACAGATGAATATAAATGGACTAATCGAGCCAAGACATTCAAAGCCCTAAAGCAGCTAATGAAGCTGCCATGCACATGGTTACTGCCAAGTAGCCAAGGCGAGAGGAGAGAGTGGGGGTGGGATAGATAATGCAGACAAACACAAGTGCTGTTCTTCTGACCACCCTAGAACCTCTTTCAGCACACCAGGGCATACAACAATTTCCTGAGGTCACATGTGGAAGCTGGGAAGACTTCAAACCAGTGCCCAGCTGTCCACTCAAATTCCAGAGCTTCTCAAATCAACAGCCCACTAGACCATATACTTTATGAGAACAGGAACTGTGTTGGTCTCCTTGAAAACTAGGTTCTTAATACCTAATTCAGTGTCTGGCACACATTATGTGCTCGAGAAATACTTGACTTAGTAGATAAATGAATTTCTGCCAAGAGCAAAGTTCCTGGAAAAGATGCTGTTCTGGAGTCTTTCCAGCACAAATTACTCCCTCCTTGACCCACCAAAAGAACTAAAAGGTTTAAAAAAAAAAAAAAAAGAACTAAAAGGATGGCCAGGCCAGGCCATGTCTAACACAATGTGCTATCCCCCTTTCCTGAACAATCAGCTTAACATCACATAAAACAGATAAGGTACAAGGTGCAAAGTGACTAGTTAGTCACGATTACATCCACAATCATTATCTCCTTGGGGGAAATCATAACATTCTCCAGGACTGTTATGATTCAAATGGTCTCAAATTAACCTCTGCCTTGCAAAAGCTGATTCATCCAAAGAGAAACGACCATATAAATAGAACTGCTTCAGCCATAAACAAAAAAAAGGAAATCCTGTCATTTGTAACAACATAGATGAACCTTGAGGACCTTATGCTAATTTAATACATCAGACAGAGGAAGATAAATAATGTATAATCTCATTTACATGTGAAATCTAAAAAAACCAAATTCATATAAACAGAAAGTAGAATTGTGGTTGCCAAGGGGCTGGGTGTTGTAGGGAATGGGGAGACGTTGGTCAAAGGGTATAAACTTCTAGTTATAAGATGAATAAGTTCTGAGGATCTAATATACAGCATGGTGACTACAGTTAAAAATAATGTATTATATACTTGAAAGTTGCTATGAGAATAGATCTTAAATGTTCTTAACACACACACACAAACTGTAATTATGTGAGGTGATGGATGTGTTAACTAACATTATTGTGGTAATCATTTTGCAAAATATATGTGATTCAAATCATCATGCTGTACACCTTAAACTTACATAATGTTATATGTCAATTATATCTCAATAAAGCTGGGGGGAGAAAAGAGATCTTTAAGTAAATAAAGAAATGAACAGATAGATAAGATAGGTCTCTCTTTACCAGGGCTTTCAAAGTTTTTTTTTTACCATGACCTACAGAAAGAAATACAGTTTGCACTGTAACCCAGAACATACATGTCTCTAACTGAAAACAAAAGTTTCCCCAAACAATATTTATCCTTATTATGTGTGATGCACTGATACTTTCTATTCTATTCCTTTTAATGACCACAGCTTGTACCAGAAAGCAAGGAAGTGCTCAAAGCGGTCATATCAAAGGAACTAGTTTGAAGGGGCTCTCACTGATCAAATTTGGAATTACTTGAGCACCAAAAATAATCATAAATGAAATTAACTGTAAACATTGAATAAATAAAAATTCACAGGCCCCCCAAAAGGGGGAAAACTTACTTGCCACCGTCAGTTGTCATTATTAGACAAACTCCTTACCTGAAAATTGGCGATTTAAGGGAAAGAATTAAGCATTTTCCTTGCCTTTTCAGGAGAAACTGTGGTTCATCCTCCAGTTTGTGAAGGAAAGCTATTCTAGACACTGCCAGCTAATAATGTAGAAAGAATGACAGAATTAGAAAATCATCATTCTGCAAACCCCCTCCCCCCAGTGAAATAAGTGATTCTGGCAAAAATTCACCAGTGGGTGATCATTAGGTAAAAGGATATTAGAGACAGGATATTCACAAGGTGCCAAATTACTACTTCACAGATTATCTACCAATTGCAAAGAGAAAAATAAATTTATTTTACAGTGAGGAGATATGGCAGTCACCACCAGAAGCAAGTAATCAAATTTACCACCACCAACGGTGGGACAACTTGACAGTATGTGCCTCCTGTGGTGATAGAATATGAAGCACACAGTATCATCTATGAAATACTCTTGCCAAAAATGTTTAACCCGAATCAAATTAAGCTTTTAATCCTAACTTCTAGAATGGAAATATATGAGATAGAGTCACAAGTTAAATAACACCATAAGGACACAGACAAACCCAGAATATAGAACATTCTAAAGATAAATGGCCTGGTCTCTTCAAACAGTCAATGCCAAGGAAAAAAACAATAGGGTGGAGAAAACTGTATTAGATTTTTAAAGTCTAAAGAGATATAACTACCTAATGAAATGAGAATTCTGCTTGGATTTTGGTTTGTAAAACCAGCTATAGCTATAAAAGGCAGTTTGGGAACAAAAAGGAAATTTTAATACATGGACTGGATATTAGCTAATATTGGTAAATTACTGTTAAGTTTCTTAGGTGTGACAATGGTACTATGATTATGTAGGAGAATGTCCTTATTTAGCATGCATGCTGAAATATCAACACATCTGCAACTTATTTTCAAATGGTGTATGAAAAATATATACACATATATATTGATAAAGCAAATTATGACTAAATATTAATAATTTAGACTCAAGGGCTTCCCTGGTGGCTCAATGGTTGAGAGTCCGCCTGCCGACGCAGGGGACACGGGTTCGTGCCCTGGTCTGGGAAGATCCCACATGCCGCGAAGCTGCTGGGCCCGTGAGCCACGGCCGCTGAGCCTGTGCGTCCAGAGCCTGTGCTCCGCAACGGGTGAGGCCACAGCAGTGAGAGGCCCGCGTACCGCAAAAAAAAAAAAAAAAAAAAAAAAAAAATTTGATTCAAGTGTGAGATGTAGGTGGTCACTGTTGTATTATTTCAATTTTGCTGTGTTTGAAATTTTTCATACTAAAATTTGAGGAAAAAATGCTGTGCAACCCTTTAAGATGATATTACAATTCATTAATAGAATGCAACTTGTAGTCTGAAGATACCACTCTAGCCCACAGTAGGGTAGTCATCATATTATCTTAGCTCTCTGGGACTTCCTTGGTGGTCCAGGGGGTAAGACGCCGTGCTCCCAGTGCAGGGGGCCGGCATTCGATCCCTGGTTGGGGAACTAGATCTTGCATGCATGCCACAACTAGGAGTTCGCATGTTACAACTAAGAAGTCCTCATGCCACAACTAAGAGTCCGCATGCTGCAACTAAGACCAGGAGCAGCCTAAATAAATAAATAAATATTTTTAAAATAGTATTATCTTAGCTCTCACTTTATTACCAGTATGGAGGCAGTTTTCTTTAACCTGTGGCCCAAAGAGAAGAATGAACCTTCATGAAAAAGCTCACATGGAATGAGGCTTTCTTATTCTGCAACCCTTTGTCAAGAGTCTCCCAAGTTTTATATTTTTCTGCCAATTAATAACTCGCTTTACTTGAAAAGGAAGAATAATCAGTTGAAAAATTCCTACTAGTGTCAGGAAAATTTCATTTCGTCCCTCTACTTTTAGATGATCTTTCCCAATTCAGGGTCCATCACAGATAACATTAAAGTCCTTTTGATCCTCTTCCTCACCAATTAATGTCCCCAACTACCCTTAGCCTCCAGTTCCCAAGCTGCTTTCCAGGACACCTGGAAGCAAGCTACATGGCTGACTGCAGAAAAACCTTTGCTCCCACACTACATCTGGCCCTGCCTTTCCACCAAATCAAATGCCAATTTATTGCCCTCTGATGTACAGTCTATCAGTCCACTTCCTGGACGGCCCCACTTCACATTGGGCCAGAAACCCAAAGCAATAATGTGAGTTCTACAACCGGGCAAGTAATTGCTCAACAAGCGTGGAACAAGGAAAGGTCAGTTGTGGTATGTGCACATGTGGCAGCCCTTCACAACTCAAACTACAGTGGTAACAGTGGTAACAGAAGGCTGGTGTTCCAGAAGAGGCATGCACTGAGAAGCCAGCCAACAGGCAGCCAGGAGTGCTTGTCCATCTAAGTCCTTCAGACTTCCAAAGACCAAAGTAAAGAAACAAAGACAAATGCACTCACCCGTTCCATAAACATATCCAATATCATTTTAGAAACTGGGGTGACCAACTGAGCATCTATGAGCATACAGAGGTGGTTAGAGAAGGTAAAGCTAAGACAAATAACTCTATACTATCTCTCCTAATCAAAACTGCACACTGAATTTCAAACACCTGGCTTCTTCTGAAACCCTCTTGGCACTTGCCCTGAGTTTGAGTGGGTGGAAAAGAAGAAAGGGACTCTGCCTGCTTCCTTGTTAAAAACAAAGCAGCAGCTGGCTTTCCCTCTTTTAACTCATCTGACTGCTGTCATGGCAAGTTGAGCACATACCCAGAGAGAAATTTCAGGCCTCGAGAGGTGGCTGTGCTAAAGAGGACAATGTCAATGAGAGCAATACCAGCAACAATGACACCCACCACACACCTCACTGTTACCCTGTCCCCCAAACTCTACTAGAAATTAGGTTCTTTGCTTCTGATTTTGAGAGCCGAGCTATTAAGAATGCCCTTTTTGGGACTTCCCTGACGGTCCACTGGTTAGGACTCTGCACTTTCACTGCCAAGGGTGCAAGTTCAATCCCTGATCGGGGAACTAAGATCCCACAAGTTGCGCAGCACAGCCCAAAAAAAGCCCTTTTTTTCACAACTTCCTTTCAGATACAAGTAGTGGAAAATGTGCCAGGAGACTAGTTCTAACGGCTAAGCGTGTTTGAGCACTAGTGAGAGAAAAAGGGAGAGCTGGACCAATAAGAAGCCAGACTACACAGAACTGCTTCTTCTCAAGAAAGTCTTCATTTTATAGTCCTGAGGACAAATAAATGTTTAGAAGAACTTCTTGGTTTAGAAGTGTCAAATGAAGAAGGTTCAGATCATTTGGGGAAAGCCCCAGTAAAAAGAAATGACAAAGTTAAGTCATCAAAATACAGGCCTCTGGAAGCCATCTTATTGATATGAATATTCCCTAGGGGAAAAAGAATCACAGTACCTTTATTTTCCCTAACTGTGCTCAAATGCCTGCAAGACTGAGGCTACTCAAGCTACCAAGATTCCAAATTGCCAAAGTCAGCCTGACTCAAATTCAAGTCACACCCTAATGTGCTACTCAACAATCTCCAAACTAATATAGTCATGTATTTTATTATACAACAAGAAACACAAAAAGGGCACAGGAGGGACTTCCCTGGCAGTTCAGTGGTTAATACTCCACACTTACACTGCGGGGGCACAGGTTCAATCCCTGGTCAGGGAACTAAGATCCCACGTGCTGCATGGCGTGGCCAAAAAAAAAAGGCACAAGAAAAAGATACTTATATTAGTGTGCCCAACCTTGCCTCTTCTAATACTCAGCCCATTACATAAACTTGTCTGCCAAAGTTTATCATACTTGGTTCTTTCAGCCTCCACTTATGCCTTGAACAATTCACCAGCTCATTTCCAAGTGGGCCAAAGCTAATGACTCGGGGAATTTCCTGGTGATCCAGTGGTTAGGACTCTGAGCTTCCACTGCCAGGGGCCCGGGTTCGATCCCTGGTTGGGGAAGTAAGACCCCACAAGCCGCAGCATGGCCAAAATCAAAAAAAGTTAGTGACTCATTCAACCTTCTTCTCATGGCTTCTCATGCTGATTAATGATGATATATTGCTTACCCTAGGGAGATGGTAGCTCTAACACCAATTTTTTTTTCAAATATTACCCTTACTCTAACAGCAATTTTTTTTTTTCAAATATTACCCTTACTCAATCTTTTTCCTGACAGTGACTACTAAAATCTCTTCACTACACTTTCCCATGTTCCAACTGAAACAGATTAACTTGAGGTATGAGGCATCCTGGAAGAGTTTTGCTTCAACTTAGAAGGCTATTTCTATGAGGCCTAAGCCAAACAGGTGTTAAGTCATAGTTCCTCCCAGGTTGCCTTTCAGACTCTGTTTAAATGTTCTCTGTAAACCTCTGGAGGTTACACGGATTCAAACCTCCTAGCTCAGATTCTGAATTCACAAAGCTTGAGACAGACAGTACCCTACAGGTGTGTTTGTCCAGGATAAACTATATTTAAATAAACTCCTGATACATCCACTCTCTCCAGGCACCTGCTTCTCCCTCTTAAACTCAAGCACACCATATCTTGCTGTCCAGGTAAGCACAGTAAAGAAATATCCTATCCCTCAAATATCTTATCCCTCAGAGTTACAATATGCAAACCCACCAACGTCTTTGGGAACACCTAAACTCTGGCCAGAACAGCTTTACATGAGAAAGCCAAATAAGCAAATATATGAGCTAAATTTTTGTTCATTTCTTTGGCTTATGTGTTAGCAAGGGAAAGAGTGGGAGTAAGAAAAGATGGCAATAGATTTTTCTCATTCACTCTCACCTATTCCATACCTGATAGGGAACCATATGGCACAGAGTAGAGGCTACAAAGGTTAGCCTTGGAATGGTCAGCTAGAGCCGCTAGTCTTAAAAACCAGTGGTTACGAGGGCAGGAAGTTTGTTTACCATTACAGATCCAGTGCCTAAGTGCCTAAGCAAAATGTCTAGCACATAGCAGATATTCAATAAATATTGGTTAGAAGCAATTCAACAAGCTAGACCCAGAAGAAATCCAAAACTTGGTGAATCTCACAAAGAAAAGGTCCAAGCAGCTACAACAGTTCCACAGTTAATACAGGTGCTTATACTGAGCCTCAAGACCATATTAGTCTTATGCTAAATACCCCCAAACCCCATAGGTCCTCAGAATTAAAAAGGCCAGCCAGGGGTTATATCTCCAAAGGCAAACTCACTACCCTCCCCACCACCACCACCCCGACACACACCACTAAGAGGTCTTCCTCAAGCCCTGAACTTAAAGGGCTTTAAAAGCTTTAAAGTCATTAACAGGTGATTCCTTAAGAGAAGATTCTGGTTGTGATACTTTTAGACTGTTCTTCTCTCTGTGCTTTAAAACAAAAATTTTCTGGAAAAGAATCTCTTTGTAATGATCTAAGTTTGAAGACCAAGGACAAAGGCAGCCTCAATCTGGAGGCAAATGACCACAGCCAAACACCACAAATCACAACTGACTAGAGCCTTGTCCATGAAGTTATACTGAATGAAGGGTACTAAGGCTTGCAAGGATTTGCCTAATCTGGGAACAAAGAGATCAAAGACCAGAGACAATGCTGGCTAGAAGTATTCTTCTAAACTGTCTACTCTGGGGGGACTTCCCTGGCAGTCCAATGTTTAAGACTCCGTGCTTCCATGGCAGGGGGCACGGGTGTGATCCCTCGTTGGGGAACTAAGATCTCACATCCCGTGCTGCGCGGCTAAAAAAATAAAAATAAACTGTCTACTCTCCACAGACCTAAAACCAAGAGCAGTATCAAGTATCCTAATATTTCACTTTCCCTTTCATCCCCCATCCCATGCCACAGATCTTACCACCCAGTCTAACTGTGAGATTGGAGATAACTCCAATAAGCAAGAGCCCCAACAAGATCTCTAAAAGGATAAAAGGAAATGTGTCTTTGGAATCTAAGCCCATGGTAGGGCTTGGGCAGATGCAAGGGAGAGGCATTGGTCCTTCTGCCCCTAAGGCCAGGACAACCCAGCCCTGCAGGCAGCACAGAGTTAACTACCCACCCGCTTTGAGAAGCACAAAGGTACATCACTGCAACATGCCTAACATTTACATTGCCTCTCTCTGCTCATTAAACAGGTTTTCGTTAAATAATGAACAAACTGTATTACAGACTCCGATGAGAATTCCAAAATTATAAATCAACTGGGAAAGCCCAAAGGGGCAGACAGACAGGGAAGGGGGGAGAAGGATAATATTGACTAATATAAAGGGCGCAGCTTGACAGTGGATATTCCTGCCACACCTGATCAAACACACTCCGTTGGGGGAGGGGAAAGAGAGCAAGAGAGGGGAGATGGGACAAGAGAGCCTGAAATTTGCATCCGGAAAAGATTAAAATGGATTCTTTGGGGATAGAGAAAATACATAATATATATTACTATAAATGCAAAACTGTACTAAAAGCTAACTCAAATGTCAAAGATTACAGCTTGAATAAATTTAAATATAAAAGCCATGTGCTTCTTGAGTTAATGAGAGAGACATAAAAGGACAAACTGGGCTAGGAGGCTGAAGAGAGCCTTATGCTGCCTTTGCTGGGCAATGGGTTCAAAGAACAGCAGCAACTATAGTCAGAGGCTTCCCTTCATGGCTCTGAGCCTTGAGAAAGAACTGGCAAATCCCATTACTTTTCCAGTGTACATTTGCTATTTTTAAAAATTAAGATACAATTCATATGCCATAAAATTCACCCTTCTAAAGTATACACTTCAATGGTTTTTAGTATATTCACAAAGCTGTACAACCATCATCATTATCTAATTCCAGAACATTTTCATCACCCCAAAAGGAAACCCTATAACCATTAGCAGTTACTCCCCATGCCCACTCCCAGCTCCTGGCAACCACACATCTGCTTTAACTCCTTCAGAATAACCTCCTAAAGGATTCCTAAGAGAACTGAAAGACCAAATGAGGGGCAGCAGTCAAGTCTCACTGGTGGTGAGCTATGGCTTTATCCAAAGTACCAATATGCAAACTTTGCTCTTAGGCACTCCATACCTTCCAAGTGCAACCCTCTCTTTAGATTTGGTATTAGAATATTCTATTACTCTAGATGTTACAGAGCATCCAGTTGTCATGCATTTTAGGCAAATACTGACTGCAAATGTAGTCCAGAGACATATCTGTGAGAATAACTGATATGGACTTGCTAAACTTACTAGGGACAGTGGACTTATTTCCTTCACAATGCTCAGATAATGTTCCTGGAGGAGTAGGTAGCGCTTATGTCAGTAAAAGATTCTGACTGCTTACAAGAAAAGAGACAAAATCATTTAGGTTGACTGACAATGTCCAATGAACCACCTATTTCCATTAGTAATATTCTTAACCAACCCAGCCAACAAATAACCTAGAAAAGTGCAAATAGAAAGCCTTTGTAAAAAGAGACCAAGCCCAAGTCATTTTCATGAGTTAAACGGAATAGAGTCTTAGAATTCCTGCCATACTTCCTCCAAACTAAGTGGTACAACATTCCCAGTCACATAGCACAGGCAGTCCCTTCAGTCTCTCTCTCCAAGTTCAAAACCCTTTCCCAGCCTCCAACCGTTAACAGGCTTCCAAGAAAGCAGTCCTCCTGACACTGCCAATCAGAAAAATCTGTTTGTTTTGGTAAAAGAAACAAGAAATTGGTCATGGATTGCAGAGTCTAGGACCACAGGGGCAGTTGACCCATAAACCTGTTCCTGGAAGCCAGCACTATGTGGGGGGTCAGAACCAATCAGAAGACTATGAAATGCTCTATTTTGGGTCCACTCTGTTATTTTCTCAGGCAGGTAATATGCTAAAACCCAAGAACAATGGGGCAACCTTGGCAGGCACCATTTCAACATCTGCCACAGCTGTTGGTCCCTGGAAAATACTACAACCTTCTTCCTTGCTCTGAGGGAAAGCCTGGCAACCTTGTTGGAACCCAGCTATGTTCCTAGTACCACTGACAGAACTGGCTCCTCAGTGCATTCTGGTTTTAATAGTTTCAAGCTGAAGATAATCTGGATTCCTAACCCAAAGATGTAAGAAAATTAGGCAGCAGACTCAACTTTGGTAGCTCTTAGATGGTCTAGACTCCAAATCCTGGACTGCACTATTCACCACAGATACAGTCTCTGAACTGAAGTCTTGGGATATGTCAGAATGGAGAAAACAAGTGTGGGATATGGATTGGATGGCAAGTAGGAAATGTGGCTCTGTCAGGATAGCAGCACCACCTCAGCTCCTCAAGGTCTGCAGCGTGCCCAAAAAGCCTGCAAGACTACTCCAGTCTGACCTCAGCCATTTTAAGGTGTCCCCAGCCACTTATAACAATTCCTAGCTGTCTATAAAATAATTGCCAAGTTTTCAAATGTATTAACTTGTTTAATCCCCTTAACTCTCTTAGAAAGACAATACTCTGAACTCTGACCCACCAAAAAGAGTTGTAAATATCTACTCACTACATTTTCTTTTTAATTGGGATGTGTAGCTTTATCTGAAAAGCTGAAAAGATCTGGCAGCAGCATGAATGCAACCAGAGATTATCATACTAAGTGAAGTAAGTCAGAAAGAGAAAGACAAATACCATATGATATCACTTGTATGTGGAGTCTAAAATATGACACAAATTAACCTACCTAAGAAGCAGAAACAGAACAGAAACAGACTAACCTACCTAAGAAGCAGAAACAGAAACTCACAGAACAGACTTGTGGTTTTGGGGTGTGGGGGGAGGGGAGAGATGTAGTGGGAGTTTGGAGTTAGTAGATGCAAACTATTACATATAAAATGGATGAACAACAAGGTCCTACTGTATAGCACAGGGAACTATATTCAGTATCCTGGGATAAACCATAATGGAAAAGAATATAAAAAAGAATGTATACATGTATAACTGAGTCACTTCGCTGTATAGCAGAAATTAACAAAACACTGTAAATCAACCATACTTGGATTAAAAAAAAAAATCTGTGCAAGCCACCAACTTTCTAAAGCAGCCAAATCACTTACAGTACAGGCCATAAAATGGAAACATGCCACCTAGTTGCATTAGCCCTGCTAACCAGCTAACAACAACAACCTCTATACTACTTGATCATTCTTGGTTAATACTGCCAACACTTTTTAACTGAGTAGAATTTGCTCCTTTTAAGAAACATGTAGGGGCTTCCCTGGTGGCGCAGTGGTTGAGAGTCCGCCTGCCAATGCAGGGGATGCACGTTCGTGCCCCGGTCCGGGAAGATCCCACATGCCGCGGAGCAGCTGGGCCAGTGAGCCATGGCTGCTGAGCCTGCGCATCCGGAGCCTGTGCCGTGCAACGGGAGAGGCCACAACAGTGAGAGGCCCGCGTAACGCAAAAAAAAAAAAAGAAAAAAATAAGAAACATGTAGGGGATCCTTAGATAACTTCTGCCCATGTTTAGGAAAGTAAAAAGGAATTTTTCTCCAGATATTCTCCTATTGATACATTTCTCATGAAAGGAAAAATTTATTTGTTCGTTTATTATTTATTTAATTTGCAAAAGCTTTAAAAACTATTTCATTTGTGGTCTTAGATATGTTACTAGCTAAAACCATTCCAGGGTTATACACTGCAAAAGCCCTTTATAGTCAACAGAGGAACACGGCTCGGAGGCTTTCCCTTTAGGTCTACATATACCCCCTTGAAAAACCTGAAGTGTTGAGACTTGCCTCCTCCCTTGGCATGTTTTTATACATAATATAAGGCACTTCCTGTGTACCTTCTCCTCTAACTGTAAGAACAGAAACAATGCAGAACAGGGCACTAAACCAGGCATCAGGGGCCTGAATTCTGACGGAAACTCTGATGGAGTTTTTTTTTTTTTTTTACTGATGGAGTTTTCACCCTGCTTCTTACGATGTGTGACCCCAGCTAAATCACTTAAAAGTATCTCTGGGCTTCAACTTCATTCATAAAAAGGGGACAATATCTAACATGCCTCCCCAACAGGGTTGTGTAAAAGTTCAATAAAGTATGGTAACTAGAATTACCATGGTGATCATTTTGAAATGTACAGAAATATCAAATCACAATGTTGTATAACAGGAACTAATATAGTATTATAGGTCAATTCTATTTCAAAAACAAACAACTCACAGAAAAAGAAATCACGATTGTGATTACCAGAGGCAGGGGGTGGGGGAAGGAGGAACTGGATGAAAGCAGCCAAAAAGTACAAACTTCCAGTTATATGATAAATAAGTACTAGGAATGTAATGTACATTATAAATATAATTAACACAGCTGTATGTTATATACGAAAGTTGTTAAGAGAGTAAATCCTAAGAGTTTTACATCACAAGGAAAAAAAAATTTTTTTTTCTATTTCTTTAATTTTGAATCTATGTGAGATGACAGATGTTCACTAAACTTACTGTGGTAATCATTTCATAATGTATGTAAGTCAAAGCATACGTACACCTTAAACTTACACAGTGCTGTATGTCAGTTACATCTCAATGAAACTAGAAGAAAAAATGAAGTTCCCCATACAAAAAATAAATAAATAAATAAGTGAAAGGAAGTTCAATACAGTAATAAATATGAAAGTGGCTTTGAAAATTCTAAACACATGAATATTATGTAACATAATTATGATTAGGAAAACAGGGGCAGAGTGTGTGACACAAAAGATTCTGGGAACAAGAGAAGACTAAAAGATCTGCATTACAGAGAGCTAAGGCCCTAAAACCAACAATGATTTTCTGTAAGAAAAGGGTTTTGCTGCAAGTATTAAAAACTTCACTTGTGCCACCCACTTCCTATCTTATAGAATACATAAGTTAGAGAAAGAAAGTAGTTAAAGCAAAACAAAACAAAACCAAAAAATAGCCAAAAATAACTTACTTATAACTCAAGCAATGAAGGAAGTTTATAATTGTATGAATGCTGATTCCCCACTAAAATGGGACACTCTACTAGGAACTCTAGGAAGGATCAGCAATAAAGTAAACCAGAGCAAACTACACCCGTGGGCCAAAGCTGGCTTGCAGCCTATTTTTTAAAAGAAAATTTTATTTATCACTCATTCATTTAAGTATTACCTGAGTCTGCATTTGAGCTACAAAGGCAGAGTTGAGTAGTTGCACAGTTGCTACAGCCTGCAAGGCCTAAAATATTTATCATATAGTCTTTTACAGAAAAAGTCTGCCCATCCCTGCAATAAATCACACTTACCTGTTACATTGTTTAAAACCTCCTTTAGATGACTGAAACTATGCAGCAGAGGATCCCGTTCTTCATCCTGTAACACATAAATTAAAAAAAAAAAAAATTCATTATCAGGCCAAGAGGAAAGAGGAAATAAAGGACAGATCAAGAGCTCTTTCTCTGAAACCAACCAGAAAATTCAGTTTTCCTTCTGAAGAAAAGAAAGTTAGCTATAGTTCATTTTTCCAGTTCCCTAACCTCTTATCTCATAGAAGTACTCTGGGCTTACCTAAAACAGTACATCCTGAAATACTAAGCTTAATCTACACCATGACCATAGCACTCAAGCTACCATAGATTGCTAGGTCCTTTATATGTACTATGGTCTGAATGTTTGTGTCCCCTCAAAACTTCTAGGTTGGGATTTCCCTGGCGACTTCCCAGTGGTTAAGACTCTGTGCTTCCACTTCAGGGGGCGCGGGTTTGATCCCTGGTTGGGGAACTAAGATCCCACATGCCACATGGCGCGGCCACAAAAAAAAAAAAACTTCTATGTTGAAATCCTAAGGTGGGTGATTAGGTCATGAGGGCAGATTCCTCATGAATGGAATTAATGCCCTTTATACAAGAGGCCCAAGAGTGCTCCCTTGCCCTTCTACCATGTGAGGATACGATGAGAAGTCTGAGACCCAGAAGACGTCCCTCACCCGAGCATGCTGACATCCTGATCTTGAACTTCCAGCCCCCAGAAATAAATATCTGTTGTTTAAAGAAAAAAAAAAAAAAATCTGTTGTTTATAAGCTACCCAGTCTTTGGCATTTGGTTTTGGTTAGAGCATCCCAAACAGACTGAGACATACAGACTAAGATGTATGTATTATTCTATCTTTTCTATTTCTTCATAGTCATCATAATCACGCATATTCATTTCTAAGACATTCCTGACTCCACTCGTACTTCTAATACAATCCACTTTTATAAATGAACATAAGAAATTTCTAAACACACATATACATATTCACCAAGTTGGAAATGTCTAAACTTGATTTTACCATTGTACCAAAAACTGTCTTACACGACTGTACAAAAAATATCCTTGAACATACAAATGCAGTAAAGAAAGTCCGCTTTACAACAGGTAATCTTACTCATCTGATTGGCAAGATATGGTCTGCTCTATATAAGAAAAGTTGCTGAATTCCCAAGGAGTACCATTACCAAGCCATACTCCATGTATCAATAACTAAACTAACTGAAATGAATTTGATAGCTAATTATAGTTCTTGGGAATTAGAAGATAAGGAATCTTTCTGACATTTTTAGGCATATAAAAGAGATCCCAAGTGTTAGCTTAAGTTGTTTATGAAAACAGCTAGAAGAAAAATGGTATCATCTTTTGGCTTCCAGAGAAAAAAACGCAGCTTATAAATTTGACTCTAGTTGAAATAAAACAAAACGGTCCTTGAAACCCTTCTGAAAAACGCTGAATTCCTACTATTATCATTATTACCAGGGAATTGATTACTATTTTAACCACGCACCAGATCCCCTACAGCAACTCAGTGACCAGGTTCTCTACCCACTGCCCACTTACCAGTGGAGTATGGGTGCTCCATCGCGCATTTCGTTTGATGGCCCCAACCACAATGCTAATTTCCCCTTGAATGATGTAAATATTTTTATCCACCATCCTGGCAAACCTACTGAAACAGTGAAGAGAAAAGTTAGTTAATATTTGGTTACCCAAGAGCACACCCATGCTTAAATCAGTACCTGATAAGGTCAGAACTACGATTTAACTTTTCAGTACCAAGATTTCCCACCTGTAATACTAAGATGGGATGAAGCCCTTCTTATGTTATGAATCCAACTACCTGGCTCTTCTAGAGGTCTCTGCAAGTTCAAGATACAACTCAAAAAGCATCACACCAGAAACTTTTCAAAGGCACCTCAACAACCTCTAACAAGCATGTCAAATTCTTCAAAGTCAACTGTCCCCCAAATTCTCCTACGAATCATACAGATACGCAGATACATCCATGTTGCTAGTTTGTTAAAGAAATATTTCAGATCTTCCTTTTATTCTTCCTTTTTTATCAACTCAATAAATAATGAAGGTTTAAGTTAAAAGAAAAGAATGAAGGCTGTTAGAAAAATAGCCCTGGTTTGGAACCACAGTTACAATGTCAATTTATAGACTGCATCCATTCTGCCAAGTCAGCTCCAGAAAATTGGACAGTGGCAGTGATGCAACCTTTGAAAAGTTCTGAAAAGTCAAGTTCACTTGCTTATAGCAGGAAATCGCTAATAAGCAGACTGTAAGGTAGACTCTTCTTGGCATAGAGAAAACCCTAGGAACATGTAAAATCAACCTAATCACTTCCCATTGTTTAGAAATCCTCCTGAGAAAAGACAAAATTTTAAAAAACGAAAGGGATAGAAAGCAGGGTAGGGGAGACATACAGTTAGACAAACATTTATATCAGGCTCAAGGAAAATTTAAAAAGTAAGGCTAACAGAGTAAGGAAAGGAATTCCAAAAATATTACTTAATAAGCACCTACTATGCATAAGGCATCTTTCAGAGTGCTAAGGATACAAAGCAAATAAGACATGGAAAGAGCTTCAGGCATACTGTGGAATGAAAAAAAAATTGTAATGCATGACTGTATGTTGCCAACTATGTAAAAACCAACCAACCAACCCACCTTACATAAAATACTAGATTTTTGTTTCCAAAAATATACCGTATTTAACATACAGTAAGATATAAAGAGAATAAAACAACCAGTATCCAGATTAAGAACAGTACAACTGAAGTCTCTGTGTGTCCTCCCTAATTATATCCTTCTCTCTTTCATCTATAGGTCCCACTATTCTTTTTTTAATAAATTTATTTACTTATTTATTTATTATTTTTGGCTGCGTTGGGTCTTTGTCGCTGCACACGGGCTTTTCTCTAGTTACGGCGAGTGGGGCCTACTCTTTGTAGTGGTGTGCGGGCTTCTCATTGGGTAGCTTCTCTTGTTGCAGAGCACGGGCTCTAGGCACGCGAGTTTCAGTAGTTGTGGCACTCGGGCTCAGTAGTTGTGGCTCGTGGGCTCTAGAGCGCAGGTTCATAGTTGTGGCGCACAGGCTTAGTTGCTCTGCAGCATGTGGGATCCTCCTGGACCAGGGCTTGAACCTGTGTCCCCTGCATTGGCAGGCAGATTCTTAACCACTGTGCCACCAGAGAAGCCCTGGTCCCACTACTCTTAATCTGATGTTTATTAAACTTTTATGTTGCTTTATACTTTTACTTCATTGATATGTATCTCTAGACAATATGTATCATTCTGCGTATTTTTATATTTTGTATAATTAATATAATTTTGTATGTGTTCTTCTGCAATTTGCCTTTTTCCCTTGAAACATTGTTTGTGAGTCATCTATGTTGTTAAGTATACGTAATGTATTTTGTACAGGCATATAAAGAGATACATAAACACAGAATAAAAGGTCTGGGCAGATGTACCCCAAACTCAACAATCATAGTCATCTCTAGAGAAGGTACTATGAAATCAGGGTGTAATCAGAGGATACTTAGCCTTATCTATATTTTAATTTTTTACAAGGAGAACATATTACTGTATCATCAATATAATTAAAAATTAATAATTATGAAAGAAATGATATACAATTTCTGCCCTTGAGGCATTTACAGAGTTCAGTAGGATCTAAAAGAAAACTGAGCCAGAGACATGAAAGGAAGAAAAGCACCCTGAAAGTAGCTCTATTTGCATATTTTTTACACAAGAAAGTGAGAAGAATGAAAACCACTATGATAAAGGAAAAAAGAACTGGTACAAATTTTGTCCAGGCCCATAACACCTCTCCCAATCCACAAGGGAACCCAACAAAAGACAACACTTATTTTAAAGACAATTTAAAGAAACAACTAGGTTACTCTCAGAAGACTAAATGCTCTAGACACACAACAATGTTCTCTTCAATGAACAGATAAGATTCAATGATGAGAACATACCACAGTGAAGAGGAGGAGAACCAAGAAGTATAAAAAAGATAAACAAATTCAAAAATAAAGTATCAGGGGCTTCCCTGGTGGTGCAGTGGTTGAGAGTCCGCCTGCCAATGCAGGGGACACAGGCTCGTGCCCTGGTCCGGGAAGATCCCACATAACGCGGAGCAGCTGACGCCCGTGAGCCATAGCCGCTGAGCCTGCGCGTCCGGAGCCTGTGCTCCGCAACGCGAGAGGCCACAACAGTGAGAGGCCCGCGTACAGCAAAAAAAAAAAAAAAAAAGTATCAGAAAAGAAAAGATAAAATCTCTAGTATCTCTCCTTCCTTAAATTACTTAGGCAAGATGAATATGCTCTAGATCTCTGGATTTTTTTTTAATACACGTTACATTTTATTTTATTTATTTATTTTTATATATTTATTTTGGCTGCATCGGGTCTTAGTTGCAGCACGCAGAATCTTCGTTGCAGCATGCATGATCTTTTGTTGTGGCGTGCAGGCTTCTCTCTAGTTGTGACACGCAGGCTCTAGAGCACGTGGGCTCTGTAGTTTGCGGCACACAGGCTCTCTAGTTGAGGTGTGCAGGCTCAGTAGTTAAGGCACGCAGGCTTAGCTGCCCTGTGGCGTGTGGGATCCTAGTTCCCCAACTGGGGATCAAACCCATGTCCCCTGCATTGGAAGGCAGATTCTTAACCACTGGACCACCAGGGAAGTTCCTGGAAGGTTTTTTTAAGAAACTCCTAACAACACGGGGAGGGGGAAGGGTAAGCTGGGACAAAGTGAGAGAGTGGCATGGACTTATATATACTACCAAATGTAAAATAGGTAGCTAGTGGGAAGCAGCCACATAGCACAAGGAGATCAGTTCAGTGCTTTGTGACCACCTAGAGGGGTGGGATAGGGAGGGTGAGAGAGAGACGCAAGAGGGAGGAGATATGGGGATATATGTATATGTATAGCTGCACACCGTAGTAAAGCAGTTATACTCCAATAAAGATGTTAAGGGACTTCCCTGGTGGCACAGAGGTTGGGAGTCCACCTACCATTGCAGGGGACACATTGCAGGGCGGGTTCGAGCCCTGGTCTGGAAAGATCCCACATGCCATGGAGCAACTAAGCCCGTGCGCCACAACTACTGAGCCACATGCCACAACTACTGAAGCCCGCACGCCTAGAGCCTGTGTTCGCAGCAAGAGAAGCCACCGCAATGAGAAGCCCGCGCACCGCAACAAAGAGCAGCCCCCGCTCACTGCAACTAGAAAAAGCCCGTACAGCAATGAAGACCCAACACAGCCAAAAATTAATTAATTAATTTTTTTAAAAAAAAGAAAGAAACTCCTAACAGAGGGTGCCTCCAGAGAAAGGAACTGGGGAACAGTGGTGAGAGGAAGACTTATTTTTCTCTGCATATTCTTTTGTACTTTTTGAATTCTGTGTCACATACACATATTACCTATTTTTAAATTTTAATTAACAGATTTTTTTAATGAGTAGGCGCTACAGAAAAGTAGTTGTATTATTCCATGTATAAATGATTAAGAGCAGCAATCAAAGTTAATTAACTAACAAACATTTATTTCAGTCAACCAGATATTACTTAGCACATGCTAAGCAAAATGCTAGACAGAGTCATACAGAATTGTCCCTACCCACCCACAAGGAATTTATAATCTAGGAGATTAAACACATACATCTACACACAAACCCATACATATCTCCAATACATAAGTGATACACAGTGTCACAGTAGTGAAGCAAAGAAAATTATTTCTGGCAGAGGACCCTGGAAAGGCAAATGAAAGACAGGATTCAAACAGTCAAAAACACAAGGAGAGGGCTTCCCTGGTGGCGCAGTGGTTAAGAGTCTGCCTGCCGATGCAGGGGACACGGGTTCATGCCCCAGTCTGGGAGGATCCCACATGCCGCGGAGCGGCTGGGCCCGTGAGCCGTGGCCGCTAAGCCTGCACGTTTGGAGCCTGTGCTCCGCAATGGGAGAGGCCACAAAAGTGAGAGGCCACAACAGTGAGAGGCCCGCGTACTGGGAAAAAAAAAAAAAAAAAAACACAAGGAGAGAATGGCAAGAGTAAAGGCTTATTGGTAGGAAAATGCAATATGTATTTAGGGAGTCATGATTATTCCAGACTTGTTGGAACATTATTCCTAGGAGAATAATAGCATGTAAAGCTAGAAAAGCAAGTTGTAGGAGGAGCATATCATGGAGGGCTTTCAATATATATAGTACATATATAGACTACCTATCGTAAAAAATATTTTGGGGGGCCTGGAGGGGGCCACTATAAAATAAGAATATTTAATTTCTCTCTTTTTTTTTTTTGGCTGTGCTGCACGGCATGTGGGATCTCAGTTTCCCAACCAGGGATCAAACCCGCGCCCCCTGCAGTGGAAGTGCAGAGTCTTAACCACTGGACCACTGGGGAAGCCCGTTTAATTTCTCTTTTAAAGAACTAAGAGAATGAGAGAAAACACCTATACTGAGAACACCACAGCAACAAGTAAATAACAACACTACACTACAAATTGCAAACAAAAGTGTCAACAGGACTTAACTGAGATCTAATAGGATCTACATGCTATTTGGAAGGCTTTCTGGAGGAAATAAATTTTGAACTGGGATACCAACTGAAATAATCAACCTAACAATCAAAATTCATTAGGCATCAGAAGCTAACAATTTTCTAAAATAGCAAAGATCTAAGCAAAAAATCACTGTCTTAAGTTTCTTAGTAAAAAAGAAACATCTCAGGAATAAAGAGGAATTATTTTCAAGGACTATGCAGAGTTGCCTAATCTCCCTCCAAGCCTCTGAGAATGTCTCCTCACCCAAGAATCTCCCAAGGGAATTTGTCCTTGATGCTCAAATGGGAAGCTCCAATGAACCACTTGCTGTCTGGTAGCCAATGACCTAGAACCCCTTGCCATAAGGTCACAAAGGCCGGCAGAGACCTCACGAGTATGGTAGAAAAGAACTTAAGGTTTACCTTTTATCAGAAATAATATGAGAAGGAATGACCAAATACACACCAACGAATATCTCCCAGCCAAATAAGCTAGTGGTTTATCTGCTCAGAGACTGCGAGCAACATATATTCTTTGAAAGCACGATCTGTTTAAAGCTGGGCCTATAGGATTACAATGGTGCTTTGCTGGATTCTGCAACTGGCAACTCCCTCTAGATCTAAACAAAAGCAGGAGAAACAGAAAGAATAAATTGGATCCTTCATGGAATACCAAAAATTCTCTTTAGAATGAGTTAAAGACTTAAATGTAAAAAAGCAAAACCTGAAAACTTTTAGAATATAAGAGGGTGTTCCCTGGTGGTCTAGTGGTTAGGATTTAGCACTTTCACTGCCATGGCTCAGGTTTAATCTCTGGTTGGGGAACTGAGATCCCACAAGCCACGTGGCGTGGCCAAAAAAATATATGAGAATATTTTTATAATCTCAGCATAGGGGAGACGTACCTAAATAGGAAACAAAAAGCAGAACCCATAAAAAAAAAACTGGTAAATTAAACCATGTTAAAATTAAAGACATTTATTCAAAAGACACCATAAAAAAGAGGAAAAGATAAATCACAAACTGGGAGAAAATATATGTAACATATAATAAAGAAGAATGGATAAAGAAGATGTGGTACATATATACAACAAAATATTACTCAGCCATAAAAAAGGAACGAAATTGGGTCATTTGTAGAGACATGGATGGACCTAGAGACTGTCATACAGAGTGAAGTAAGTCAGAAAGAGAAAAACGAATAACATATTAACACATATATATGGAATCTGAAAAAAAATGGTATAGACGATCTTATTTACAAAGCAGAAATAGAGACATAGAGAAAAAAACGTATGGATACCAAGGGGGAAAGGGGCTGGGGGTGGGGGTGGGGGGATGAGCTGGGAGATTGGGATTGACATATATACACTATTGATACTATGTATCAAATAGATAACTTCTGAGAACCTACTATATAGTACAGAGAACTCTATCAATGCTCTGTGGTGACCTAAATGGGAAGGAAATCCAAAAAAAGAGGGAATATATGTATATGTATAGCTAATTCACTTTGCTGTACAGTAGAAACTAACACAGTATTGTAAAGCAACTATAATCCAATAAAATTTTTTTAAAAAAAGAAGGAATATTCATAATATAACTGCTACAAAACTATAAGGATAGACATATAAACCCTCCCCAAAACCGGCAACAGACATGAACAGGCATTTCACAGAATAAGGAAAATACAAACAGTAAATATATATACAAAAAGATTATGAGCTTCATTAATAGTCAATAAAATTACAAAATAAGATTATTAATGAGAAACCATTTTACACCTCCAAAATAGCACAAAATTTTAATTTGACAATACCAAAAGTTGGTAAAAATACAGATCAAGTGGCTGTTGAGTCTGTAAATTGATACAACTCATTTGGATAACAATTTGGCATTATCTTGCAAAGCTGAAGAAGTTCATATGCTATACCTCAGCAATTCCACTGCTAAGACTATACCCCAGGGAAATGAACAAAAAATTTACAACAGTTGGCTAAGGGGAGGGGAGACGTGACTAATAGGGAAGGGCATACCCACTGCCCCAGTTTTGGTAATGTTCTGTTTTTTGTTTTTTGTTTTTTTTTGTGGTATGCGGGCCTCTCACTGTTGTGGCCCCTCCCCGTTGCGGAGCACAGGCTCCGGATGTGCAGGCTCAGCGGCCATGACTCATGGGCCTAGCCGCTCCGTGGCATGTGGGATCTTCCCGGACCGGGGCACGAACCCGCGTCCCCTGCATCGGCAGGCGGACTCTCAACCACTGCGCCACCAGGGAAGCCCGGTAATGTTCTGTTTTTAAGCTGGGTTGGGGACACTGATGTCCCTTATATGCTGTATAAACCCTAACCCTTACTCATTCCATCCAAAAGTCAATGAGAGAATCAGAATACCACAGTGGTATTCCTGACTGTTATTACCTGTATGATCTTAGCCAAGTTTCTTAGCCTCTCTGATTCCCAATTTACAGTTCTGCATTGCATAATGGAGATAGTACCTCCTCACCCATTTGCTGTAAGGCCTGGCATGCTATTAGGAATATTAAAACCCAAAAAAAGGTTGGCTGTTATTATGATAATGCCTGCTCTGTTAAGTCTTCCCTGGCTAACCCACTCCCCCAGAGAGTATTAGCACTCCTTTTTTGTCACCCCATGGCACAGTACATACCTCTATTTAAACATATCTTATACTCACTTATAATTATTTATTTAATCTCTCTCTCCCATGAGTCTATGAGCATCTCAGAAAGAGACCATAATTTATCACCTTTTTATCCTCAATGCCTAACATATAGTAAGAAAAATGATAAATACTGAATGAACAAATGAATAACTGAAAGAATATCAAGACTGACTCTTCAGTATTGGTACAGCTCACATCCACCTCTTGTGAGAACAATTACTTCATAGAAGACAAGGACTCTAAGCCAGGCAGGCAAACCTTCTTTCTGTATCCCATGTTTGTTTCTGTACTAGAAGTTACAAATCTTCCATATTAGGCACTCTATGGACAAAAAGAACCCACATTTATCCACCAGTCAAATCATAATGCTTCTGTTTTCACATGTATCTTCCTGAAGTCTTCTCATATGCTATTTGCATGTTCACATTTCTTCTGTGATATACAATTCTTTATGTAATTGTCCATTCTTCCCATATGTATATATGTGTCTTATTTTCTTTGGTTCTAAATAGATTATTAGTGCTCACTTTGGCAGCACATATACTAAATAGATTATTAGTAGACCATTAAGTTATTTTTTTTCTTCATTGTTGTTCTTATTCAACAATGTTGTTCTTATTCAATTAGAAATTAGATTCTCCAAAGGCAAAGACTCAGGTTTTTTTTCTTTTTCATGGTGCTTTGATGTCTAATACAGAGCTATGTAAACCACGAAAACCCTGATGGGCTTTCTGAGAGGAAAGAAGGTACCAGGGAGCTGAACAACCATCAGCTGGCCCTTCTGAGGTTTATTTTCACTCGATCTCTCAAACATCCCAGAGAAGCACCAAAGACACAGAGTTTTTAAGGTTTCCAGAGCTAGACAAGGAACGTGCCATAGTTCTGTGTTTTGTTGAGAGTGACCCAAAATTACTAAACTAGTAAACAACTTGCTGGACTCAAGAAATTTACTCAAAGGGTGGAGGTAAGAGAAAATCAAACCAAGAAAAAAGCTGGTGCCCTGACAGGATACAACTGGAAAATCCTCCCAACCTGATAATCAGGTGACCAGTGTACCTCAGCTCTGCCATTCCCCCTCCTCCCTCTATGGAGATTCTGAGGTTATCCCAAGAATTATATGCAAGGCGAGCTACTGAGATAAGCTCAAAGTTGTCCAAAGATGCCCCTTCTGCCAGCTTGGAGATGAAAAATGAAACAAGACTTCTTTCCCCCACTCATCTTTTAACCACTCAGGGCACCCAACATGACAACTAATGGTGAAAGTTGGCAGAGTACGACAAAGATTAAAAAGTGAGCCTGGTGGGCTTCCCTGGTGGCTCAGTGGTTAAGAATCCGCCTGCCAATGCAGGGGACACAGGTTCAAGCCCTGGTCCGGAAAGATCCCACATGCCACGGAGCAACTAAGCCCATGTGCCACAACTACTTAGCCTATGCTCTAGAGCCCACGAGCCACAACTACTGAGCCCATGCACCGCAACTATTGAAGCCCGCGTGCCTAGAGCCCGTGCTCTGCAACAAGAGAGGCCACCACAATGAGAAGCCCACACACTGCAAAGAAGAGCAGTCCCCGCTCGCTGCAACTAGAGAAAGCCCGGGGGCAGCAATGAAGACCCAAAGCAGCCATAAACAAATAAATAAATCTATTTTTAAAAAAAGTGAGCCTGGGGACTTCCCTCATGGCTCAGTGGTTAAGAATCCGCCTTCCAATGCAGGGAACATGGGTTCGATTCCTGGTCGGAGAACTAAGATCCCATATGCTGTGGGGCAACTAAGCCCGTGTGCTCTAGAGCCTGCGTGCCACAACTGGAGAGCCCATGCGCCACAATTAGAGAGCCCATGCACTGCAACTACTGAGCATGTGCACTCTGCAGCCTACACGCCAAAACTAGAGAGAAGCCTGCACACAGCGAAGAACCTGCGTGCCGCAACGAAAGCTCCTGCGTGCTGCAACTAAGACCCAACACGGTCAAATAAAAAAATAAATAAAAAGAACCCCCCCATATCGTTCTTTAAAAAACAAAAAAGTGAGTCTGGAGGACTTCCCTGGTGGCACAGTGGTTAAGAATCCGCCTGCGGGCTTCCCTGGTGGTGCAGTGGTTAAGAATCCGCCTGCCAATGCAGGGGACACAAGTTCGAGCCCTGGTCCAGGAAGATCCCACATGGCACGGAGCAACTAAGCCCATGCACCACAACTACTAAGCCTGTGCTCTAGAGTCTGCAAGCCACAACTACTGAGCCTGCATGTCACAACTACTGAAGCCCGTGCACCTAGAGCCCATGCTCCGCAATGAGAAGCCCGCACACTGCAACACAGAGTAGCCTCCCACTCGCCACAACTAGAGAAAGCCCGCATGCAGCAACAAAGACCCAACGCAGCCAAAAATAAATAAATAAATAAATAAAAAGGAAAAAAAAGTGAGTCTGTATGATTATACGCAGAGAATTGCAGTGATTAAGTCTCATAAGGCCTGCCCGTTTTGTATGTCAGGGGTCATCCTCCACTGTCATCAGGCAGAATCTAGTCCACAGACATACATTTTTCCTCCTATAAAAGGTTTTTAAATAATTTAACTAGTTGCCAACAGTTTAAAACACAATGATCTGAATTCCCAGTTTGTCTTGAAAAATAGGAAGAATGGTCATACTGTGCCCACATTCCAGTATACTACAGTCACTACTACATCCTAATACATTCCCTCCTGGCTCGCTTCCCTCATTTACATTACCTGCCTGATACTCAGGCATTTGAGCTTGTAATCCCTGCTTTATTTACATGATGGCAACAAATCATTACTTCCATGATCACATCCACTGCAACTGGGGCCCCAAATCACCACAGTGCCCTATTACATTTTCATTTAATTTAAACAACTGCTGTGGAACAGTAAAAAATAAACACCTGCCAATTACATTTACAAAGCTCTTCCAGCCAGAGATTAAAATGAACCTCCCTTTCTCCCTTCAACTCAACTCCACAATTATCCCAACAGCAGAATCACTCTAATTAGTCACCTTGAACCACAGGGACAGACTGTGATCAACCAACAGAAGTGGTGTAAAAAGACTAGGCTGATCCTTCCAGTGAGTATTGTATAAATACAATGGGTCTCCTCAAAAGCAGGAGCTGTGTCTTTTTCCTCTCCAGCTGCTCACACTAGCCAGTCTAAGTACCCCATCAATGAAGTTATTATTTAAAAGTAGCAGTCATTTTGCCTTCTGGAACACGGGGAAGTGAACTAGTAGTGTAACTCTGAGAACTTCGAGTTCAACTGGGATTGGTGCCCAGCTACTCATGAGGAGATGTGCCTACAACCTGAGTTCCGACTGTGCCAATGAGCATCAACGTCAAGGTTAGAACATACTGTCTACCACCACCTTTAAAAAGAAGCTGAAAAAAAAAAAAAAGCTTAAATACTTAAATACAAGTCTTGAAGGAAAAACAAATTTTCTGATCTGGGATGGGGGCTGGGAGTAAAGAACTATTACTAACCAGAAAATGACTTTTTAAAGTAAGAAAAGGTAAAATCTTGTTGCCTGACTTAACCTCCAGGCCCAACTGAAAAGATGCTGAACTGGTCACACTATCAACCCAAAGACTAGACTGCCTATTATGCAAAGCATTATCAACTCAACAGGGCTCAACGGGGTATATCAACCCAGATGAGAAAGGCAGACCCATCAAACCTGGATACTTCCCGAGATGACTATGTCATTTCATTAGCCATTCTAAATTACTTTTTCGGAAATTCTACAATATAGATCAGCAAGTTAAAATGCAAACAGTTTCCTATACCATTTCCACCTCATTTTATTTATTTACTTACTTTCTTATTTATTTATTTATTTATTTATGGCTGTGTTGGGTCTTCGATGCTGCACACGGGCTCTCTCTAGTTGCGGCTAGCAGAGGCTACTCTTCGTTGCGGTGCACAGGCCTCTTGTGTGGCCTCTCTTGTTACGGAGCACAGGCTCTAGGCACACGGGCTTCATTAGTTGCAGCACTCAGGCTCAGTAGTTGCAGCACGCAGGCCCTAGATTGTGCAGGCTTCAGTAGTTGTGGCACATGGGCTCAGCAACTTTGGCTTGCGTGCTCTACAGCGCAGGCTCAGCAGTTGTGGCCCATGGGCTTAGCCGCTCCACAGCATGTGGGATCTTCCTGGACTAGGGATCAAACTTGTGTCCCCTGCACTGGCAGGCGGATTCTCAACCACTGCACCACCAGGGAAGTCCCACCCCATTTATTTTAAATCAATAAGTATCAATACAGCAACCTGAATGTCCATAAACAGATGAATGGATAAAGAAGATGTGGTACATATATACAATGGAATATTACTCAGCCATAAAAAGGAACAAAATTGGGTCATCTGCAGAGACGTGGATGGACCTAGAGACTATCATACAAAGTGAAGTAAGTCAGAAAGAGAAAAATAAATAACGTATATTAGCACATATATGTGGAATCTAGAAAAATGGTACGGATGAACCTATTTGCAAGGCAGGAATAGACACAGATGTAGAGAACGAATGTGTGGACACGGGGTGGGGGAAGGGGGGTGGGATGAATTGGGAGATTGGGATTGACATATATGCACTACCATGTGTAAAAGAGATAGCTAGTGGGAACCTGCTGTACAGTGCAGGGAGCTCAGCTGGGTGCTCTGTCTTGACCTAGATGGGTGGGATGGGGGTGTGGGAGGGAGGCCCATAGAGGGAGGCAATATATGCATACATAATATATACATATAGCTGATTCACTTCCTTGTACAGCAGAAACTAACACAACACTGTAGAGCAACTATACCCCAATTAAAAATAAAACAATATAAACAATGCTATCTCCCCTACCAACGTGCGCGCGCGCACACACACACACAATTTCAGGAGAGCAGAGTTTAGTCACTCTAGAACCTAGAGAGTTTTCCCTTCTAACACAATGAGGTTTTGATCCTCCTTATTACTACCTCACCATGCAAAAGTCCTGACTGCCAGGGCTAGAATCAGGCCACAAGTCAGGATCACATACTAGAACTAATCCTAGGGGGGCTTCCCTGGTGGTGCAGTGGTAAAGAGTCTGCCTGCCAATGCAGGGGACACGGGTTCAAGCTCTGGTCCAGGAAGATCCCACATGCTGCGGAGCAACTAAGCCCGTGCGCCACAACTACTGAGGCTGCACTCTACAGCCCACGAGCCACAACTACTGAGCCCACGTGCCGCAACTACTGAAGGCTGTGAACCTAAAGCCTGTGCTCCACAGCAAGAGAAGCCACCGCAATGAGAAGCCCATGCACCACAACGAAGAGTAGCCCCCGCTCGCCGCAACTAGAGAAAAGCCCACGCGCAGCAATAAAGACCCAGTGCAGCCAAAAATAAAATAAATAGGCACAGATAACACTTATTGAGTGTCCACTATATGCTGAAAAGCATTCAGGTTGACATGCTCTAGCTAGACTGGTGCACATACATTGCTACTGCTTTTAAGAAACGCATAAACTGAACAGAGCAATCCCCAAATGAACCTTTCCATTTGCGTCCTCCACAGGGCTCAGAGGAGTGCCTTGTGTACCTAATTTAAAGGCATACAAATTTCTATGCCGTGTATTAAAAGACACTGTACCTACACTCTTCCTCATTTTTAAAGGCATTCTTTACCCTTGAGGGACTTTTATAGCTTTACAATACAGCAGTTTATCCGAGATCATCATAGTGCCATAAACTATACTTTTGGGGTTATGTTCCATCATTCACTCTGCAGTCCTGACCCTACCACTTTTTATTTGACTGAACACCTCTCATGACTCTTCTTACCCACTAAAAATAACAGGCCAAAGTACCAACTTCACAGGTATTCAAATCCCTCTCCGCTCTCGTCCAAATATGTCATAATAGAGTGGCTTCCTTGTGACTGAACTTCATCTCCTTAGGCCAAGTGAAGACCTGGGGAGGAAATGCCAACCAAGAACATACACCAAAAGAGAATATTACACAATATAAAAGATTGTGTAAAAGAAAAAACGGGCTCAGAAGATAAGTCCAGTGTTTACATACAGTCCCAGACTGGCAGGTGAGCAGCCCCATAAAAGGAAAGCCTTCTCTTAGCCCAGGTCCCCAAGAGGCTGGCCTCAGTCATTCCACACCTTTTCTCACTACCTGGTCTAGGTTGCATTAGTTCATCATCATTAATGAAGCAGTTCAGCTGAATTAATGAGGCAGTCACACAGAAGTGGGCGCTGCACAAAACCTGGAGAGACTCTCATATCTAAGGTCTAAAAATCAACCCTGAAAAGTAGATACAATACTCTTCAGATTTGCTTTCAGCTGAGGACTGTTGTCTTTAGGATGCAAATAGCTCCAGAAGAGAGAAACTGAAAGCTAGGTTAAGCCTAGAAACACAGGGAGGATTCCGGTACCCGCAAGGCTTGAAAAGCCAGAGTTGAAGTCGTCCCTCCGGCGGCAGGGGCCTGACCTTTGCCCCCTACACCTCTCCCAGTTCCCTCCCACAGCAATCTCTCCCTCGTCTCGTTCCTGCCCCTGCGTCCTTAACCCACCCCGGCTCATTCAGTTTAAGGGCCCTCCTCCTCTTATTCCCTCTCGCTATGTCAGGGCGGCCTTCACGACACTGGAACTCTAAGAAGAGACTTCGCTGACCTGTCAGCGGATCCAAAATGGCGGGGCCTAGTCCCAGGACCGGCAGCCGCTGCTCATGTCCAGCCCGGGCCCCGAAGGCGTCCCCGAGCGGCTCTCGCGGCTCTGGTGGCAGATGGGAGCAGGGAAGAAGCCCTTTTCTGGGAGTTGAGGCCGAAGTCAAGGCCCGCACAGTCAGGAAGAGTCGGCCGGAACGGGCGGTGGAGCCGGCTACCTTCCCTGTCAGCTCACTGACGTGGTAACTAGCCTCAGTCTAGCCCGCTGCCTGGTCACTGCGCGAGCCCTGCCGCGCACAGCCAATCATAGGTTTGCATCGTGAAAAGTGGCATTCCAGCAATCCAATCGAAGAAAGGAAATTGGCTTCGGGAGGCGGGTAGTGCCTAAAGAGGCGAGATTACAAGAGAAAAAAAGGGTAGGCAGGGAATAACCAACGGATATGAGGACTCTCTGAGTGACAGTACTGAGAAACCAATAAAAAAGGAGAAAGTGCGCTGGGCAGTTGGAGAGGTGGAGTTAGGTAGAGTTCGGTTGCAGTGCACGGTTTGGCAGTAGCTGCTGGGCATTATGGGGAAGAAAGCTACGACTTGCTGGAAAGGGGGCGGAGTCCTTTTTGAGAGCCTGAGTGGACGACCCTACTACCCCTAAGCGCAAGCCCGCCGCCACTCCCTATTAAAGTCACCTGGGCCAATACCGTGACCCTTGAGGGATCATTTCCTTTCTAGGCAGTTCTGAGCTCCTTCCAGGATGGAGGGAGCAATCTACTCCAACCTCCCTTCCCCCACCGTCGCGTCTGCTTGCCCTGTTTGGCTTCTCATAAATGAGTCTGTCCCATCCCAACTTTGTTTCTATGTCTTGTGCCCCATTCCTATCATCCTGAAATAGAGACAATGGGAGGTGACAAAAAGCTTGGATATCTAATCCAGGTCCTTTCATTTTACAGAGCAGGAAATTGAATCCCAGAATGGAAAGATGGCCCCCACCATCTGTATAGCTAGTTAATGACAGAGCAGAGAAACAAACCTAGGTGTCCTCACCCCCAGTCCAGCTCTCTTTTTCACTGCCCATCGATACCTCTTATGCTTTAGTTTATCAGACTGTGACTCCCAGCTCTGACCATCATCCTAAGCCTTGGACACTTTACCTACCTAGAAAAAAGATAATCACACAGGTTATTCCACATCACCACTGACAGGAAACTGCAGCCTTTCCTGAAGCCTTAGAAATGCTGAGAGGCCTGAGGGCAAGATACCCACCGCAGTCTTCACTCTCCTGCCCCCAGCTGCCTCTCCCCTGGCAAAAGATGATAGAGGTTGCTAGGATATTTAGAATTACCTAGAAGTGAGAGTGTGTAGAAAGAGGACAGAAGGATGAGTTTTCTACTTGCAGATTGAATGGTGGAATTCCCAGCCCATCTGCTGGAATAAATCCCAGTGTCCCTGCAGACCTGAAGAGACTGCTAGGAGACAATGAAAAAAGATACCAACTCTCTCCCCATTTCCTCCCATTTATGGATGACTCAAGTCCAGGGAAGCTCCATTCCTAACCCCATAGGACTGTGGTCTCAAAACCAGACATCCAAAGACCATCCTCATGCTAGAATCCTCTAATACCAAGAAACCATCAGGCCTGAAATCAGAATTGAAGAACTCCTTAACAGCTTCCTGTACCTGCATGTTGGGCTCCTGATCTCTGGGTCCAGCTGAGGATCTTGCCTCTTTCACCCAACGAGAGTCAGGGGCAGAGGATACAACCACCATAGCACATCTTTCTAGCCCACCTCTGAGCCATTTTCCACCTTCATTTGAAAACTGGGATTTGGTCTCCTGGGCTCATCTCAGATTGAGAGGTCCTGCATAACCAACTGAAAAATCTTCTAAGTGGGACAAAACTCCCTACTACCCTATCTCCACTCCTACATACCTCCAGAAATCAATCAACCTAAAAGTATGAATGGAATTGTGTGTTAGAGATAAGGAGGAGAGAGATGACAATGTCCCAGCCCCTTCTAACCTCCATCATCTTACCAGACAAAACATCTCCCTCTCAGATTTTAGTACTGAGCATCTACATCATGCCTAGGAATAGAAAGATGAGGAAGACATGGTCCTTGCCCTCCTAAATCTTAGCATCATAGGGGACAACACATAAGCTGATCTCTTCCATATCATGGGTGGGGTAATAGAGATACACACAGCAGGGCTGGGGGAGCAAGAGACTACGCATCTGGCTAACGTGGGAATTCAGGAAAGGCTTCCCAGAGACAATGAGGCCTGAGTGGAGCTTAGGGGGATGAGTAGGAGTTGACAAAATGAAGACTGGTTAGAAATATGTTACTGTCAGAGGTGTGCAGAAAACCACTAGGAGCCTGGAGATTAAGACAGGGTCAGGTCCTGAAAGTCTGCTGTGCCACGCAAGGGAGCTTAGCCTTTATCCTGAGGGCAAACAGGAGCCACTGAAGGGTTTTAAGCAAAGACATGACTGGTCAGATTCATCTTAGGAGTATATTATATAATAGGGCTGAGGGCCCTAAGGGACACCCTAGAAACCCAGCCTGACTCCACATGTTGCTTGGGACATCTGTCCTATCCCTTGCAACTCCCTAACCTGCAAGCACCAAGGCCACACCTTGCCCACAGAACTGAATTTGGTATCACCAAGGAGCAGGTAGCCCTGGTAAGGCTGGGAGAACATAGCTTGTGTGAGACAAGAGTGCAGACTGACAGGGAACTTGCCCAGGCCTCTGAGGAGTGCCCAGCCCAAGCCCTGAGAACCAGCTAGAACCTCTTTTAATTTTGCGGGGGGAGGGGGAGTAAGGGAGTCATAGTTAAGTTACTTGTCCAAGGTCACTCAGTGATGTTGCAGCTGGTGGCAGGGTTAGAATACTGTTTTAGTTTGTCGCACTCCAAACTCTGCTTTCTCCACGAAGCCACCTTCCTTGGAGGAGAGGAAAAAAGGGCTGAAGTGGGGATGGGGATGGGGGGGTGGGGGCGCAGCCGAGAAGAGGAAGAGAGAAAAATGCAAGGAAAAAAGGAAAAAGAGGATCAGAAAGGGAAATTAGTCTTTCGAAGTGGCAGGGGAGGGAGGAGTGAGACAAACAGCAGGAGCAGAGTGGTGGCGGAGAAAATAAAAGAGGAAAGAAAGGCGAGACGTGGGAGGATTGGAGCAGAGACAAAAGGGCAGAGAGACAGACAGCGACAAGTGGAGAAAAACGCCGAAACTTGAGCGGCAACGAAGTCTGAGCGCTGAAACCCCACGGCCTCTCCCGGCCCGTGCGCCCTCCCACCTGGTCCTATCCCCCAGCACCGTTCCAGTTCGCTCGGTGTGGCGGCCTGGTCCCACCTCGCCGCCGACCGGCCCCGGTTCCGCGGGGATACCCGGTCCACTCTACGCTCGCCCGCTCGGTTCCGCCAAAATGTTCTTCAGCAGCGCCATTTCAGCCACGTGGGGAGGGGCGTGGTCCAGTTCCTGAGGAGCGCCTCCGATTGGCTAGGGGGCGGGGTTCCTGGCGGCGCGCCGGCCGGACCACCCCCCTGAAGGCGGGGCCAGAACATTCACAGCTGGAAAGGGTGGAGCCCCGGTAGCGCAGCTGGAAGGGGGCGGGGCCCGACGCGCGAGGCTCGCAGCGGCGGGCTGGGGGCGCCCTGGACTGCCATAAAGTGAATGGGCGCCAGCGGGGGGTGGCAGTCCGCGGCGAGGCTTACTCTCTCCCAGCGAGCCCGGGAGCGCCGGAGCGGAGCGGCGGCCCGGGCACAGGGGGGCGGCCCCCACCCCGGCCGGGTGCCCGGCCTCTGGCCCCTGCTTGCCCTCCAGACTGCGGCCGCCGCCGCCGCTGCCGGGAGTCTGCCTGCTGCGGGACTCACTGTGAGTGCTTGACCATGCGGGGGACAGGGGCTCACGGGGCCGAGGGGCCGTGGCCAGACTTCGGGATCCCTAAAACGGGACCTAGAGCTGCTGAACTGGAGAACGGTGCCTGGGGAACGGGTCGAGACAGGGAGGGCGGACTGCAGACCTGGGGCCAGGACTTAGGAAAAGGGAAACTTAGCGCCAGGACTCGGGGGACAGAGAAGGGGAAGACTCGAGGGATCCGAAGAGAAGTCGGAGACATGAGGTCAGGACAGGGGCTCCGGGAAGCAGGGAGTAGAGTCGGGAAACCATTACCAGAAAGCGCCCCGGAATCCGGGGGCGCGGGGCCGACAGCCAAGGAGCCAAAGGGGTTGGCGAGGCCCTGGCCAGTGGGGGCAGCTGGCGGCGGGCGCCCAGCAAGGCGGCAGTTGGCAGTGCCCAACACCCCTCGGCTGGGTCTCAGACTCCAGGGACCGGGAGCAGGGGTGCGTTAGTCGCACAAGCTTCTCTTCCCAGCTGCTTTGCAATTGGGATAGGAACCGTGTTGTGAGAACCCGACAGCGACCGGGTCAGATGGCCGCTGTGTGGGCTGCAAGGCCGAGGTTGGGTAGTCCGAGTGACCAGGCGGCGGGTCTGGTGTGTCTGCCTGGGGTGTCAGGGCCCCGATGGGTCCCGACCTGGGGCAGCCACGGAATTGGACGGAATGTCCGCGGCGCGCGGGGCTCAGGGCTGACAGAATGTCCAGCGCAGCGAGGTTGGTCTCTCCGGAGCAGGCGCTGTGTCGGGCAGTGGTGGACAGAATGTCCCTGGCCGAGTGGCATGTCCATTTACCCCGCAGCGCCTGCCCAGCTGCTGCGTGTACGGTGGTGTTTGCTGTGGTGGGTTGCCTAAAATCGCAGCTCACACTTTTCAAACTTGTCTCTGCTCCTAGGGGCTGCGGGACATGGGGCAGGGAGTGAGAGTAAAGGCTGAAGCCTGGCCTTGGGTTGGAGTGGCCCGGGAGACATTCCCTCTCTAACCCAGACTAGATGCGATCTGAGCATCACCCTGGACTTCCAGAATCCAAATTTGTGGAGAGAGAGCCAATGGTGGGACTGCTAGTGGGAACCAAGACCAGGAAAGGAAGGAATGAACCACAAAGGGCAATGAGAGGGCAAAGAAGAGCCTAGCACAAGCCCCTGACAGCTTCAGTTCCCTCACAAACTCAGAGTCAACCCCTAATTCCAATACAGCTGACCAGGTACCCCCCAGACTCTGCCTGGGTGTCAGCAGGCTAAAGTCTCCTTTCCCACAGTGGGCAGGAGCCCAGGCCCAAAGAGAAAACTGCAGCCCTTTAGCAAAGCAAACCCTATGGTCTTGTTTCCCTTTTTGCTTCCTCAGTCCCACCAATCCCCACACCACTCTGGTGGCTGAGAGGAGGTAGGAAGGAGACACAGAATCCAGACACTGGGATCCAACATGGGACTTTATTGCCCTCCATCTCTGGTTGGGAAGGATGTCTCAGCCCTACCCAACTACCCTGTTTGCTTTTCCTACAGCTGGGAGAGGGCCCTGATTTCTTTGGACCCGTACAATGACCGCCCATCCTGACTCCAGCTCTTTAACCAGAGCCCAGTTAAGCTGAAGGGAACAGAGTAGAGAGAACTCTCCCAGTCTATGTAAGTAAGCAAAACAGCCCATTTGGCGACTGAGTTTCATGGGGACAAGTGCAGGGTAATATGTTTAGCAATGAGTAATCTAAACAAGTGGGTTTCAACCTTTCTTACCCTCCAACCATGAATGACATATAATACGTCCTCCCCACATTCCCACCTCCACTCCTTACTTTTAAATTCACTTATCACCAGCTAGAACATTGTTTTCCAAACTCTTTTGTCCCTCTCCCCTTTTTGATAAATATAGAGCCATATCCCAGTTACCCCCATCACATTCTGATACCCTTTTCAAGGGGCTTGTGCTCCCATTGTCTTTGAAAACCACTGAAATTATGGGTGAAATGAAAGGCTGAGTCAGGAAAGGAATAGGGAAGGCATTACCTGAAGACTGTAGCCCTAAGTTCTACTTTTGCCAAAAAGGCCGAAAAGCAATGGCATTATAATAAAGATGACTAGAAGCAAAAGGCAGACCTCCTGCCCCTGCATAAATCCATTTAGCTGAGTGCATGCCTGGTCACTGGCTCTTAGGGAGAATGTCATGGACCTAGAGAAGGATCAGAGAATGGTGGCAGAAGGGGGAGCCAGAGGCTGCTGGAGAGAGCAAACTTGAAGGTTTAGGCCTCTGGAAAGTGAGATAGGATGGAAATTCACAAAATAAGGAAAGGCCTAGATAAGCAGATTTGTTTGCTCCCCAAATCCTGAAACCAGAGATGAGGGGACCTCTTAGAACTGGAATGATGCAAGCACAGGATGAATAGGAAAATGTTCCTTGGCACACTGTGGGCAGCAAACTTCCAGAGCTCTTTTCCAGAGAGGTGATAGAGGCAGGAAGTAGAAAAGGAATCCTTAAGGGCTTGGAAGGATCAATGCATGTCAGAGCTACAAATGATTGCTGGAGCGGAGGGGGCGAGGAGTGGAAAGAGCTCAGTCCCTGGTCTTGGGAGAACTGGATTAGAATCTCTTCAATCTGTGTAACCGTGGACAAATTCGTCTTCTTAGAGGTGAAATAGGGATGGTCATTCCTGCCATTCAAAGTGGTTTTAAGAGTTAAACGAAATCATATATTTGAAAGCCCTTTGCAAATGGAGAAACACCACAGAAATAAGAAACATTATTGCTATTATTATGCCCAAACTGTAGGTCCCCTGTAAGCACAGAATCTTCATTTCGAAGGATGGTGTCTCAAGCCTTATATCAGCCTGCTAGCATCTGTGATCCAGTCATGGGAAGATTCTCAATGACAGATGAGACACCCTATCCTAGGCTTCAGATGCCAGCCACTATCCCTCCCCAAGAAGAGTTCCAGGGAGCTCCCCAAATGCTTAGATCCTCTACCAGACCAAATATCCTGATCTGATCCCTGCCTGCCTCCTGCTCAAGGATGTGAATATGGACCCAGAACCCAGGTCCAGGAAGGGAGGGCAGAGGAGGCAAGCTGGAGCTGAGTTGGGGATGAGCACAAGAGAAAGACACCACCCAAATCTTTTCTTCTCCATTTACTCTAAATGATGCTTCCTAGAGTGTGAGGGAGGGAGATGGCAGCTAACCTGAAGGGTCCACTAGGTCCTGAGCTTTGGGACTATCTAGAGTGTCTAGTCCCTAGTCACTGACAGGGACCCATGATAAGAGTGATAGGGAAAGAAAAGAAAAGGCAGTGGGGTGAGAAAGCTGCTTTCAGAACTCTCTCCACTCCTCTTGCTTCCCTGGGGCCTTCTTTTCACCTCTCATAGTTTCCCCTTTCTTACCTCTCCCCTGCCCAATCCATTCTGCTCACCACTGCCAAATAAAGATCCCAAAGACACTGCTTTGATGTCACTCCCTCGCCTACAAGCCTCCAGTGACTCCCACTGCTGGGAGCAATGCTTCTCAGTGGGGGGTGAGGTGGGAGAGGGCAGTATAGGAGTGGGAGTGGCATGACACTGCAGGCTAAGCCAACCCCATCTTCCTGGTGTGGTGATGTCACTTGAAGCTGTCTCTTGGATAGAAAACATTTTTTTTATATTAAAACAAACATAAGTATGGAATGGAATGCAAAATTTGCTTTGATTTTTAACATAAGGCTGAAGATCTCAAAGAAATTTCATACTGGCGGCCGCTGTTTCAGGTTGTGCCCCTAGTGTCCTGTACTATCTTCTCTCTTACTTAGTCTTAGGGTTGTTTTGGTGGAAAAGCTGGAGTTGCTCTAGCCTACACTGTATCAAGCCTGGACCCCCACCTCTTGCCCCTCATTGGACACCCTCTCAGACTGACCATTATTCTCTGATGATCTCCCATTGCCCACACTGAGACCCTGGCCGAGCTAGGCTCCCTGCTACCCTCTGAACCTACTGCTCTGTTATTTAGAAGCCTCTGCCCCCTTCTCTGCCTCCCTAATTTCCAGATCAGCCAGGTGCTACGTTCTCTGAGCCCCAAAACTTGATACCACCTTACATGTGCTACCGTCTTTCTGATCTTCCATGATCTGAGAATCAGGCCCATGCAGACCACCATTCCATCCTGTGCTCTGTTTGCCTCCCTAGACTGTAGGCTCCTAGAAGTTAGGGTCTGTGCCTTACCATTCTTGGGTATCTGTCTTAGCACCTAATGCTTGTTGAAGGAAAGAAGGAGGGAAGGGGGGAAAGGGTGTAGAGGCCCATTTCTCTGATCCCTGATTTACCCCTTGATAAATTAAGTGCATCAAATCATTGTTGCCTCTACCCGAGTCTCAGGGTTTCCTCTTGGCTGTGAGCTGTGAGCCTTGTCTACAGCTCTCTTCATTTGCCCTCATTTGCTGACTGCAGCTCAGCAGACCAGACAGTGTGGGTGCTCGGCATCCCTAATGAACATGAGGCTGTGTGCACTTAAGGGCCTCACTTTAGTTTTAGGTTTATAGGATGGTTCTGTCCTAGTTTAGGGCCCTGGTTTACACCTGTTCGCCAACTTGCTGCTTGCTGAGCTGAGCCACAGCATCACAACTCCATCCCCTCTTATCTTCTTTTTCATTCAGCCCATGCAAGAAAAGGTCTTCTCCCATTTCAGTTCCAGGGTGTGCCTCCTGCCTTGGGTATTATTATTGCAACTACTTGGGGGCTCTTTGGCTGTGACCCTGGTCTACCCCTTTGGCTTCAGGACAAAAGTGGGCGCACATGGCAGTTGCCTTCTTGCCATGAGTTGTGTCCCTTGGAAACCATGGCCTCCCCGCTATGGCCTCGCTGGTCTGTGACATTCTCTGATCTCCTCCTTAATTATCTTGGATATTTTGTTCTTGCTGCAGTCCATGACAGCTTCCTGTAATTCCATGCTGTACTTCAGAGTCAGAGGTCACCTGCAGGCCTTCTATTCTCCCTAGGGCTGGGATTGCCACCCTGACACCAGTGGGGCCTGGGCCATGCACCCCCTGCAGGGTGTGTTGGAAAGGCTGGGGTGGGGCAGGAGGCCCCCCCAAGAGCTGGACTCAGCACCACTGTTATCTCTTGACTCTCTTTGGCCCTTCCTGGTATTTCCTACCAGCATCAACCAAACGTGTGGCTTCCAGACCTACTGCCTGTCCCCGTCTACTGAGTGAGGAGAAGTCCCTGGCCGCAGTCCCAACTCCCCAGCTTCCCGACCTCCAGCAGTTTGGGGGAGCTTAATCCTCAGCCAGCCTGTCTCCAGCTCAGACAACAGCTTGGCGCCCCCAGCCTCTGCCTGACTAGCCCACCGGACACGAGTCTGCTAGAGGCCTCTGCCCCCACCCGCTCTCTCTGCTGCCTGCCTGCTATTAGTGTTCCTGCTTTTTCAGCTCCACAGGCAGGGCCCTTCTCAGCCACACCCCCTCTTTCTGCTATGACTAACCCAGCCAAGAGCCTGAAGCCTTTATTCTTTCCTCTACCACCAGTCACTGGTGCCCAAAGTGGCTCCCAGCTTGGGCTACTCTGCCCATTTGGCTGTTTCCTTATTGATTGGACCCTCCTTTATGTTTAGGACAGGGTGCTCACGACACACACTTGCATCCCTCTCTAAAATGCAGCATGCTTCCCTTTATTCAGAGCAACTTTTCACTGGGAGACACAGGATCTAGGGAGGTGAACCACTCAAGCAATGGCAGAGACAAGAATGAGATCTTATTTACCACTCTATCCTGAGTGCCTTACTCAACGCCCAGCTCACAGAAGGTGCCAAACAAACAACATTTCAATGAATGAGGGGGAAAACAACAAGTACAACAACTTGGATAGAGTTTGACCCCTACCCATTTTTTAAAATAACTTTATTTATTTATTTATTTATGGCTGTGTTGGGTCTTCGCTGCGGTGCATGGGCTTCTCATTGTGGTGGCTTGTCTTGTTGCGGAGCACGGGCTCGAGGCGCACAGGCTTCAGTAGTTGTGGCACGTGGCCTCAGTAGTTGTGGCGCATGGGCTTAGTTGCTCCCCGGCACGTGGGATCTTCCCGGACCAGGGCTCGAACCCGTGTCCCCTGCATTGGCAGGTGGATTCTTAACCACTGCACCACCAGGGAAGCCCCCTACCCATTTTTAAATGTTATGTTTTATTTTAACCTTGTAACAATACTGAAGGTAGATAGGGAAGGGATCATAATCTCACTTTTACAGATGAAAAAATATGCCTAGATAGGTAATTTGCCAAGGACACACAGCTAGTAAGTTGGGGAGCCAGGACGTGAACCCAGATCTTTTGACTCCAATCCTAGTTTCTTTGGGGTATACCAGATTACTTTCCCAGGAGGGGCCTCGTCAGTTTCTGACCCCCACTGCTACCCAATCCTCTTTTTCCAGCATTCTCATACCTTCTCCCCACTCAGCCAAACAGGCTCTCTCCAGCAGCCACTGAGTGTAGACCACTCCCTCCCGTGGCTCCTTTGGCTTCCTCCTCCCCCACAGAGTCCTTAGTTCCTGGGACTGAGAGCTGAGGTTCAAAGGGGCCAGGAAGGGGAAGGGGGAGGATAATGGCTAGCTCCAAAACAGCCGAGGCAGCTGTCCCTGTCACAGAGAGAGGAGACTGTGTGACGGTGTGTCCGTCTGCCTGAATGTGGGAGCGCGTGTGGGAGAGTGTGTGTTTGTAGGCCTCTAGCTCCAAGTCCTAGTGCTTATTTTGTCTGAGTGGGGGCCCGTGTGTGTCCGCATGTGTGTCTGTCTGTCTCTGGGAACACACAGCCTGAACTCTGCTTTCTCAGCCTCGTCTTTTATTCTGGCCCTTATCTCTCCTCACCCTGCCTCCCTCTGCTGAAATAAAGGGTGAAACCAAGACACAGGTATGGAATGCTGGGGGAACGGGAGTTTGGAAAATGGGAAGTCTGGAGGCAAAGCAGACTGGAAGGATGAACGGCAATGGTGGGATTCAGCTTTCCCTACAGGGAAACCCAACTGTCCCTATTTTCCCGGCTCTGCCTTGCTCCTGTGGGCCTCTGGAGAGGTCAGAGGCATGGTTTGCAATTTTGAGGGCATCTTGGGTATGAAGAGACTTCAGAGCACCCCTTTTTCCAGCTCTCAGTTCTAAGCCTCCCCAGCTACTTGGGAAGAGCTACTAATCAAGGCTGCTCCAGGTCCCTCCCAATGGCCTCTCCCTTCTATTGGAGCATCATTGGGCCAGCCCTAAGCCTCTGGCTCCAGTCCTCATATCTGGAAGGGGAGGGAAGCAGAGCAGCCCCATCCCTGGCCTGACTTCTCTCCTTCCTTCCCGGGGTTCCATTCAGCCCTGCTTCTCCAACCCTAGGAGAGGGTCCAAGGTCTAGTCCCCTCTGCCTGTGGAAAGAACAGGGACTGTTTCTCAACCTCCTGCCTTGACCTCTGACCCATCCCCAATCTAGCTTGAGAGGTGGAGAGGTGGGGGGACAGCTGTCATCTCTGAGCTGGTTGAAGGGGGCATTACCATGTGCAAATACAGGCCGCTGCCCATCTGCGCCTCCCTGAGAAAGGCTCCTAATAAATTCAGAGCAGCCAAGTGACACACGTCTCAATCTAGGCTAATCCTCCACATTAATGCCACCTTGCACAGCCTGCATTAAGTCCCTGTTAATGGGGAGGCAGATGGACCCCTCCTACCCAGCTTTTCATCCCTGTTTCTCTGTCCCCAGCCTCCTTTGGTTCTCCTCTGACCAAAAGGCATCTGGAGTCTTGAGCCCCACTAGTGCCCTTTTCCCTTCCCCCCACCAGAGGGGGCCTGGGAGAGCCAGAAGGAAAGGGGACCCTGCAGGGGAGACTTGGAGGGGGACCCAGGCAGGCTCCTGGGCAATGTCAGGTAAGGTTTGGCATAGGGAGTAAGGGTAGGAAGGGGGTTTTAAGAAGCCCACATCCACAGCCTGGGGTGGGCCAGCAAGAAGCTGTGCGTGACAGTGGTGACTGGTAGGGTGCAGTGTGTGTCTGGGCAGGTATAGAAGCAGAGAGTGATTTTCAAACTTGTTTTTGATCAAGGAAGACTTTCTTCAAATGAAATCTCTCCAGAAAGCATAAACAAAACAGACAAAAGCAGGGCTGCCCTAGTTGAAGTAGACCCGAGTAAGATCAGGCTAGATCTCTATCCCTGAGGTTAGCCCTAAGTTCCAGTCCCCGAGGGGGTTTGTGAGGAGGGCCCCAAAGAACACAGTCTGAAAAAGCAAACAAAGAGAAGCAGTTTAGGAATCTCCCAGACCTGGTTCAGATCCCAGCTCCACTGCTTACAAGCTCTTTAACCTTAATCATTACTTCAAGTCTCAGTTTCCTCACCTGAAAAAGGGTGATCATACCTAATATTGATGCATTCTTGTGAGGGGAGAGATAATGAGGTGAAGACACATAGTAAGTACTCATAAATGATAGCAGTGATTCTCCTTTTGGGAGACATATCAGGCCTGGTTCAAAATCAAATCTGTCCCACTGGAGAGTGAATAACACAGGTTCAGACTGCGTCTCAGGTGTGACTGGCTGAGAGGCATGTTTGAGTTTAAGGGGATATTGGGCACTCGTGTGAGAGGGAATTTAATTTTTGAGTATGTGGTGTATGGTATATGGTGTGCAACAGTGTGGTTTTCATTAATTCAATAAATATCTGTTGAACACCAACAGTGCACCAGGCAGGGTTCTAGGTACCCAACACTGAAGAAATCAGTCTAGTGTGTATAACTGTGTATAAAATCTCTTGAGTATACACCTCTCCCCGCCTTAGGCTGTTGTTTCACCATTCTATCCTAGGGCACCCTACACAGGGGTAGCTTTATGTCGGTGGCAGAGAAAAGGGGCAGAGAACTAGTGGGGAAACACTACTGGGAACCGGATAACCCGGAGATTTTCTTCCCATTAACCAGGTCTGTGTCTTCGCTTCCCTCCAGAGTCCTCCCCCCATGGAGTTCGGCCTGCTCAGCGAGGCAGAGGCCCGGAGCCCCGCCCTCTCGCTGTCAGATGCGGGCACCCCCCACCCCCCAATCCCGGAACACGGCTGCAAGGGCCAAGAGCACAGCGGTGAGCGCGCCACCTTCTGGGGGTGGGGGAAATAACAGCCCCATCCCTAACGAGGGTGGGACCCGGGAGTGCAAGCCCAGGTGGGAGTGAGGGGCCCCGCCGAGGAAGTCCCCGCGCCCGGGAATCCGCACAGGCAAGAACGCGCTGTGACCGACCCCACCCCGGCCCCTAGACTCGGAGAAGGCCTCGGTTTCGCTGCCCGGCGGCTCCCCCGAAGACAGCTCGCTGAAGAAGAAGCAGAGGCGGCAGCGCACGCACTTCACCAGCCAGCAGCTGCAGGAACTGGAGGCGACCTTCCAGAGGAACCGCTACCCCGACATGAGTACGCGGGAAGAGATCGCCGTGTGGACCAACCTCACCGAGGCCCGCGTGCGGGTACGCCGCCCCCCACCCCCAGAGCCGCCACCCTCACTCCATCCCGGGCCTCCCTCTCGCGGGCCGCTCAGCAAGTAGCTTCGGAACCAGCATCCTGTAGTTCTGCCCTGCCTGCCCCATCCTCGGACCCAACACCCGACGTCCCCCGGCCCCGGCCCCTGCCCCTGCCCGCACGGCCTTCTTTCCGCCAGGCTCCAATCTCTGCTCTTCCTGCACCCTTTCACTCCAGACGGCGCGCTCCCTCTCCCCTGGCACTGTCTCTGGTTCTCCTCTTCACCTCTCCTAGACCCGATCCTGCTGCCCACCCCCGCAGCCCTGTCGCCTCCGACTCAGTTCTGCAGCAGACTGTTTCTTTCTCAGCCCGCTGACTCCGTGAGCTCTTCCCTCACCCCGACCGGCTGCTCCACCACCCCATTCCCGTTTCTGGGGTGGTTATGCTCCACCACCTCCTCTCGCTTATGCTCCGCCCGGCCCCGGACCCCGCTTGGTCCCCTGCCTGGGCGACCCACCCACCAGCCAACTGCGAGGGCCGGGCCCTGACAGCCTTTCTCCCACGCCCACAGGTGTGGTTCAAGAACCGGCGCGCCAAGTGGCGAAAGCGCGAGCGCAGTCAGCAGGCGGAGCTGTGCAAGGGCGGCTTCGCGGCGCCGCTCGGGGGGCTGGTGCCGCCCTACGAGGAGGTGTACCCCGGCTACTCGTACGGCAATTGGCCACCCAAGGCGCTGGGACCGCCGCTCTCAGCCAAGACCTTCCCGTTCGCCTTCAACTCGGTCAACGTGGGGCCTCTGGCTTCACAGCCTGTTTTCTCGCCACCCAGCTCCATCGCCGCCTCCATGGTCCCCTCGGCCGCGACTGCCCCGGGCACTGTGCCAGGGCCCGGGGCCCTGCAGGGCCTAGGTGGGGGGCCCCCCGGGCTGGCTCCGGCCGCAGTGTCCTCCGGGGCAGTATCCTGCCCTTACGCCTCGGCCGCCGCAGCCGCAGCCGCAGCCGCCTCCTCCCCCTACGTATATCGGGACCCGTGTAACTCGAGTCTGGCCAGCCTGAGGCTCAAGGCCAAACAGCACGCCACTTTCAGCTACCCCGCCGTGCCCGGGCCGCCCCCGGCCGCCAACCTCAGTCCGTGCCAATACGCAGTGGAACGGCCTGTGTGAATGGCCCCGCCCGTCGATCATCCCTGAGGGCGGGGGCGATAATTTACGGCCTCTACGGACTGGGGTCGTCTTGCCTGGCTTGCCCCCGCCCCGGGGTCTGAGAGGGGTGCTGGGGCAGTCGGGCTTGGGGAGGCGGCCGGCTCAGGAGAGAGCTTTCCCCCTCCCAGGCCTGAGAGGTGGACTGGGCCCTTAGTCCGCGCCCCTGGAACTGAGGCCAGGAACAGGGACCAGTTCCCCGGGGGGCCAACTCACCCTTGGTCCACCCCGCCTTCTCCAGACACCCCTTCCCCGGTTTTCAAAGATAAATGAAATAAACGTGCGCGGACTGTCAAAGGCCTGATGATTCAGAGTTGCGGTTGAGCCTTCTCCCCTTATCCTTCCCCATGTCTAAAGGAGAGCTGGGTGTACAGGAAACAGATACGGGTCCAGGCTTCTAGGGCTTCAGTCCTCCCCAGGCCACCATCACCAAGACGGGGAAGCCTGGGGATTCCTGGAGCTGAGCGGCGCACGCATGCGTGCGTGCGTGTGTAGGTGTGTATGGCTTGGACAAAGCTGGTACTGCAGCGCCACCTCGTGGTCTCATGGAGGATAACTGGAAGGTCTGATCTCGAATGCTTACTTAAAGATGTCAATTCTGCAGTTTAGGAAGCCTATGACTTTAGAAAAAGTTACTCCAGCTTTCTGCAGCTGTTTCTCACTGTTCCTATGAGGGGCTTGGGCCTCTAACAGCAATAAACTTCTGGTCTGTAACAGACATTTATTAAGTGCCTACCAGGCCTAGTATTCTTATTGAGTGTCTGTGTGTGACTCATCCTTCCACACACCACACCCTCTTAAGCTTCTCACCCACTGCCAGCAGCCCTCCTCCATCACAGCAGTCCCCTTCATCCTCAAAATCCCCAAACCCCAAAAACCTTGTTGAAATCTTTAATTTAAAAAATAGAGCAAGAAGAAGAAAGATTTCTGGAAATATAGATCACTCAGCTCTGGGGAGCCTCTTCAGTCCCACTCCATCCCAGGGACTGTTTGGCCTTCACATTAAAAACAGAAACAGCAAAGTACTAGATCACACCCCCACCCCAGGGGTGACACTTTTTGACTGTCATAACCTCCTGCCACCTTGGGGTACACATCCCGTGGGGAAACCATGCAGAAAAGGCATCCTAATTATTTTCCCAAACCTAAGCTCAGCCCCTCAATGCCCTGGGGAGGAGAGAGCTCGGGGCTCCTTCTTTTCTCCAACCCTTCACTGGCTCTTGGTCTTGGCCTTGACCTTGGTAATTACATAGTTTTGGTGGAAGAACTGGACAAAGAGGAGGAAATAGGTTGTATACAAGATGAAGGACCAGAAGAGGTGTTCCTTTGTTGTATGGCATCCCTGTTCCTGTCTCCAGATGTAAGTCAGGATACCGACAGTAGCTCCCATAAACATCTGCAGGATTTGCAGGCTGGTGATGAGCATGGGAAACCACCTGGGGGGCTTTACTTTGGCAGTCTTCAGAGTATAGTAGGTGTACATGATGGCATGTACACCGTAGTTCATGGTCAAGAACCAGCCGCCTGCAGCCACCTTGTTCTTGTATCCAAAGCTCTTGTACACTAGCTCTGTGCTGTGGTGGTACCAGTGCACAAAGATGAGTGGCCATTTATACAGGATGATGAAGGCCGTGTCTCCTGGGAGATGGGGAGTCATAGCTGGCATACCACCCAGTGTTGGGACCACCCTCCGCACTGGACGTGGGGGCATATGGGGAATTGTCAGGGCAGGGAGAGGGGTTTTTGTGGCAGAGAATCTAAGGAGGGGCTTGGGTGAGAGGTGTTGTTAGGACCCAGGGGTGGGGAAGGGACTTTCCAATGTGATGGGTAAGGCGGGGGGGCCCTGAGGAGGGGTGCAGTTGACTGGACACCAGAGAGATGAAGCCTTGCCACTCACCAAGTTCAATGATCTTGCTGAGAACAAAGAGGCAGGATCAGAATTTGATTATGGGATTATCGGTGAAGATGAAGAAGCATACAGTTTTCTTTAGGCTCCCCTAAGTAGCACAGTCCCCGTATAGCCCCATGTCCTCATTGCCCCAAGGATACTGAAATGGGACAGAGGAAAAGGGTTTAAGGGTCATTCCCAGGCATCAATCCATGCTTCGCCTGGTCAAATTCCACCACCTCCCCCCGCTCCACAGGGGATGGGTCACAGCTTCTGAGATCCTGTGGCCAACCTGGTAGAGCCAGCCAGTAATCTAGAAGACATGAAGGCTAGGGAAGGACCAGGGAGTGCTGGAGGTTGGGACTGAAAGTTGAATTAGGGAATAGGGCTCATGGGATGGGAGGAGATGGGTGGCAGGATGGGGGGTGATCGAAGGAGTTTGGGGGGGGCGGAATATGGGAAGAAGGGGCTGGGGAAGTTATTGGGAGGTCTTGGGATAGGGTATTAGATGCAGAGAGTATTAGAGGGTGGGGAAAATGTTGGAAGTACCAAGACTCCATGAGCACAAGAGGACTTGTGAGAGAGAGGAGAGACGGCCAGTTCGGGGACTGGAGAAGGAAAACAGGGGAATATGGGAGGAGGGTGGAACCTGAGGAGAGAGTTAGAGCTGAGAGAATGGGATAGGAAGAGAGTTAGGGGGCAAAACTTGGGGAGTTGATACAATTGAGGTTTCTAGAAAGTTTTTAGGGATAGAATGTGGGTCTAGGGTCTATAAGATGGGTTGTGGGGGGGGGTCTTACCTGAAGATTGCAAGGCAGAATGACCAAAGGATGAGAGGTCCCTGCAGGTTGAAGCCCTTCCGTGCCTTCATGTAGTTCTGCCCCACAAAGATGAGCAGCAGGTAGATCAGAGCTATGGTGAATGAGGTTGCCCTGGCAGGCAGAAGGGAGAGGGGATGGGCTTATGGGTAGGTGCTGGTTAGAGGAATGCCCACTCATATCCCCAGGTGAGTGCTCTGGGTTGGAGTCCTACTTCTGCCATTTACTAGCTGTGTGACACTGGAAAAACTACTTAGTTTTCTGAGCATTAGTATTCCCCTTATTTTGTAAGAGGGGAATACCACTCCTCTCCTGACAGTGTTAATATATATACAAAGTACCTAGCACAGGGCAGGGGCTATGTCCAAGGTTTCTGTGATTACTGCTCTCTCAATGGGGTTGGGAGCGGGTGACAGCTGCTGACCCATGCCTAGAAGCAACCCAGGCCTGTGGTGTAAGAAGAATGTGGCAACAGCTTCTGCCTGGTTGGGTCATGACAAATTGGAGCACAAAGTCAACCTACAAACACCTCTGAGGAGCTCTTGGGCAAAGCCCGAGGAAATTTTGGAAGAGTATCTAGATTTTGTCTCCTTCTCCACAGCAGGGATGATGGAGCATTTGAGGAACAAGATGATAACTGTGAAGGGAAGGCTGTCCCCAGGTACCAGCACTATGCACGCATGCGCACACATGCGGCCACAAAGGATGGAGAGTCATCTATAAGGTGGGTGCGAAGTAGGAGTTCAGATCAACTCCATTCTTCAGAGACCAGTTCTCACTACACTCTTTCCTCTTGGTTTCTGTCTCCTCCCGCATTCCTCACCCCATCCTCTTATTTCTGCCTTCCTTTCTTCCAGACCTAACCTCTCTGAGGTGCCACACTACCTGCACCTTGGACAACGGGTACGTGAAGCCAGTACTGGGGAGCCCGATACCTTTGCTCTTTAGCAAAATCACTGTGGGTATTCTGTGTATCGCCCTCCCCCTCTTCCGCCAATCCCCCCAAATAGCAGTCATCAGAGTTGGGCCCCTGACACGGCTCTTCCCCTTCTCCAGGTCTCACCAGTACTCCTCCAAAACGGGCCTTATGTCCTGGAACAGCTCGAAGTTGTAGGGCTGGAACATCTGCTCTACTTCATCTGAGACATTCATGGCTGTGACCATTTCGTTCTGCAGATGCTGAGGTCGGGAGCTTAGGGAGCTGGACGAGAGTTAGGGGACCGAGGATGGAGCGAACCTTGGGGCAGGACTGACCAGACCCAGAACCCAAGGTACTACGCGTAAAACCGAAGAGCGTCAGATCCAGGCACGTGCGCTGCAGTCCAGCCGGCTTCCACCACCACCGCCGCCACTGCGGTATATAACGCGGAATTGACAAGCAGCAGGCCTCGGAGGCTCGCGGCCCCCTCCCTGCGCCCGGCCATTATCCAATCTCGACCAAGATACGCCCCTGTCCCACCCCTGGGCCGCAGCCCGCTCTCTGATTGGTCATTCAATGGATGAGGCTCCCCCACCAGAAGCCTCGCACTACAGTTGGCCTTCGCCACGCCCACCTTCCCATCTTTTTCTCCCGGCAACACTTCCACTCCCACCTGTTTGGCTTAGCCATTGTGGCCTTGCTAGTTACCGAGACAGGCCAGGCTTCCCCTGGCACTGCCGACTATAACTTTGGCTTCAGTTTGCTTTAATCCTGACCTACCTAGCAGTGAACAGAGAATGGAGGTGTCCTCAGTCTCTGGTGCCAGACATAGGGGTGTCAGTTTCCCACCTCCCCGAGACGCTGGGAAAACCAGGCCTGGGATGAGGCTGGGTCAGGCTGGGGAAGGAGCAGCAAAGAGCCCCTCCCGTAGTCCTACCTGCCTCCCTCAGGTATGTAGTTGTGGGTGGGAGGGAGATGAATTATAATGAGTTGTATTGTGGAGGTAGTTGATGTTTGTTGAGGCTGTTGTGGTTTCTTTACAGTTTCCTGAATTCCTGAACTGCTCCAGCCTGACACCCAGTAATAACCCTGGGGAGGGAATGGGGTCACCCTCTGGGCTTCTGGGATTATTGTCTTCAGGTTTCCTGGAGACCTCCTGCGATTTATAGAAGAGGAGATGCAGTGCATCTCCCAGTGTCCTGCGTTCACCCCTAGTCTGTGCTTATCTAATCAAATCTACTTTTTCCTTGCCTGTATACCCAGCCCCAAGCAAATAAATATTTTAAAACTTTTAAGGCCTTATTTATTTCTCTCCTAGTCTTTATGAGAGTGAGGGAGAAATACAAGGCTTGAAGGCAGTTTGAGATAAGATGGAGATTTGCAAAACAAATGCTAAGATAATTAAATATAAAATATTTAAAACCACAAAGCTGCTATAAATGGCTATGTGCAGTAAAGCCTACAGGCTCTGTAGCCAGAGGACCCAGGTAGGAATTCCAGCTCCACTTTTCAGCTACTGTCTGAGCTGAGGGTGGAGTGAGAAGTCCTGCCCATGCTATCTAAATGACTCTCAAGTGCATCCCTTTGTCTCTGTTCCTCATCACTTCTCACCTGGTTACTACAGCCACTACCTTAGTCACAATAACTGGTTGCACCACCACCTTCTCTAATATAGTGCTTTCTATTGCATTAGAATCAAAAAAGAATACCCAAACCTGGCTGATCATAGCATTCCTGAGCCCCAACCCCAGAGCCTCTGACCCAGTATGTGGTCTCGGACCATTCTTTGAAAACCACCACTTTCTGTCCTCTCAGCCAAAAGAGGGTTCTCAAACGTAAATTGGATCAAGCTGCTTTCCTGCTTAAAAACTTACTGGCTCTCGATTGCTTCACACATAGTCTGACACTCAGAAGGTGATCAGCACATGTTTGATGGATCAATGAACAAATGAAAGAATGAACATTGCAAGAATAATACCAGCTAGGGACTTCCCTGGCAATCCAGTGGTTAAGACTCTGTGCTCGTAATGCAAGGGGCACAGGTTTGATCCCTGGCTGGGGAAATAAGATCCTGCATGCTGCACAGTACAGCCAAAAAAATTAAATTAAATTAAAAAAAATTAAAAACATAGGTGTGGCCACCTGTTGGGATCTTTACTAATTGAAAAAAGAAAAACAAAACAAAACAGCTTAAAAAAATAATTCCACCTAGGTGTTACAAGACCTGGATTCAAATGTCAGCTCTACCATTAGTCATGCGATTTTAGGCAAATTACCTAACTTCTCTGATACTCAGATTCTTCAATAAAATGTAGATAGTCATACTTGCCTGCCTACCTCACAAGGTTGGGGTCAGTATACAAGTCAGATAATATCAATGAAAGGATATTATGGACTAGACACATGGAAATGTCAGGGTGAATCATTTGGGGAGGTTTACAAATGCATATGAGTATGTATACACAGTCCTGGGTTTCTCTCAAATAAAGATATTTTACATTGCCTTTCCCTGTGAAGTTTAATGGTGAGGCTTGAGGGAGGGGTGTGTGTAAGAAGGGAAGAAGAAGAAAAACCTCCAGAAATTATTTCCTAGGGGAAACCTTCCCTGACATTTGGACTTGGTCTGCTACTCCTGTTATATATAAATTGCTCTCATAGCATGGCATTTCTTTCATTCAATGAGAGTTTATAATTATGATTTCTTGATTAATACTTGCTTCCCCTACTAGTCCTTGAGCTCCATAAATGCAAGGAATATGTCTACCTCTCATTAGCTACCAGAAAGGTCTTTCTAAAACATACATTAGATCATGTCATTCTTCTTTAAGAACAAAAAAATCTTCAGGACAAAGTCAGATTCCTGAGGTTAGCCCTGACTCTTTCTTTATAGCCAATGTCCCACCATCCTTCAGCCCCAGCGTTCCACATTTTAGCTATAATGGAAGAGTTGCAACCCCATAACACAGCACCATATTTTCAGACTTTTCAGCTCCTTTACCTCTCTCCGTATTGTTCTCTCTCCCCACACATCATTTTCTCACCTGGACAAATCTTATTGTTCCGCCCTAGCTCTGAAGTCACTTACCCTGCAAAAGCCTAATCTTTTTCAGACAGGGACAACCCTTCTCTTCTTTGTCTTCCACCCACAGGACTTTGCCCAAACAGCCTTCCAGGATTGTGCTTCTACCGAGGGAGTACAGTTAACCATATATTTCCTATACTATCCTGGCTCCCACACCCTATCTCAAAGGGTCGTTTTTGTTAGGTCACTCCCCCTCTGAGGGATGCACACAGCTCCTGGCACAGAGTGGGCACTCAAAATATGTCTGTTGCTTTGAACTGAGTAGGCACCTAAGAGGAAAAACAAACAATAAACATGTGTATTTTTAAAAAGACTCAATTCCTTAGTAATTAGGGAAATGCAAATTAAAGACTGTAAGCATAGTATGGTTCCAATTAACAGCCATTAAACAGAGTAAAAATTAAATACCCAGCACTGGTCCAAGCTTTGGGTAACAACAGATACATTCACACCTGGCTAGTGGCCAGGTAAACTGCCATAATCCTTCGAGAGGCACACTTAGGTCACACTTAGCAAGAGCCAGCTAGTTTGCTTTGACCCAGTCTCTCATCTAGGAATTTAAAACCCAGTGAAATAGAACAAAAGAAAAAATATCTATGTGTACTAAAATACTTACGTCATTGGGACTTAAAAGGGCTGCAAACAATCCACTAATGAGTGCTTAAATTATTAAATACTATACTACATACTAAGATTACAAAACAGCTTGCAGCTACCAGAACATGGAGAAACGTGAAACCATGTTTGTAAAATAACGTGAAAGAAGAACAATATTTAAAACTGTATCTAGCTCGTCCTTCTGCCGCTGCTCTTGGGCCGGGCAGCGCGTGGGGGAGGGGGGCGAAGAGGCCGGGGAGAGGCTTCGGGCGCGGCTTCCCTCGCAGGCTCCTGGGGTTCTGGCACTCCCCAGCGGCCCGGGGCCCATGGCAGCTCGGCGACAGCGCACCGGGAGGCCAATGTCCGGGGCTCGGTCCCCAGAGAGCCGCCGTTCCTACGCTCCAAGGTGATCCCCATCCCTGCCGGAGTATTTACAGTGGGCACCAATGATCCTCAGATAAAGTAGGATGGGGAAGCACTTGCGAGGAGAGTTGCTATTGATGTCTTTTACATGGATGCCTATGAAGTCAGTAATGCTGAATTTGAGAATTTGTGAACTCAGCTGGCTAGCTGACAGAGGCTGAGAAGTTCGGTGACTCCTTTGTCTTTGAAGAAATGTTGAGTGAGCAAGTGAAGTCTAATATCCAACAGGCAGTTGCAGCTGCTCCCTAGTGGTTACCTGTTAAAGGCACTAACTGGAGACACCCAGAAGGGCCCAACTCTACTGTTCTACACGGGCCAGATCATCACGTCTCCTACTGCACGTGGATGGGGAAGCGGTTGCCCATGGAAGCTGAGTGAGAATACAGCTGTCGACGAGGCCTGTAAAATAGACTTTTCCCCTGAGGCAACAAACTGCAGCCGAAAAGCCAACATTATACCAACTTTTGGTAGGGTGAGCTTCCTGTGACCAACACCAGAGCGGACGGCTTTCCGAGGAACCGCGCCTATTGACGCCTTTCCTCCCAATGGTTATGGCTTATGCAATATAGTAGGGACGCCTGAGAGTGGACTTCAGACTGGTGGACCGTTCACCATTCTGTTGAAGAAACGATTAACCCAAAAGGTTTTCCCCTTCTGGGAAAGACCGGTTGAAGAAAGGTGGATCCTACATGCGCCATAAATCCTACTGCCTATAGGTGTCGCTGTGCTGCTCGAAGCCAGAACACACCCGACAGCTCTGCTTCGAATCCGAGATTCCGCTGAGCAGCCGACCGCCTGCCCACCACCGGCTAAGAGCCAAGAATAGCCTTCCCAAATCCGCGAAGTCGTGTGTAACCTGCACACGGCTTCCATCAGAACGCTGAACAATCTCGTGTGAAGAATTCCCGCCCCGAGGTGTGTTACATGCCTGCCCGATGGCCAAAGGAACGCCATTGCCAGACCAAATCGCTGACTCGCATCAGCATGTGTGGTTTATCGTGTGGTGTATTTCACGTTACCTTTGAGAGTCTTTAAAACAGGAAGGAAGTGGAGGGCACCCTGAGCTAGGCTTCAGGAGGCCTGCCTTCTCCCCCTGCGGTTAGACCCCAGAGTCCCACACTTGACCTTCCTGGGCCTCAGTGACCTCATCTGTCCAGCGAAGGGATACATAACACGATTTCTGAGGCTCTCTCCCGCTCACAGATTCTCTGAATATATCAGATTCTGTTGTGATTTCATAGTGAGAATTTATGACTGATGATTTTTTACCTATTTTTTTCCATGTGTGAACCTTGGGTGATACTAACCATGTACAATAACTGTTCTCTTATGTATTATTTTCAGAAAAGGATGGGGGTGGTGGTGGTGATGAGTCTTTATATTCATACTGCATTTCTTTTTGTCAAGGAAATCAGGGTCTTTTACATTGTTATGATGAATCCCACTTGGGTCAGTGATGGTATGCTCAAGTTCAGCAATCTGAACACACAGGAATGTCTGCGGGGTGACTCTACTGTGCTTTATCCTTTAACATTAAATGCCTGTGGTTCAGGGGGGCAGTTACAAGCCCCATTTCCCCCGTACCCAAAGCCTTTGGTGAATGTGAAACGTGTGCTACACGGAGAAACCTGTTTAATTCCAGACGTACGAGAAAAGTAACAAGCACCTTGAATTAACTGTTTTCAAGGTATCCAATGTTTTGTAATAGGGAAGCAGGAAATCTTATTGGCTGTGGAGTATCAGATGATTTGGATCCTGCACTATGTCAAATAAGCTGGTATCTGCTAAATAAGAAAAAAATTTAAAAAAAGAACTATCTATCCTATCACCTCAGTTATCTAAAAGTGATGATGTCCGTAAAGTTTGAAGTCAAAAAGAAACACTAAAATACGAAATCATTTGATGGGATGGGTGAGATTATAGGAAAGAATTAGAAGCATTTAAGGTTTTTTTCCATGATATTCTAAAATTGATCTCATAACATTTTTTAATGCTATGCACCCAGGGAATTATGCTTTTAATATAGGAAATGATCAGATATAATGTTAAGTAAAAAAATGTAGGATATAGAATGTACGTGTAATATGGTCTCAAATTGGTGGAAGAAATGTAGATGGAAAGAATATTTGTAAATTTTTGTAGAGAAAAAATATGGAGGAAAACTATGTTGAGAACCAGTATTGGAAGGAAATGCACCAAAATGCTAATAGAGTTTGTCTGAATAGTGAAATAATGGGTGGTTTTTATATTATTTTTTTAATCAGTAAATGTTCAAAACTAAACTGAATGTATTGAAATTCCTTGGATTTCAGTCTTTGCCATGTGTTCTGTCACTAATTGGCTTCTCTGCTTCTACCTTCCCTACTCTAAGGTCCTGCATGTCCCTATCAGATTCATCTCCTTTCCCCAGTATTTTTACTGACTTGGTTTGGCTTCTAGATTTCTGCTGTGCCTTTACTGCTGCTTCTTCTCATACTTTTCACTTCTTTAATGATGTTGTTTCTTTCTTTCTTTTTAAAAAAATATTTATTTATTTATTTGGCTGTGCTGGGTCTTAGTTGCAGCATGCAGGTTCTTCGTTGAGGTATGTGGGATCTTTTAGTTGTGGCATGCAGGATCTTTGAGTGGCGGTATGCAGGATATAGGTCCCTGACCAGGGATCAAACCCATGCCCCCTGCATTGGGAGCACGGAGTCTTAACCACTAGACCACCAGGGAAGTCCCAATGCTGTTGTTTCTTAAAGTCCTGTCCCATCTCTTTCTCTCTCACTCTATACTCTCTTTCCTGGCTATCTAATTCCCTCTTAGGGCTTTACCTGTTACTTCTACTTGGATGACCCCACATTACTTATCTTCTATATTGACCTGTCTTCTCTATTCTTGCTCACATTTGCAGCTGCCCATTGGACTTCTCCACTTGGTGACTTGAGTTACAGACAGCTCACACTCAGGTGTAGAAACCCAGCTCATCTTTTACCCAGACCTGCCTGTTCATTTTGCTAACTTATTTCCATTAAAATCACCACCGGGCTCTAGGTTCCTAGGCAGGATTGGCTACATAATTTGCAGGGCTCGGTGCAAAATAAAAATGTCAAGCCCCTTGTTCAAAAATTATTAAGAATGTCAAGTTGGCGGCAGCAGAACCTCAACCAAATGCAGGGCGCTTCTAAGTGTGGGGCCCTGTGTGGCTGCACAGGTGGCACACCTAGGCTTAAATCTAGGGGTCATCTTGGACTCCTCTCTCTCCTTTATTTTTTTTTTTTTTGCGGTACGCGGACCTCTCACCGTCGCGGCCTCTGCCGTCGCGGAGCACAGGCTCCGGACGCGCAGGCTCAGCGGCCATGGCTCACGGGCCCAGCCGCTCCGCGGCACGTGGGATCCTCCCAGACCGGGGCACGAACCCGCGTCCCCCGCATCGGCAGGCGGACCCCCAACCACTGCGCCACCAGGGAAGCCCTCCTTTATTTTTTTTTATCATTTAAAATTAATTTTTTTTTTTATAGAGCAGGTTCTTACTACTCATCTATTTTAGACATATTAGTGTATATATGTGAATCCCAATCTCCCAATTCATCTCACCACCACCCCACCACCCCCGCCACTTTCCCCCCTTGGTGTCCATACATTTGTTCTCTACATCTGTGTCTCTATTTCTGCCCTGCAAACCGGTTCATCTGTACCATTTTTCTAGGTTCCACATATATGCGTTAATATATATTTGTTTTTCTCTTTCTGACTTACTTCATTCTGTATGACAGTCTCTAGATCCATCCACGTCTTTACAAATGACCCAATTTCATTCCTTTTTATGGCAGAGTAATATTCCATTGTATATATGTACCACTTCGTCTTTATCCATTCGTCTGTTGATGGGCATTTAGGTTGCTTCTATGACCTGGATATTGTAAATAGTGCTGCAATTAACTTTGGGGTGCATGTGTCTTTTTTTTTTTCTTTAACATCTTTATTGGAGTATAATTGCTTTACGATGGTGTGTTAGTTTCTGCTTTATAACAAAGTGAATCAGCTATACATATACATATATCCCCATATCTCCTCCCTCTTGCTTCTCCCTCCCTCCCTCTCTATCCCATCCCTCTAGGTGGTCACAAAGCACAGAGCTGATCTCCCTGTGCTATGTGGCTCCTTCCCACTAGCTATGTATTTTACATTTGGTAGTGTATATATGTCCATGCCACTCTCTCACTTCGTCCCAGCTTACCCTTCTCCCTTCCTGTGTCCTCAAGTCCATTCTCTACATCTGCATCTTTATTCCTGTCCTGCCCCTAGGTTCTTCAGAACCTTTTTTTTTTTAGATGCCATATATATGTGTTAGCATATGGTATTTATTTTTCTTTTTCTGACTTACTCACTCTGTATGACAGACTCTAGGTCCATCCACCTCACTACAAATAACTCAATTTCGTTTCTTTTTATGGTTGAGTAATATTCCATTGTATATACGTGCCACATCTTCTTTACCCATTCATCTGTCAATGGACACTTAGGTTGCTTCCATGTCCTGGCTATTGTAAATAGAGCTTCAATGAACATTGTGGTACATGACTGTTTTTGAATTATGGTTTTCTCAGGGTATATGTCCAGCAGTGGGATTGCTAGGTCATATGGTAATGCTAGTTTTAGTTTTTTAAGGAAACTACATAATGTTCTCCATAGTGGCTGTATAAATTTACATTCCCACCAACAGTGCAAGAGGCTTCCCTTTTCTCCACACCCTCTCCAGCATTTGTTGTTTGTAGATTTTCTGATGATCCCCATTCTAACAGGTGTGAGGTGATAACTCATTGCAGTTTTGATTTGCATTTCTCTAATAATTAGTGATGTTGAGCAGCTTTTCATGTGCTTCCTGGCCATCTGTATGTCTTCTTTAGAGAAACGCCTATTTAGGTCTTCTGCCCATTTTTGGATTGGGTTGTTTGTTTTTTTAATATCGAGCTGCATGAGCTGTTTATATATTTTGGAGATTAATCCTTCGTCCATTGATTCGTTTGCAAATATTTTCTCCCATTCTGAGGGTTGTCTTTTCGTCTTGCTTATGGTTTCCTTTGCTGTGCAAAAGCTTTGAAGTTTCATTAAGTCCCATTTGTTTATTTTTGTTTCTATTTCCCTTACTCTAGGAGGTGGATCAAAAAAAATCTTGCTGTGATTTATGTCAAAGAGTGTTCTTCCTATGTTTTCCTCTAAGAGATTTATAGTGTCTGGTCTTACATTTAGGTCTGTAATCCATTCTGAGTTTATTTTTGTGTATGGTGTTAGGGAGTGTTCTAATTTCATTATTTTACATGTAGCTGTCCAGTTTTCCCAGCACCACTTATTGAAGAGCCTGTCTTTTCTCCATAGTATATCCTTGCCTCCTTTGTCATAGATTAGTTGAGCATAGGTGCATGGGTTTATCTCTGGGCTTTCTATCTTGTTCCATTGATCTATGTTTCTGTTTTTGTGCCAGTACCATATTGTCTTGATTACTATAGCTTTGTAGTATAGTCTGAATCCAGGGAGTCTGATTCATCCAGCTCCGTTTTTTCCCTCAAGACTGCTTTGGCTATTCGGGGTCTTTTGTGTCTCCATACAAATTTTAAGATTTTTTTGTTCCAGTTCTGTAAGAAATGCCATTGGTAATTTGATAGGGAATGCATTGAATCTGTAGATTGCTTTGGGTAGTATAGTCATTTTCACAATATTGATTCTTCCAATCCAAGAACATGGTATATCTCTCCATCTGTTTGTATCATCTTTAATTTCTTTCATCATTGTCTTATAGTTTTCTGCATATAGGCCTTTTGTCTCCCTAGGTGGCTTTATTCCTAGGTATTTTATTCTTTTTGCTGCAGTGGTAAATGGGAGTGTGTCTTAATTTCTCTTTCAGATCTTTCATCATTAGTGTATAGGAATGTAAGAGATTTCTGTGCATTAATTTTGTATCCTGCAACTTTACCAAATTCATTGATTAGCTCTAGTAGTTTTCTGGTGGCATCTTTAGGATTCTCTTTGTATAGTATCATGTCATCTGCAAACAGCAAGTTTTACTTCTTCTTTTCCAATTTGTATTCCTTTTATTTCTTTTTCTTCTCTGATTGCCGTGGCTAGGACTTCCAAAACTATGTTGAATAATAGTGGCAAGAGTGGACATCCTTGTCTTGTTCCTGATCTTAGAGGAAATGCTTTCAGTTTTTCACCATTGAGAATGATGTTTGCTGTGGATTTGTCGTATATGCCCTTTATTATGTTGAGGTAGGTTTCCTCTATGCCCACATTCTGGAGAGTTTTTATAATAAGTGGGTGTCGAATTTTGTCACAAGCTTTTTCTGAATCTATTGAGATAATCATATCGTTTTTCTTCTTCAATTTGTTAATATGGTGTATCACATTGATTGATTTGCATATATTGAAGAATCCTTGCATCCCTGGGATAAGTCCCTCTTGATCATGGTGTATGATCCTTTTAATGTGTTGTTGGATTCTGTTTGCCAGTATTTTGTTGAGGATTTTTGCATCTATATTCTTCAGTGATATTGGTCTGTCATTTTCTTTTTTTATAGTATCTTGGTCTGGTATTGGTATCAGAGTGATGGTGGTGGCCTCATAGAATGAGTTTGGGAGTGTTCCTTCCTCCGCAATGTTTTGGAAGAGTTTGAGAAGGATGGGTGTTAGCTCTTCTCTAAATATTTGATAGAATTCACCTGTGAAGCCATCTGGTCCTGGACTTTTGTTTGTTGGAAGATTTTTAATCACAGTTTCAATTTCGTTATTGTGATTGGTCTGTTCATATTTTCTGTTTCTTCCTGGTTCAGTCTTGGAAGGTTATACCTTCTACAAATTTGTCAGTTTCTTTCAGGTTGTCCATTTTATTGGCATAGAGTTGCTTGTCATAGTCGCTTAGGATGCTTTGTATTACTTCGGTGTCTGTTGTGACTTCTTCTGTTTCATTTCTAATTTTATTGATTTGAGTCCTCTCCCTCTTTTTCTTGATGAGTCTGGCTAATGGTTTATCAATTTTGTTTATCTTCTCAAAGAACTAGCTTTTAGTTTTATTGATCTTTGTTACTGTTTTCTTTGTTTCTATTTCATTTATTTCTGCTCTGGTCTTTATGATTTCTTTCCTCTGCTAACTTTGGGTTTTTTTGTTCTTCATTCTCTAGTTCCTTTAGATGTAAGGTTAGATTGTTTATTTGAGATTTTTCTTGTTTCTTGAGGTAGGCTTGTATAACTATAAACTTCCCTCTTAGAAGTGCCTTTGCTGCATCCCATACATTTTGGATTGTCGTGTTTTCATTGTAATTTGTCTCTAGGTATTTTTTGATTTCCTCTTTGATTTCTTCAGTGATCTCTTGGTTATTTAGTAACGTATTGTTTAGCCTCCATGTTTTTGTGCTTTTTACGTTTTTTCCCCTGTAATTGACTTCTAATCTCATAGTGTTGTGGTCGGAAAAGATGCTTGATGTAATTTCAATTTTCTTAAATTTACTGAGGCTTGATTTGTGACCCAAGATGTGATCTATCCAGGAGAATGTCCTGTGTGCACTTGAGAAGAAACTGTAAGCTGCTGTTTTTGGATGAAATGTCCTATAAATATCTATTAAATCTACCTGGACTATTGTGTGATTTTAAAGCTTGTGTTTCCTTATTAATTTTCTCTCTGGATGATCTTTCCATTGGTGTAAGTGAGGTGTTAAAGTTCCCCACTACTACTGTGTTACTGTCGATTTCCTCTTTTATAGCAGTTACCTTATGTATTGAGGTGCTCCTATGTTGGGTGCATATATATTTAGAATTGTTATATCTTCTTCATGGATTGATCCCTTGATCATTATTTTGTGTCCTTCCTTGTCTCTTGTAACAGTCTTTATGTTAAAGTCTATTTTATCTGATACAAGTATTGCTACTCCAGATTTCTTTTGATTTCCATTTGCGTGGAATATCTTTTTCCATCCCCTCACTTCCACTGTACGTGTCCCTAAGTCTGAAGTGGGTCTCTTGTAGACAGCATATATATGGATCTTGGTTTTGTATCCATTCAGCGAGCCTGTGTCTTTTGGTTGGAGCATTTAATCCACTCATGTTTAAGGTAATTATCAATATGTATGGTCCTATTACCATTTTCTTAATTGTTTTGGATTTGTTTTTGTAGGTTCGTTTCTTCTCTTGTGTTTCCCACTTAGAGAAGTTCCTTTAGCATTTGTTGTAGAGCTGGTTTGGTAGTGCTGAATTCTCTTAGTTTTTGCTTGTCTGTAAAGCTTTTGATTTCTCCATTGAATCTGAATGAGATCCTTGCCGGGTAAAGTAATCTTGGTTGTAGGTTCTTACCTTTCATTGCTTTAAATATATTGTGCCACTTCCTCCTGACTTGTCGTGTTTCTGCTGAGAAATCAGCTGTTAACTTTATGTGAGTTCCCTTGTATGTTATTGGTCATTTTTCCCTTCTTGCTTTCATAATTTTTCTTTGTCTTTAATTTTTGTCAATTTGATTACTATGTGTCTCAGCATGTTTCTCCTTGGGTTTATCCTGCCTGGGACTCTCTGCACTTCCTGGACTTGGGTGGCTATTTCCTTTCCCATGTTAGGGACATTTTTGACTATAATCTCTTCAAATATTTTCTCAGGTCCTTTCTCTCTCTCTTCTCCTTCTGGGACCTCTATAATGCGAACGTTGTTGCGTTTAATGTTGTCCCAAATGTCTCTTAGGCTGTCTTCATTTCTTTTCATTCTTTTTTCTTTATTCTGTTCCGTGGCAGTGAATTCCACCATTCTGTCTTCCAGGTCACTTATCCGTTCTTCTGCCTCAGTTATTCTGCTATTGATTCCTTCTAGTGTATTTTTCATTTCAGTTATTGTATTGTTCATCTCTGTTTGTTCTGTAATTCTTCTAGGTGTTTCTTCTTTAATTCTTCTAGGTCTTTGTTAAACATTTCTTGCATCTTCTCAATCTTTGCTTCCATTCTTTTTCTGAGGTCCTGGATCATCTTCACTATCATTATTCTGAATTCTTTTTCTGGAAGGTTGCCTATCTCCACTTCATTTAGTTGTTTTTCTGGGGTTTTATCTTGTTCCTTCGTCTGGTACATAGTCCTCTGCCTTTTCATTTTGTTTGTCTTTCTGTGAATGTGATTTTCATTCCACAGGCTGCAGAATTGTTCTTCTTGCTTCTGCTGTCTGCCCTCTGGTGGATGAGGCAATCTAAGAGGCTTGCGCAAGCTTCCTGATGGGAGGGACTGGTGGTGGGTAGAGCTGGGCGTTGCTCTGGTGGACAGAGCTCAGTAAAACTTTAATCCACTTGTCTGCTGATGGGTGGGTCTGGGTTCCCTCCCTGTTGGTTGTTTGGCCTGAGGTGACCCAGCACTGGAGCCTACCTGGGCTCTTTGGTTGGGTTAATGGCAGACTCTGGGAGGGCTCACGCTAAGGAGTACTTCCCAGAACTTCTGCTGCCAGTGTCCTTGTCCCCACGGTGAGTCACAGCCACCCCCTGCCTCTGCAGGAGACCCTCCAACACTAGCAGGTAGGTCTGGTTCAGTCTCCTATGGGGTCACTGCTCCTTCCCAAGTCCTGATGTGCACACTACTTTGTGTGTGCCCTCCAAGAGTGGAATCTCTGTTTCCCCCAATCCTGTCAAAGTCATGCAATCAAATCCTGCTAGCCTTCAAAGTCTGATTCTCTAGGAATTCCTCCTCCCATTGCCGGACCCCCAGGTTGGGAAGCCTGACATGGGGCTCAGAACCTTCACTCCAGTGGGTGGACTTCTATGGTATAAGTGTTCTCCAGTTCGTGAGTCACCCACCCAGCAGTTATGGGATTTGATTTTATTGTGATTGCGCCCCTCCTACCGTCTCATTGCGGCTTCTCCTTTGTCTTTGGATGTGGGGTATCTTTCTTGGTGAGTTCCAGTGTCTTCCTGCCGATGATTGTTCAGCAGTTAGTTGTGATTCTGGTGCTCTCGCAAGAGGGAGTGAGCACACGTCTTTCTACTCTGCCATCTTCAACCAATCTCCTTTATTTTTTTTAATGAAGTTTTTTTTTTGGTTTTTGGTTTTGGTTTTTTTGGCCATGCCACACAGCTTCCAAGATATTAATTCCCTGACCAGGGATCAAACCTGTGGCCCCTGCAGTGGAAGCACAGAGTCCTGGACCGTGAGGGAAGGGTAGATAATGCATCCACTCACAAAGATGGGAAATAATGGGAGAGGAATACATTTGAATAGTTAGGTGAGAACGGAGATGAGTTCATTTTGGGTCCTATGAATGCAAGGTGCCAGTGGAACTTCCAGGTCAGAAGATCCAACAACCAGTTGTCTAGATATCAGGCTGTCAGTAGAGGCTCAAGGTAGAGGGTATCACTGAACTACTTTCTGAATGAAATTGGCCATGGAGTGAAGGTCAAGCAGGGCTTTTCAAAGTGGGGTCCATGGATCATTTATATTGTAATCTGAAGCTTGTTAAAAATGAAGTCTCTTGGGCCCAACCCAGCCTTCTGAATCTGAATATATCTGGAGGTAGAAAGGGCTTGGGAATTATAGCTTTTACAAGCTCCGCTGGTGATTCTTATGCTCCTTAAAATTTGAGAACAATTGATGTGAGTGAGAAGACTAAAGCAGCTACAGCACCAGAGGAAATGTCAATATATAAAGTAGTGGCTTTCATACTTTTTTGACTGAGACATGGAAGGAGAAATACATGTTGTATTGTAATTCTGTACATATTTGAAACAAAAAATTTTAAAGCATACGTATCTTTACCATATTGTGTCTGATATTTTTTTCTATTGTATTTCATTATTTATTTTATTTTATTTTATTTTATTTATTTATTTAGGCTGCACCAGGTCTTAGTTGCGGCATGCATGCAGGATCTAGTTCCCCGACCAGGGATTGAACCCAGGCCCCGTGCATTGGGAGCTCACATTCTTACCCACTGGACCACCAGGGAAGTCCCTGTATTTCATTATTTTAAAATGCCCATCATGACCCACTAATAGCCTGCATCCTATAATTTGAAAAAAGAAAATCTGGTTAAGGAGTTATCAGAGGGAGAGGATGTTGCTAGTGAAAGGGAAAAAATAAATCTAAACTCTCCACAGGTTCTTCAGAGTCTAAACTACATTTCAAAGCTTTTGAGAGCAGGCCTGCATCTGAGTCATCTTTGAAGAACTCTCTGTGCTTCACATGTGGTAACTGTGACTGGATGAATGAATTCACAGAAGCCATGGCTGTGCCAAGAGCCCACAGTGACCCCCGCTGTCCATGTCAGCAGCCCAGGTCACAGGGAGGCTAGTGCCTACTAGATGTAGTGGCTAGAGAAGCTGCCCTGGCTTTGGCTCTGCCAGCTGCTCACCAGTCCTGCTAGGATTGCTTCTGTCTTCTGGGTGACACCTGCCTTCCTTCTCAAAGGCCTCCCTGACCCCAGCCTGTCTACATCATCACCTTCTCTGATTAAGAGCCCAAGAACTAGTTTGAGCCTAAGAAAGAAAAAGGAGGTCCTGAAATCCAGGAATTAGTCTGACACTTAAAGCTAGATCTCAGTATTGTTAGAAGCCAGCCTGGGGCTCACAACTGGGCCAAGTTATTCTGCTTGACATAAACAATCTCATAGGCTATTGAACATTAGGCAAAGTCAATCTGAAGTCATGATAGAGTGAGGCAAAACAAAGCTACTTCATAATTGTGTCCAAGCACAGGGACAAGGTCACTGTGCAACCCACAAAATCCTAAACATCCCCCTCCCAGCTTATGTGAATAGCACCTGCTTCTTAAACAGCTACAGCTTTATTCTCACTCGTTTGTCCTCCCCATAAATAAGATCTATTGGGATGAAGATGAAAGAGTAGGAGGATGGGGAGTTCGAGTCTCCTTACAACCAGGGCACCTACCAGGCATCGGTGGGGGACCTCGGACACCTAAGGGGCCAGGAGGAATCCCCATGCGACCGGGTAGGACGTGGCTGGGAAGGAGGGGAGAGGAAAAGTGGAGGAGGGATGGGACCAGCGCCCCTGAGGGGCGGCTGGGGGAGGGGAGGGTTTCCCATGCTCAGAGCGGCCCACTCATGGTGAGGGGATCAGTAGGGAAGGGGAGAGAACTTTGGGAGATCGGGGGAACAGAGGGGAATGCAGTCAGTGTCTCCCCCATCCGCTCAGGCCCTGGCCAGCCTGCTGGGGTCCCGGACCTGAACCTTCACCTTTCAGGAACCCCTCCAGCCACGCAGGTCCTGAAACTAAGCCCCGCTCTGGGTTTTTTCTGGCCCCATGGGTGCTAAGCCTAAGCCCCCCTCCCCCCACCAAGGCCTCTTCCGGCCTCAAGGGTCCTGGCCCTGAGCCCCCACCCCCACAGCCAAGGCTTTTTCTGGCCTTTTTTTTTTTTTTTTTGCTGTCATGGTTCTGTTTTGCTTTGTTGTTGTTTTTTATTTTTTATATTATATTTTTTATTTTTTTATTTTACTTTTTATTCTTTGTTATTGTTCTACTCCTTTTTGTTTGTTGCCTTTTTTTTTTTTTTTTTGCTGCTCCACACTGCTTGTGGGTTCTTGGTTCCCAGGCCAGGCTTCAGGCCTGAGCTCCTGCGGTGGGAGTGCCGGATCCAAACCGATCCGCTGGACTAACAAAGAACCTCAAGCCCCAGGGAATATTAATTGATGTGAGCTCTCCCAGAGGTCCTCATCTCGGCACCAAGACCCTCCTCCAACCAGCTGCCTGCAAACTCCAGTGCTGGATGCCTCAGGCCAAGCAACCAGCAAGACAGGAACACAGCCCCAGCCATCAAAAAAAATGAGATGATGAAAAAATACCTTACAGACGAAGGAGCGAGGTAAAAACCTACAAGACCAAATAATTGAAGAGGAAATAGGCAACCTACCTGAAAAAGAATTCAGAATAATGATAGTAAAGATGATCCCAAATCTTGGAAACAGAATGGAGGCACAGATCGAGAGAACAGAAAAAATGTTTAACAAGGACCTAGAAGAACTAAAGAACAAACAAACAGTGATGAGCAACACAATAACTGAAATGAAAAATACACTAGAAAAAATCAATTGCAGAATATCTGAGGCAGAAAAATGAATAAGTGAGCTGGAAGATGGAATGGTGGAAATAACTGCTGAGGAGCAGAATAAAGAAAAAAGAATGAAAAGAAATGAGGACAGTCTCAGAGACTTCTGGGACAACATTAAATACACCAATATTCAAATTATAGGAGTACCAGAAGAAGAAAAAGAGAAAGGGCCTGAGAAAATATTTGAAGAGATCATGGTCAAAAACTTCCCTGACATGGGAAAGGAAATAGCCACCCAGGTCCAGGAAGCACAGAGTCCCATACAGAATAAACCCAAAGAGAAACACGCCAAGACACCTATTAATCAAACTAATAAAAATTAAATTCAAAGAAAAAATATTAAAAGCAGCAAGGGAAAAGCAACAAATAACATACAAGGGGATCCACAAAAGGTTATCAGCTGATTTTTCAGCAGAAACTCTGCAAGCCAGAAAGGAGTGGTAGGGTATATTTAAAGTGATGAAAGGGAAAAACCTACAATAAAGACTACTCTACCCAGCAAGGATCTCATTCAGATTTGATGGAGAAGTCAAAAGTTTTATAGACAAGCAAAAGCAAAGAGAATTCAGCACCACCAAAACAGCTTTACAACAAATGCTAAAGGAATTTCTCTAGGCAGAAAACACAAGAGAAGAAAAAATCCCACAAAAACAAACCCAAAACAATTAAGAAAAGGTAATAGGAACATACATATCAATAACTACCTTGAATGTAAATGGATTAAATGCTCCAACCAAAAGACACAGACTGGCTGAATGGATACAAAACAAGACCCGTATATATGCTGTCTACAAGAGACACACTTCAGACCTAGGGGCACATACAGCGAAAGTGAGGGAATAGAAAAATATATTCCATGCAAATGGAAATCAAAAGAAAGCTGGAGTATCAATACTCATATCAGATAAAATAGACTTTAAAATAAAGACTGTTACAAGAGACAAGGAAGGACACTAACTACCTTATGATCAAGGGATCATTCCAAGTAGAAAATATAACAATTATAAATATTTACGCACCTAACATAGGAGCACCTCAATACATAAGGCAAATGGTAACAGCCATAAAAGGGGAAATCGACAGTAACACATTCATAGTAGGGGACTTTAACACCCCACCTACACCAATGGACAGATCATCCAGCCAGAAAATAAACACTTGGGCTTTTTCTAGTTGTGTTGAGCAGGGGCTACTCTTCATTGTGGTGCATGGGCTTCTCATTGTGATGGCTTCTCTTGTTGCGGAGCACAGGCTCTAGGCACGCGGGCTTCAGTAGGTGTGGCGCACGGGCTTAGTTGCTCCACGGCATGTGGGATCTTCCCAGACCAGGGATCAAACCCATGTCCCCTGCACTGGCAGGCGGATTCTTAACCACTGCACCACCAGGGAAGTCCCAAAACACAAGCTTTAAACAACACAATAGACCCGACAGACTTAATTGATATTTATAGAACATTCCACCTGAAAGCAGCAGAGTACACTTTCTTCTCAAATGCACACAGAACATTCTCTATGATAGATCACATCTTGGGTCACAAATCAAGCCTCGGTAAATTTAAGAAAACTGAAATCATATCAAGCATCTTATCTGACCACAACACTGTGAGATTAGAAATCAATTACAGGAAAAAAATTGTAAAAAAACACAAACACATGGAGGCTAAACCATATGCTACTAAATAACCAAGAGATCACTGAAGAAATCAAAGAGGAAATCAAAAAATACATAGAAACACATGACAATGAAAACACAATGACCCAAAACCTGCAGGACAGAGCAAAAGCAGTTCTAAGAGGGAAGTTTACAGCAATTTAATCTCACCTCAACAAAAAAGAAAAATCTCAAATAAAAATCTAACCTTACACCTAAAGCAACTAGAGAAAGAAGAAGAAGAACAACAAGAAAAAACAAAGTTAGTGGAAGGAAAGAAATCATAAAGCTCAGAGCAGAAATAAATGAAATAGAAACAATAGCAAAGATAGTAAAACTAAAAGTTGGTTCTTTGAGAAGTAAACAAAATTGATAAACCTTTAGCCAGACTCATCAGGAAAAACAGGGAGATGATTCAATTCAATAAAATTAAAAATGAAAAAAGAAATTACAACTGACACTGCAGAAATACAAAGGACCATAAGAGACTACTAGAAGCAACTATATGTCAATAAAATGGACAACCTGGAAGAAATGGACAAATTCTTTGAGAGGTACAACCTTCCAAAGTTGAACCAGGAAGAAATAGAAAATATAAACCAACCAATCACAAGTAATGAAATTGAAACTGTAATTAAAAATCTTCTAAGAAACAAAAGTCCAGGACCAGATGGCTTCACAGGCGAATTCTATCAAACATTAGAGAAGAGCTAACACCCAACCGTCTCAAACTCTTCCAAAAAATTGCAGACAGGGCTTCTCTAGTGGTGCAGTGGTTGAGAATCCGCCTGCCAATGCAGGGGACACAAGTTCAAGCCCTGGGCCGGGAAGATCCCACATGCCACGGAGCGACTGAGCCCGTGCGCCACAACTACTGAGCCTATGCTCTAAAGCCTGTGCTCCACAATGAGAGACGCCACCGCGATGAGAAGCCCATGCACCGCCATGAAGACCCAATACATCCAAAAATAAAAACAAATAAATAAATTTTTTTTAAAAATTGCAGACAGAGGAACACTCCTAAACATATTCTACGAGGCCACCATCACCCTGATGCCAAAACCAGACAAAGATATCACAAATACACACACAAATTACAGACCAATATCACTGATGAACATATATGCAAAAATCCTCAACAATATACTAGCAAACCAAATCCAACAACACATTAAAAGGATCATAGACCATGATCAAGTGGGATTTAGCCCAAGGATGCAAGGATTCTTCAATATATGCAAATCAATTAATGTGATACCATATTAACAAATTAACAAATAAAAACCATATGGTCATCTCAATAGATGCAGAAAAAGCTTTTGACAAAATTCAGCACCCATTTATGATAAAAACTCTCCAGAATGTGGGCACAGAGGGAACCTACCTCAACATAATAAAGGCCATATATGACAAACCACAGCAAGCATCATCTTCAATGGTGAAAAACTGAAAGCATTTCCTCTAAGATCAGGAACAAGACAAGGATGTCCACTCTCGCCACTATTATTCAACATAGTTTTGGAAGTCCTAGCCACAGTAATCAGAGAAGAAAAAGAAATAAAAGGAATACAAATTGGAAAAGAAGAAGTAAAACTGTTGCTGTTTGCAGATGACATGATACTATACCTAGAGAATCTTAAAGAGGCCACCAGAAAACTACTAGAGCTAATCAATGAATTTGGTAAAGTTGCAGGATACAAAATTAATGCACACAAATCTCTTGCATTCCTATATTCTAAAAATGAAAGACCAGAAAGAGAAATTAAGGAAACAATCACATTCACCACTGTGACAAAAAGAATAAAATACCTATGAATAAACCTACCTAAGAAGGCAAAAGACCTGTACTCAGAAAACTATAAAACACTGATGAAAGAAATCAGGATGACACAAACAGATGAAGAGATATATCATGTTCTTGGATTGGAAGAATCAAAGTTGTGAAGATGACTATACTACCCAAAGTAATCTACAGATTCAATGCAATCCCTATCAAATTACCAATGGCGTTTTTCACAGAATTAGAACAAAAAATTTTACAATTTGTATGGAAACACAAAAGACTGAAGAGCTGAAACAATCTTGAGAAAGAAAAACGGTGCTGGAGGAATCAGACTCCCTGACTTCAGACTATACTACAAAGCTACTTTAATCAAGGCTCAAAAATAGAAATATAGATCAATGGTACAGGATAGAAAGCCCAGAGATAAACCCATGCACTTATGGTCACCTAATCTATGACAAAGGAGGCAAGAATATACAATGGAGAAAAGACAGTCTCTTCAATAAGTGGTGCTAGGAAAACTGGACAGCTACATGTAAAGGAATGAAATTAGAACACTCCCTAACACCATACACAAAAATAAACTCAAAATGGAATAAAGACCTAAATGTAGACCAGACACTATAAAACCCTTAGAGGAAAACATAGGAAAAACACTCTTTGACGTAAATCACAGCAAGATTTTTTTTTTTAAGTTAAGATGTACACATTTATTTTATTTTACTTATTTATTTTTGGTTGTGCCAGGTCTTAGTTGCGGAAGGCGGGCTCCTTAGTTGCGGCTGGTGGGCTCCTTAGTTGCAGCATAAGAACTCTTAGTTACAGCATGCAGGTGGGATCTAGTTCCCTGACCAGAGATCGAAACCACGTCCCCTGTATTGGAAGGAGGATTCTTAACCACTGCACCACCAGGGAAGTCCCAAGATCTTTTTTGACCCACCTCCTAGAGTAATGAAAATAAAAACAAAAATAAACAAATGGGACCTAATTAAACTTAAAAGCTTTTGCACAGCAAAGGAAACCATAAACAAGATGAAAAGACAACCCTCAGAATGGGAGAAAATATTTGCAAAAGAAGCAGTTGACAAAGAATTAACCTCCAAAATATACAAATAGCTCAGTCAGCTCAATATCAAAAAAACAAACAACCCAATCAAAAACTGGGTGGAAGACCTAAATAGACATTTCTCCAAAGAAGATATACAGATGGCCAAGAGGCACATGAAAAGATGATCAGCATCACTAATTATTAGAGAAATGCAAATCAAAACTACAATGACGTATCACCTCACACTGATCAGAATGGCCATTGTAGATCAAAAAATCTACAAACAGTAAATGCTGGAAAGAGTGTGAAGAAAAGGGAACCCTCTTGCACTGTTAGTGGGAATGTAAATTGATACAGCCACTCTGGAGAACAGTATGGAGGTTCCTTAAAAAACTAAAAATAGAACTACCATATATGACCCAACAATCCCACTCCTGGGCATATACCCTGAGAAAACCATAATTCAAAAAGACACATGCACTCCAATGTTCATTGCAGCACTACTTACAATAGCCAGGACATGGAAGCAACCTAAAGGTCCATCAACAGATGAATGGATAAAGACAATGTGGTACATATATACAATGGAATATTACTCGGCCATGAAAAGGAACAAAATTGGGTCATTTGTAGAGATGTGGATGGACCTAGAGTCTCTCATACAGAGTGACGTAAGTCAGAAAGAGAAAAACAAATATCATATATTAAATCATATATGTGGAATCTAGAAAAATGGTACAGATGAACCTATTTGTAGGGGAGGCATAGAGACACAGACGTAAAGAATGGATGTGTGGACACAGGGTGGAAGAGGAGGGTGGGATGAACTGGGAGATTAGGATTGACATATATACACTACCATGTGTAAAATAGATAGCTAGTGGAAACTTGCTGTATAGCACAGGGAGCTCAGCTCAGTGTTCTGTGATGATCTAGGTGGGATGGCGGGAGGGTGGAAGGGACGCCCAATAGGGAGGGGATATATGTATACATATAGCTGATTCGCTTCATTGTACAGCAGAAATTAACACAACATTGTAAAGCAATTACATTCCAATCAGAAAAAATTCTATTGGGATACCCAATCATAGAATTGTCCTTGTTTTCTGTCAGCACCCAATCTACAGCAAACCTCTGTTTCCTTGCCCTCCCCCACCCCACTGCTCCAAATCAACCAACAAAGCCCAGATCTTAGAACAGTCTTCTTTCTAACACCCCCTTACCGAGACATCCTGTGATTCCCTTGGTGTATGTTCTCCCTCACTGCGACGAGTAGTAAACTCCACTTATTCAACTACAGCTGTGTTCCTGGAAGTCTTTGGCTGGATTGCAATGACAAGACTACACAGAAACCACAAGACTTCCCCATGTCCCTGTCTCCTCCTTCTCCTCTTTTTTAGCCTGCCTCAAGTATTCTCAGGTGACTCTGCTGTGACTCTTTTCTACAGCATCATCTTCTGCCTCTCATCCCCTTTCACCTCAGAACTCTGCATTTTATTTTTCTGCTGCGTGGTTTGCGGGATCTTAGTTCCCCAACCAGGGACTGAACCTTGGCCCTCGGCAGTGAGAGCACAGTGTCCTAACCACCAGACCACCAGGGACTGCCCTCTGCATTTGGTATGTTGTTTTTGGGTTTTTTTGGGGTTTTTTTGTGGTACACGGTCCTCTCACTGTTGTGGCCTCTCCCGTTGCGGAGCACAGGCTCCAGACGCGCAGGCTCAGCGGCCATGGCTCACGGGCCCAGCCGCTCTGCGGCATGTGGGAGCTTCCCGGACCGGGGCACGAACCCAAGTCCCCTCCATCGACAGGCGGACTCTCAACCACTGCGCCACCAGGGTAGCCCGTTGTTTTTGTTTTAATTAATCTCAAACTATTTTCTAATTTCTCTTGTGATTTCTTCTTTGACCCATTGGTTATTTGAGATTGTGTTATTTAATTTCCACATATTTGTGAATTTTCCAAATTTCTTTCTGTTATTGATTTCTAGTTTCATTCCATTGTGGCCAGAGAAGACACTTTGTACAATTTCAAAGGTATTAAATGTACTGAGATTTGCTTTGTGACCTAACATATGGTCTGTCCTGGAGAATGTTCCATTGCAATTGAGAAAATTACGTACTCTGGAGTGTTCTGTAAATATGTTAGGGCTCGTTCATTGTTCAAGTCCACTTTTTCCTTACTGATCTTCTGTTTAGTTGTTTTATCCATTTTTGAACATGAAGTACTGGAGTCTCCAACTATTGTTGTAGAAATGTCTATTTCTCTCTGCAATTCTGTTTGGTTTTTTTTTTTTTTTTTTTTTTTTTTAAATTAATTCATTTATTTATTTATATTTTTGGCTGTGTAGGGTCTTCGTTTCTGTGCGAGGGCTTTCTCTAGTTGCAGCGAGCGGGGGCCACTCTTCATCGCCGTGCACGGGCCTCTCACTGTCGTGGCCTCTCTTGTTGCGGAGCACAGGCTCCAGACACACAGGCTCAGTAGTTGTGGCTCACGGGCCCAGTCGCTCCGTGGCATGTGGGATCTTCCCAGACCAGGGCTCGAACCCGTGTCCCCTGCATTGGCAGGCAGATTCTCAACCACTGCGCCACCAGGGAAGCCCTTCTGTTTGGTTTTGCTTCATATATATTGGGGCTTTGTTGTTAGGTGAGTGTATGTTTATAATTATTATATATTTTTGGTGGATTGACCCTTATCTATAAATAATGTCCTTCTTTGTCTCTGATAACACTTTTGGGTTTAAAGTCTATTTTGTCTGATATCAGTATAGCTACCCCAGCTCTTTTTGGTTACCATTTGCATGGAATATCTTTTTCTATCCTTTCACTTTCAACCTATTTATGTCTTTGGATCTAAAGTAAGTCTCTTGAAGATGGCATATAGTTGAATCATTTTTTAAATCTATTCTGCCAATATTTGCCTTTTAATTGGAAAAATTAATGTTTACATTTAATTATTGATAATGAAGAACTTACTTCTGCCATTTTGCCATTTGTTTTCTACACATATTTTTTAATCCTCAGTTCCTCTACTACGGCCTTCTTTTGTGTTTAATTTTTTTCTAGTATGCCATTTTGATTCTCTTCTAATTTCTTTTTCTGTTTTTGTTTTTAGTTATTTTCTTAGTGGATACCTGGGTGTTACATGTAACAGCTTTGGTTGATAACAATCTAGTTTGAATTAACCCAATTTAGCTTCAATAGTATACAAAACTCTGCTCTTATGCAGCTTTGTCCTCCCTTTCTTATGTTGTTATTGTCACAAATTACATGTATATACATTTTGTGCCCATTAACATAGATTTATAATTTTTGTGTTTGTCTTTTAGTCATATAGGAAAAAAAAAAAAAGAGTTACAAACCAAAAATACAATAGTACTGGATTTTATACTTACCTATGTAGGTACAATCACTGGTGTTCTCTATTTCTTCATATGGTTTCTAGTTACTGTCTAGTGTCCTTTCACTTCAGTATGAAGAACTCCCTTTAGCATTTCTTGCAGGGCAGGTCTACTAGCAATAAAGTCTTTTGGCTTTTTTAAAATCTGGGAATACCTTAATTTTGCCTTCATTTTTTTCATTACAATTTTTATTTTTTTGTTATTATAAAAGTTCTATGCATTTGTGCTTTAAAATGTTAAAAACTGTCCTGTGTATATATTTTCCATTTTTTTATTGTGATAAAATACACATGACATAAAATTTACCATCTTAACCATTTTTAAGTGCACAGTTCAATGGTATTAAGCACATTCATATTGTTGCACAACCATCACCACCATCCATCTCCAGAACTCTTTTCATTTCACAAAACTGAAACTCTATACCCATTAAGCAATAACTCCTCATTCCCTCCCCCACCTCCAGACCCTAGCAACCACCATTCCATTTATGTCTCTATAATTTTGACTACTCTACTCTAGGTAGTCACCAACAAGTCACACCAGGAACAGGGGCCACTATTCCCAAAGCTGACACCAAGTTTTACAATCCTTCTTTCCATGTCCAGAAAGTCTTCTGAAATTATCAGAAGAGGGGACACAATGGTATTTTTTTCCCATTACAAATACACACACACACACGCACACACACGTGAGACTGAAGTAAGTAGTAAAAACTGAAAAGGAGGGACTTCCCTGGTGGCGTGGTGGTTAAGAATCCACCCGCCAATGCAGGGGACATGGGTTCGAGCCCTGTCCCACATGCCAGATCCCACATGCCAGAGCAACTAAGCCCGTGCGCCACAACTACTGAGCCTGTTCTCTAGAGCCCGCGAGCCACACCTACTGAGCCCGTGTGCCACAACTACTGAAGCCCATGCGCCTAGAGCCTGTGCTCCGCAACAAGAGAAGCCACTGTGATGAGAAGCCCGCGCATAGCAACAAAGACCCAACACAGCCAAAAATAATTTATTTAAAAAAAAAAGTGAAAAGGAATAAAAAGTAAACTGAGAAAATCAACTCTGTCTCCCACTCCTATCCTTAGTTCTGTTTCCCAGAGGCAACCACAATTATCAGTTTCTTGTGTATCCTTTCAAATATGATTTATGCATAAAAAGGTATATGTTTGTGTAACCAAAAGTGGGGTCTGGCTGCTCATCGCTCAAAAGCCAATAAAGAGGCAAGGTTGGTGGAAAGGAAAGTTTGCTTTATTGTGGGTGGGGGGGTGGGGTGGGGGTGGGGGAGGGCGGACTCCTGTCCAAAGGCCAACTCCCCCCAACAACTGAATGATCAGTGGGCAAGAGCTTTTATAGACAGAGTGAGGGGGCTACATGCAGAAACAGCACAGTCAGCTCTGACAGTCATCTTAAAATTGGTCATGCGGTGGTCTGATCAGCGTCATCTTGATTGTTTTAGATACAGTTAGTCTTCAGTGCCAGGGTCAGTTTGTTCCCATTTCCTTGAGGCCACTCCTTGGAATTGTGGCAGCTTATGTCATGGCCACAGTCTGGTCATCATGTAGTTAACTTCTTCCACCTGGTGGGGGTTTCTGTATCTACAAGACAGCTCACAGTATATGGCTCAGAATATTATCTATAGCCATTGAGAAGGAAGTAAAAGTCCTTTATTATGCTTAATGACTAAACTATTATTATTTAGTTTTTTTTAACAAATTTTGTTTATTTATTTAGGCTGTGTTGGGTCTTCATTGCTGCACGCGGGCTTTCTCTAGTTGCGGTGAGCGGGGGCTACTCTTCGTTGCAGTGCACGGGCTTCTCATCACGGTGGCTTCTCTCGTTGTGGAGCACGGGCTCTAGGCACGCGGGCTTCAGTAGTTGCGGCATGCAGGCTCAGTAGTTGTGGCTCATGGGCTCAGTTGCTCCACAGCATGTGGGATCTTCCCGGCCCAGGGATTGAACCTGTGTCCCCTGAATTGGCAGATGGATTCTCAACCACTGTGCCACCAGGGAAGCCCTATTATTTAGCCTTGTTGGACTGTTTTCCTTTGTGTCTGTATTTTCTCACTTCTCTGATTAAACTTATTCTTTGGCTAAAGGTTTTTTTTTTGTTTTCACAGACAAAAGGCAGGCAGAGAACATGAGGGGGAAGGACCACAGGGTCCTGCTCCATTTCATTTGTATATATCTTCTTAAAGGATAGCACTTTTTCATATTATTTTTTTACTTTAAATTTATTATTTATTTATTTACTTACTTATTTATTTGGCTGTGCCATGCAGTTTGTAGGATCTTAATTCCCCAACCAGAGATTGAACCTGGGCCCTCAGCAGTGAGAGTGTGGAGTTCTAACCACTGGACTGCCAGGGAATTCCCTTCATATTATATGTTGCCTTTTAAATATGTCTTGGGGAGTGTCGCATATTGGTACATCTAGAGCTTCTTCATCTTTCTGAATAGCTGTATACTATTTCATTATCTTAGTTGCAGCATGCAGGATCTCTGTTGCAGAATGTTTAGTTGCAGCATGTGGGATCTTTAGTTGTGGCATGCAGACTCTTAGCTGCAGCATGTGAACTCTTAGTTCCATCATGCATGTGGGATCTAGTTCCCTGACCAGGGATCAAACCTGGGCCCCCTGCATTGGGAGCACAGAGACTTAACCACTGAACCGCTAGGGAAGTCCCAATTTTCCAATATTAATGACAGAACCAAACTACAGATCCAGGAAGCTCAGAAAACACCACATAGGATAAATACCCAAAATCCTGTACCTGGGCATATTATATTCAAACCACAGAAAACCAAAGTCTTGAAAGAAGCCACAGTGGGGTGCACGGAGACCTTACACATACAGGAAAAAGATAAGAAATATGTTGAACTCTTCAGAAACCATGCAAGCAAGAGGTGCGTAGAGTGAACTATTTTAAGTGCTAAAAGAAAAAACCCATCAGGAATTCCCTGACGGTTCAGTGGTTAGGACTCAGCGCTTTCACTGCTGGGCCCAGGTTAGACCCCTTGTCGGGGAACTAAGATCCCACAAGCCACACAGCACTGCCAAAAAACTGTCAATCTAGAATTCTGTATCCAGCAAAATTATCTTTAGAAGTGAAGGAGAAATAAAGACTTTCCCAGACAAAAACTGAGGGAATGTGTTGCCAGTAGACCTGTCTTACAAGAAACATAAAATGTTCTTCAGAGAGAAGAAAAATGATATAGGTCAGAAACTTGCACCTATGTAACAAAAAAGAAGAGCATTAGAGAAGGTATAAATGAAGATAAAATCTTTCATTTTATTGATCTATTAGTTAATTGTTCAAATAATAGCACAATGTATTGGGAGATTATAGCTTATAGATAAGTGAAATGAATGACAACAATGTTATAAGGGACAGGAAAGAGGGATTTATAATACTTTTATAAGATACCTGCACTATTCATGAAGTGGTATAGTGTATTTGAAAATGAACTTAGATTTGTTGTAAATATATATTTCAAACTCTAGGGAAACCACTAAATATTTTTTAAGTATAATTAATATGCTAAGAGAGGAGAGAAAATGGAATTATATAAAATGCTTGTTTAAAACTAGAGAAGAGGGCTTCCCTGGTGGCGCAGTGGTTGAGAGTCCGCCTGCCAATGCAGGGGACACGGGTTCGTGCCCTGGTCCGGGAAGAGCCCACATGCTGCGGAGCGGCTAGGCCCGTGAGCCATGCCACTGAACCTGTGCGTCCAGAGCCTGTGCTCCGCAACGGGAGAGGCCACAACAGTGAGAGGCCCGTGTACCGCAAAAAAAACACAAAACAAAACAAAAAACACTGCATATTGTACAATGCCATAAAAATGAAATTCTAGAGAAAGCAAAACTAGAGTAGCAAAAAGCACATCAGTGGTTTCACAGAGCTAGATTTTAGGTGAGGAGATTGATTACAACGGAGAAAGAGGGGACTTTTTAGGGTGATGGAAACATTTTATATCTTAATTGTGGTGATGGTTACATGACTATATAGAATTGCCAAACTTATTAAACTGTACAGTTAAAATGGATGAATCTTATTTTATGAAAATTATACCAAATTTCTAAATTGGGGGGAAACTACTCCCCAGAATTCCCCCCAATCTAAAAATAGGAGGGAAATCTTTTTTTTAAAAAAAAAGGAAGAATTAGGCAACTCAGTAAGAACTGATTTGAAAAGCTCTCCAAAATACATTGTTATGGCTAGTATTTGTACAAGGAAAAAATGGCCGAGTCTGTGACTGTAATTGCATAGAATATCCTTGAAGTTTAACGAAAGAATTGGTATAAGGGCTGTCTGTGGGGAGGGGAACTGGGTGGTTGGGATAAGTGGTGGGCCTTTTTACTTTTTTGGAATTTTTTCTGGGTGCACATAATATCTAGGTAAGAAATAAACAACTAAAGTAAAATAAAACAGTTATAAAAATAAACTGAATTCAGAGTCAGAATTTTAAAAAGAGAGAAATGTGACCATTTTTAGCAGTCAAATTTGGTAAAGTGGGTTGTACCAGTTATATGAACATACTGCTATGTTAATAATAATATAATAATAACAACAAAAACAACAACAACACTTACTGAGTTGTGTCATGTGCCAGGAATTGTTAAGAACTTAATAACAACTTGAGACATACAGAAGTTAAGTAATGTCTCTAAGTTCATACAGCTAGCTGGAAGACGTATTGATAAATGTCTAAAGGATGTCTGGATCCTTACAGCATAGAAGGGAGTAAGATGAAGCACAGTGCTTCTCGTGGGAGTAAAGTAAGTGTGAAAAAAAAAGAAAGTTTACAGTACTGGCCACTCAAGAGGCCCTGGTCTGAGAGGTTGGGCTGATACATCTAGCAGGCCCCAGAGGACACGTCCAGGGGCCGAAGACCTAAGGATCATGTCGTGGAAGTTACACCCCAATCAGAGTTCTCTATGTTGAGTCAAAGGGAACTGCTCCAGGCAGGAGTGTCCAGTCTGACTCAGGAAAACCTGAAGTATGTAAATAACACCTTGATCTCAGATGCTCTGCAATCTAGCAGGGATGTAAGTTTGATGTGTACCTTTCAGCATTTGGAAGAGCCAGGGTAGCAGAGCGGCATTTAGGGAAAAGAGAGAAAGTGGGGGGAAAACTGGGGGGTATAAGTGAGGTAGGGTCTGTGATGGAGTAATCGCCCCCATTTTATCCTGTATATGGCTTCAGGATGGAATAGGCACAGGACAGCTACTGGGTATAACAGGGTTTTTCTTCATGATCCCTGAGAATATCTCCCTGAATATCTCCACAATCTGTTGTCCTCCTTTATCTCCAGACCATCTGGTTGGGAAGCTGAGCTATTTCAAGCCAGTGTCTGGTTTTTGACACTTCACCCAATTGACTAGACCTTTTCCTGGAATCGTTTCCAGGAATCTCTATTTCCACTGCTTCCTTGGGAGACCCCCACTTTACTGATTCCTCTGTGGAAACCAACCAATTCCCTCTAATTTCTCTCCTGCATATCTGAGGACTTGGAGAAGAGTCAATTCTGTCCCCAAGGCAAGAAGATAAGGGGATAGATGGATTAGTGCATTGAGTAGCTGGCTCCAACCATTTTGCAACTTGAGGCTATAGCTGGACTACAGTTAGTTAGTATGCACCTGTGTTTTTTTCTAGACTGTATGTCCTTTCTCCTCCAATTTATGAGAACTTTTCTAAGAGCCAGGATCCATGTCTGTCACACCATCCAATCCATCAAAACCGCAGGGCTCTACCTCCAAATATATCCATTGCTCTCTCTACTACACCCACCCTGATCAGGAAGGCAGGAAACTGATAGCAACTCAAATTGCTAAAATTAACCTTTTTTTTCTTAAAGGTTAAACTGCTCAAATTTCCATGAGCTCTTTACAGTAACCCCATTTCTTTTTCTTTCTTATTTTTTTTTTTGGCTATGCCGTGCAGCTTGTGGGATCTTAGTTCCCCGACCAGGGATCAAACCCATGACCCCTGCAGTGGAAGTGCAGATTCCTAACCACTGGACTGCCAGGGAATTCTAGGAAAGTTTAATAAAGGAACTATTAAACTAATAAACTGGTATAGGGAAATACAAGTGCATTAGTGGTGGCCACTATAGGCCTAGAAGGAATGAGGGAGGGGTGCCGTTACTAGAATACAGAGACAGAGAGAGCTTTGTGGAGAGGGCTGCCTGGCAGGAACTGTGGCCTTTCATCAAGGGATATAGGTGCCCACAGCAACCCTGCAGATGGGGAACCAGGAGAGTACCCTGATCTCATTCTCCCCTCACCCTCTGATCTCTTACCAGTCCTCCACATTGGCAGTGCTCCACACTGGCCAAGTTTAATCAGAAATCAGAGGGTCTAGCAGCTGGTTAAACAGTCAACACAGGTTGGCTTCCTGGAGCACAGAGCAGGGTAGAGAATGATAGAGTGGACCTGGAAAGGTAAACAGAACATCATCTTTAACCTGGATTCTTGCAGTAATCTTAACCTATAGTCTGATTTCTTCACAGCTGCCAAAGCAGTCTTTTTTAAAAAAATTGTGGTGAAATATATATACATCACAAAATTTGCCATTTTAACCGTTTTTAAGTGTACAATTCAGTGGCATTAGTTATATTTACAATGTTCTGCAACCATCACCACTATTTCCAAAACTTTTTCATAACCCCAAACAGAAACTCTATCCATTAAGCAATGATTTTCTATTACTTGCACTTCATGCTCCTGATAACCTGCAATCTACTTTCCAACTCTGTGAACTGGCCTATCCTAGATATTTAATATAAATGGAATCATACAATATTTATCTATTTATATCTGGCTCCTTTCACATAGCATAATCTTCACAAGGTTCATCCATGTGGTAGTATGTATCAGAACTTCATTCCTTTGTATGGCTGATTAATATTTCATTGTATGCATATACCACATTTTGTTTGTCCATTCATCATTGATGCACACTTTGGTTGTTTCTACCTTTTGGCTATTGCGAATAATGCCGCAATGAACATTATCATACAAGTATTTGTTTGAGTTCCTATTTTCAATTATTTGGGGTTTTATATATAAGAGTGAATTTTCTGGGTCATATGGTAATTCTATGTTTAATTTTTTGAAGAACCCCACAACACAGTCTCTTAAAAATATAAACTGATGTTGTTAGTCCCCTCCCTAAAATGCTATATTGCTTTCCAATTTCAAAACTTATTGTAAAGTTACAGTAATCAAGACAGTGTAGTACTGGCATAAGGGTAGACATAGATTAATGAAGTAGAACTGACAGCCAGACATAAACCCTTATATTTATGGGCAACTGATTTCAGACAAGAGCCCAAAGACAATTCAATGGGAAAAGAATAGTCTTTTCAACAAATAGTGCTCGGACATCTGGACATCGACATGCAAAGAATGAAATTGGACCCCTTACTTACATACACACAGAAAATTAACTCAAAATGGATCATAGGCCTAAATGGAAAAGCTAAAAGCATAAAACTCTTAAAAAAAAAGGAGTAAATCTTTGAGACCAAGGGTTAGGTAAAAGCTTTTTAGATATGACACCAAAAGCATAAGCAACCAAACTAAAAATAGATTAAACTTCATCAAACTAAAAGCTTCTGGACTTCCCTGGTGGTGCAGGGAAGAATCCACCTGCCAATGCAAGGGACACGGGTTCGAACCCTGGTCCGGGAAGATCCCACGTGTCGTGGAACAACAAAGCGCATGAGCCACAACTACTGAGCCTGCGCTCTAGAGCCCGTGTGCCACAACTACTGAATCCCGTGGGCCTAGAGCCCGTGCTCTGCAACAAGAGAAGCCACCGCGATGAGAAGCCCACACACTGCAACAAAGAGTAGCCCCCGCTCGCCGCAACTAGAGAAAGCCTGTGCGCAGCAACGAAGACCCAATGCAGCCAAAAGTACATAAATAAATAAATTTATTAAAAAAAAAAAAAGACTCAGCATGTTCCTTGACACTACAGATCCCCCCTTCACCAGAACACACAGGCTCTCTGAGAGGCTGTCAGAAAGTGGTCAGGTTTCCTGACCACCACAAGTCCATGAAGTCTAGAAACACCAGCAAAGAGACATTATACCATCAGGAATTCTTCCACTGGAAAATAATAAATACTATCATCTATGTTTCCAGACTTTGTGGACATCCTGTATACAGACTAGGACCACTGTCCTGAACAAAATCCAGTTCTGCTCTACTGTCCAGCCCACTCCAGCAGATTCCAGCAGACAATTTATCTTTCAAGGTTTCCAGTGATTCTGACTTTTTCAGAAACCCTCAGGCTATCTGGCAGCTCACATTTGAATTCTAAATATGGGCCAGGTTCCAGTTCTCGCCTTACATGACTCCTAGGCCTCTGCATACCTCATGTTTCAGTGCCTACCAACATCACAGGACCCTTTAAAAAGCTCTATGTACACTGAGTTATTTGTAGTGAGGTGGATGGACCTACAGTCTATCATACAGAGTGAAGTAAGTCAGAAAGAGAAAAACAAATACCGTATGCTAACACATGTACATGGAATCTAATTTAAAAAATGGTTCTGATGAACCTAGGGACAGGACAGGAATAAAGACACAGACTTAGAGAACTGACTTGAGGACATGGGGAGGGGGAAGGGTAAAGTGGGACGAAGTGAGAGAGTAACACTGACATATATACACTACCAAATGTAAAATAGCTAGCTAGTGGGAAGCAGCTGCATAGCACGGGGAGATCTGCTCGGTGCTTTGCAACCACCTAGAGGGGTGGGATAGGGAGGGTGGGAGGGAGACACAAGAGGGAGGGGATATGGGGATATGCGTATGCATATAGCTGATTCACTTTGTTATACAGCAGAAACTAACACAACATTGTAAAGCAATTATACCCCAATAAAGATGTTAAAAAAAATAACCATCTTATGAATGGATAAAGAAGATGTGGCATATATATAAAATGGCATATTACTCAGCCATAAAAAGGAATGAAATCGAGTTATTTGTAGTGAGGTGGATGGAGCCAGAGTCTGTTATACAGAATGAGATCAACTCGATGCTTTGTTATGACCTAGAGGGGTGGGATAGGGAGGGTGGGAGGGAGACGTAAGAGGGAGGGAACATGGAGATATATGTATACATATAGCTGATTCACTTTGTTGTACAGCAGAAACTAACATAACATTGTAAACCAATTACACTCCAATAAAGATGTGAAAGAAAAACAAAGAAATAACCATCTTAAATGTGTAGGCACCCAATAACATAGCTTCAAAATACATGAAGAAAAAGCTAACAGAACATAAAGGAAAAATAGACAAGTCCACCATCATAGTTGTTTCAATTTTCCTCTCTCAGTAATTGAACAAATAGAAAAATCAACAAAGATGTAGAAGATTTGAGCAACACTATCAATCAATTTGCCCTAGCTGACATTTATAGAACATTCCACCAGCAACAGCAAAATACATATTCTTTTCAAAAGCATGTGGAAGAGTCACCAAGAGAGACCATTTGCTGGGCCATGAAACAATCTCTATAAAGAAGGATTGAAAAATCAATATCAGGTCAACTATAGACCTAAACAAGGCAAACAAATAATAAAGCCTTTAGAATATAATATAGAATATCTTTATTATCTCGGGATAAGGAAAATTTTATTAACACACGAAAGTACTGATTTTGAAAGGAAATATTAATAAATGTTATATGAGTCAGAAATCCAATAGGAAACAGATGACACACTCAAATTAAAATGGTCTGAGGGCTTCCCTGGTGGCACAGTGGTTGGGAGTCCGCCTGCCGATGCAGGGGACACGGGTTCGTGCCCCGGTCCGGGAAGATCCCACATGCCGCGGAGCGGCTGGGCCCGTGAGCCATGGCCACTGAGCCTGCGCGTCCGGATCCTGTGCTCTGCAGCGGGAGAGGCCACAGCAGTGAGAGGCCCGCGTACCGCAAAAAAAAAAAAAAAAAAAAAAAAAAAAATGGTCTGAGAAGGACTTCCCTGGTGGCACAGTGGTTAGAGAGTCTGCCTGCCAGTGCAGGGGACACGGGTTCGATCCCTGGCCCAGGAGGATCCCACATGCCGTGGAGCAACTAAACCGGTGCACCACAGCTGCTGAGGCCCGTGCGCCTGGAGCCAGTGCTCCGCAACGGGAGAAGCCACTGCAATGAGAGGCCGGCGCACCACAATGCATAGTGGCCCCCGCTCGCCGCAACTTGAGGGGGCCCGCGCACTGCAACAAAGACCCAACACAGCCAAAAATAAATAAATAGATTTATTAAAAAATAAAATAAAATAAAGTGGTCTGAAACAATCTATAAGGATGTTACCATCACTTGGGCAAAAGCAATGAGAGTAAGGAGCGGGTTCAGAATCCCCAAGGGAAAGTTTATATAGGTGACTGTTTTTTTTTTTTTTTGGCCGTGCTGCATGGCATGTGGGAACTTACCCCAACCAGGGATTGAACCTGTGCTCCCTGCAGTGGGAGCACGGAGTCTTACCACTAACCACTGGACTGCCAGGGAAGTCCCGAGGAGACTGTCTTGAGAGGAGCAGTGACTTTTGATTTGAGAACACAGCAGTTTGGGGCTAGGAAAAATAAATACCTACTCTCGTTCTCCACCTTCTTCTGATTTCCTGCAGGGGCACCCCATTGGACAAAACCAATCAGGAGCCAAAAAGCAGAGAGCCCAATGATGCAATTCCTAGAGGTCAACCTCCCTAGGCAAAGAGCCAGTGGAGAAAGGTGGATAGTGTATATGGAGAGACAAACGCAAGATATCTGGCATATCTGACTAAATAAAAAGTAAGCTCTCTTTCATCAAAAAAAAAAAAAGAAAGAAAGAAAGAAAAAAAAAAGATACAATAAAGAAAGTAAGGCAAGACAGAACTGAAGAAAATATCTATACAGCATAAAACCAACAAAGGAACTGCATCCAAAATATATAAAAAACTCCCACAAACCAATAAGAGAAAAACAGAAAACCCAACAGAAAAATGGATGGACGACTTAAGTAGACACCTTCAGAAAAGGAACTCCAAACAGTCACTAAATATATGAAAAGGTGTTCAACCTCATTAGTAGTCAGGGAAATTCAAATTAAAACCACAATAAGATATCATCCCACACCCAGAAGACTGGAGAAAATTTTGATTTGACGTGACTTACCTAGTGCTGGAGAGACTATGGAACAAAAGGAACTCTCTTGAGCTGCTGATGGGAATGTAAATTAGTAAATACCTTTGGAAAATTGGCATTACATGGAAGATTGAAGATGCACTTACCCTATGGCCAGCACTTTCCCTTCTAGGTTTAAATTCAGGGAACTCTTGCACATGTACACCAATAGATACAAGAGTGTTCACAGCAGCATCACAACTTGAATGCCTGTTAATAAGTGAATTAGTAAAGAAATGGAAGTATACAGTGAACTACAACACATCAGAGAAATAAGCAAGTCATAGGAGAATAGATACAGTGTGGTACAATTTATATAAAGTTTAAAAACAAGACTATATATTCCTTAGGGATATATATATATATATATATATATATATATATATATATATATATATAAAAGGCCCCTCTGTGCCAGGCATTAACCCTTTATTTGTTGGATTATGGGACAGTTCAAGGGAGGTGGTGTGTGTGTCTTAGAAAGAGGTCAAGGATTTGGAAATGAGAGGAGATATTCAGAGGGTACAGGCCAGCAACTATTTCCCAACCAGTATTAATATATTTCAATATTTTAACAATTGGTACTTATTAATGTTAATACTGGCTTAACAGTCAGCCTTAACATACATACACAGAGGGAATTTAACTGTGCTGGCAACATTCTGCTTATTAGGCTGAGAGACGGGTATGCAATTTTTCAATAAATTATTCTTTATACCTTTTCACTTTTCTTAAATATTAACGAATACATTTTAATTTCACTTAAAATATATGTCACAGTTTACAGTAGTAAAAATAAGATGCTTTGCACAGCTTGCGGGATCTCATTTCCCCGACCAGGGACTGAACCTGGGCCATGGCAGTGAAAACCCAGAATTCTAACCACTAGGCAACTAGGGAACTCCCAAGACACAGTTTAAAATTTAAGAATGTTATTAATTGCATCATGTTAGTGAGGAGTTATGTGCTTTGTACTTGTTCATCAAGTTGAGATATAGCTTAAAAACAGAATTTGAGTTCCAGTTTAAGTTAGGTTCTTTTTTAAGCACTTTATTTCTTCCTAATCACAAGAATTCTAACTCACAAGAATAAGGCATCTGGAAAGACAGCAAGTGTTGAGTGGCTGTCAGATGATTCTCTCTGGTTAAATTAGGCTCAGAAATTATAGACTAATTTATCAACGATGAAAGACTACTTTGGGACTTCCCTAGTGGCGCAGTGGTTAAGAAACCTCCTGCCAATGATGGAGACACGGGTTCAAGCCCTGGTCTGGGAAGATCCCACATGCTGTGGAGCAACTAAGCCCATGCGCCATAACTACTGAGCCTATGCTCCAGAGTCTGCGAGCCACAACTACTGAGCCCGTGTGCCACAACTACGGAAGCCGGCACACCTAGAGCCCATGCTCCGCAACGAGAAGCCTCTGCAATGAGAAGTCTGCACACCGCAATGAAGAGCAGCCTTCGCTTGCCGCAACTAGAGAAAGCCAGTGCACAGCAACGAAGACCCAACACAGCCAAAGATAAATAAATAAATAAATTTTTTTTTTTAAAAAAGGAAAGACTACTTTGAGTTCCTTAGTATGTTGATGAGCATATCCTAAATTCTAAGGTTGAATATTTCAGTTTGGGAGATGAAAAACGAATAATTGGAAGAGTGTTTTTTTATGTTCTGGTACAGCATTTGACTATAGTTTTTAAATCCCCAAACAAGAAAAGGCCATCAATTTCTTATCCTTGAGTGAAGCAAATCATCAAGTGCTAGGAAAGTGTCAATCTCGTGGCAATAGAGACCTACTCGCCAATTTGATCTTCTTAAGCATCTTGACATATTAGCCAGTACTTTTATAGTCCCAATATTTATTTATTTTATTTTTTTTGCGATACGCGGGTCTCTCACCGTTGTGGCCTCTCCCGTTGCGAAGCACAGACTCCAGGCGTGCAGGCTCAGCGGCCACGGCTCACGGGTCCAGCTGCTCTGAGGCATGTGGGATCCTCCCGGACCGGGGCACGAACCCGTGTCCCCTACATTGGCAGGCGGACTCTCAACCACTGTGCCACGAGGGAAGCCCCCAACATTTTTTAAAATTGAAGAATAGTTGATTTACAATGCTAGGTTTAATTTATGCTGTACAGCAGGCTGACTCAGTTATATTTATTCTTTTTCATTCTGGTTTATCACAGGCTATTGAATATAGTTCCCTGTGCTATACAGTACAAAGTTGTTGTTTATCCATCATGTATATACTAGTTTGCATCTGCTAATCCCAAGCTCCCAATCCTTCCCTCCCCTACCCGCTCTCCCCCTTGGCAACAAGTCTGTTCTCTATGTCTGTGAGTCTGTTTCTGTTTCATAGATATGTTCATGTTGTGTTTTAGATTCCACATATAAGCGATATCATATGGTATTTTTCTTTCTGACTTACTTCGCCTAGTATGATCATCTCTAGGTCCACCCATGTTGCTGAAAATAGCAGTTTCATCCTCTGCCTTTCAGCTGCATAGACCCCTTCTGGGGTCTCCATCATGTTCCCTCTCACCAAAAGGCCTTTGCACATGCTGTGTCTTCTCACTGAAAAAAACACACAGCCCTGCTCATCTTGCACCACTGAGACAGGCTGGGACCTGGGACCCTTTACTGGAATGCTTGCACCTAGACAAGCAACAGAATACCAAGAAACTATAAGGGACTATGAACAATAAGATACTAAAAGACGACAAACCAACTGCCACTTCTGAGGAGCCAGGAGCAAAAGCAGGGTACTCTGCATGATCCCAGCACCGCCAAGCGGGTGGGCAGACCACCTAAGCCACTCCTTCAGCCTAACCCACCCATCCGCCCCCACCCTCACACCGCTTAAGGAACAAGCCCACCCTCCTCGGAGAGCGAGCAAGGGAACCCGTTACTTGTTTTCCCTCCTTTGTGCTACAGCGTGAGTCCCAATAAAGCCTTGCCTGAATACCTCGTATGGTCTCTTATCAACTTCTATTGATTAAAGAGTCCAAGGACCCAAGTCAGTAACATCAACACCTTCACCTAATTAACTCTCACCTTCAAGTCTGGGCTGAAACATCACTTCCTCAGTGAAGACATCTATTACCATAGTGACCCTATGTCCTGACTTGCCTGGGAAAGTCTCAATCCACACCTGTTCCTCTCAGCCTAATTATCAATCTCTCTCCCTTCATTCTCAAAAACATCCCAGTTTAGGGACTTCCCTGGCTGTCCAGTGGTTAAGACTTTGCCTTCCAATGCAGGGGGTGCAGGTTCGATCCCTGATCAGGGAGCTAAGATCCCACATGCCTCGAGGCCATAAAACCAAAACATAAAACAGAAGCAATATTGTAACAAACTCAGTAAAGACTTTAAAAATGGTCCACATCAAAAAAAAAAAAATCTTTAAAAAAAAAAAGCATCCCAGTTTAGATGATAAATTACATGGCTACCCAGTCCGTGAGGAAGTCTCACCACTATATGGGCTATTTTCCCCTGTCACATGTGCTCACAGCTCTTTGTACCTTGCCCTTATTGTACTGAAGTTTATATTTATACATTTATTTGTGTGGATTAATATCTTTGCCCCTCATTAGACTGGGTACTTTGGTTGCTGGGACTGTGTCTGGTTTTTTGTTCATTCATGATTTTGTTAACATCTCTCACAAATTATGTGCCTGGTATATAGTAAGCACTCATATTTACTGAATGGATGAATCTCTGTGTCTGATAGGCTAATTTATTGAAATACTCTGTACCCTACCTACCCTCCAATACACTTAGAAGATGGAAGCCTGGCATATGTTCTCCTCAATCCTGCTGTGAGAGGAGGGGAGACAGAGGAGAGAGCACCAGGGCCTCTGAGCTCCCAGGCATAGGAAGGACACAGGTCTGCAGTTTCCATAAGCAGTGGGACCTGTGGCTGGCCCCCCTTATGGGAGCTCCAGTGCCCTGTTGGACCTGAGGGGAAAGATGGGAGTTCCACATGAACATCAGGGTTCCTCTATGAGCCATGTTGCCTGTTGCTGGTTTTCAGGTAACAGATAACCTCTCATAGATGATAGACTCTCCTCTCCACTCTCCAGAACCAAGGGTCCTCAAACGAGAACCTATGTCTTATTCATCTCTGTATCCAAAGGCTCATAGCAGGTGCTCCGAATTTGTTGAATGTTAAGTGGGGTAACACAATGCCAAGCTTCAACTAGAGTCCAGCTCCCTGCAGTGTGCAAGGGCCCCACCTACCGGCCTCTTCAGTAATTGCAGACAGCTTAAGCCAGCTTTGCATGAGGCAGGGGATGAGAACTCAGTTGTCAGTAGGGGCTTTGCTTTCCCTGCAGCTGTATTTAGTGCCAGGAGCACTGCATTAGACTAGCAATCCCCTAACACACTCAGGAGAACAAAATAAAGTATAAACGCCTCACTTGGGTACAAAAGGCCATTGCTACTGAATCCTCAGACAGTATTATCCTGCCCCTACTTACCACACATCCTCCACCTGATCCATCCTAAAGGCTCTCTTCTCCCACTGGGAACATTTCCTCTTCCTTTCATGGTATGTGCCTTCTTCCCCCCTGGCAGCTGCTACTCTCCTCAGAATCCTGGGCCAAGGTCAGTCTTTTGTTGCTGTCCCCTTGGGGGTGCTACTCTGGCCCTTGGTGACATGACTCAGCATGGTGTACAGAACTGTTCCCATCTCTGACTTCCCCTTTTAGACACTGAGCTCTCAGGGAGTTCTATGGCTGGTACATAGAAGGCATTCAAACACTCTTAGTATTTCAGAGCCCCCAAATACTAAGGTTGAGACACCATGATCTAGTTAATATCCACCTAACAGGGTTGGGTGGTAGTGAGGATATAACCTGTGAAACATAAAGCCACAAAAGGATATTGGAAAGTCTCCTGCTTTGTGTCCATATGAGGTACACTGCAGATGGGCATGAGCCATCATGTGTGTGATTCACTTAACGTGTGGATTTCAGCAACACTGCCAGAACCCATCAGCATAGGTAGGAATTCAGGTCCCTGAAACTAAACAATGAAATGGATAAATTAAATGTGGTATATACATACAATGGAATATCACACAGCCTTGAAAAAGGAGATCCTGCCACATGTTACAACATGAGTAAACCTTGAGGGCATTATGCTAAGTGAAATAAGCCAGTCACAGAAGGACAAATGCAGTCTGATTCCACTCATATGAAATATCTAAAGTAGTCAAAATCATAGCAATCTGTTGCACAACAATGTCAGTACTAACACTAATGAACTATACACTTAAAAGTGGTTAAGATGGCAACTTTAATGTGTTTTTTCACCACAATTTTAAAAAACTGAGCATTTTCATTTACCCAAGTGGCAAAGATAAACTTGTTTAAGTGTTGGCAAGAGGGCAAGCAAAGAGGTACTTTCATAAAGTGTTGTTGGAACTACAAGTTGGTACAATGGTTTTGGAGAGCAATGATGAACAAACGTTAAATGTACACATCCTCTGACCCAACAATCACTCTTAGACTATTTCCTATAAAAATACCCACACAAATACTCAGTCTCACATATAAAATATCCACTATGGCACTATTCACTATATGGCACTATATGGCACTATAACAAAACACTTAAACAACCTGAACAGCTACCAATAAGGTACTACTTAAAATAATTTATGCTACTTCCATACAATGGGGTCATTAAAAATGAGCTCCAAAGTTATGAAACCCTGCATATAGCAAGCTACTCCATATGTGTGAGGAGAAAGGGGAGAGGATGCATGTAGTAGTACACACAGTGAAACTCTCTGGAAAGAGACAAAAGAATCAAGTCCCAGAAAATGGGGATAAAACGGAAATTTAATTTTTACTTTATACTGTTAGATTTAACAAGTACATTTGAAAATGAAAGCATAAGGGGAGGAAAGAAAAACTACCAACTCATTTCTTTTCAAATGCTCTTAGATTAGTGGTTTTCAGCTCTGGTTGCTCTTTAGAATCACCTAGGAGCTTTAAAAAATCTTAACTCCCAGAATCCACCAGAGAGCACCAGGATCTGACTCAACCGACCAGCAGATGGGTCCCTGGGTATCAGTGTTTTTAAAAGATCCCCAGATAATTCTAATTTTCAGCCAGTGTTGTGAAATCACTGATTTAGGCCAGGGTTTTGCAAACTGTAAAACGCCAGATAGTAAACATTATATCCTTTGTGGTCACATAAAGTCTGTCACTTTTTTTTTTAAAACTCTTTAAAAAATGTAAAACCATTCTTAGCTCCTGAGCAACACAAAAACAAGCCATGGACGGGATCTGGCCCATGGGCCATTTTGCCAATCCCCAAGTTAGACTACGCACAGGCTGGTCTATTGCCTGGACAAGGCACCATGAGACAAGGTATCATGAGATAAGGAATAGTCAAGAAGGCTCCACACTGAACCCACAAGTCTGGGCCCCAGCCCTCCAACTAGCAACCAAGTTGTTCTGTTTTGAGTGGAGGTGGGAGAACTTTGAACTCACATTAATAAAACTCCCAAGATACATTATAAACCAGCCAGCTTATTACTTTTTAGTAAGATGTAGAACTTTTACCATGCAGACTGAACACATATGCCAGCGTGAAGAGCACATTTTCTTCCTAGAGACAGTGACACAGAAAACCAGGCTATCTGTGGAATCCAAACAAGGGGAAGCTAACCTTAAGTTACAACTCATCCATAAAGCTAGGGCATACTTTCCCAACACAGGGACCAGCCCCAGAGAACTTGGAGAACTCGTTGACTTTCCTCCCTATCTTACTCTGGCTGAGCACTGCCAACAGTCATCTCCTACAGCTTTATGATCAGCCTGCTTGGCCTAAGAGTCATATCTCTGCTCACTGTTTTTTACTGTTACCTCCACTGCTACTGAGAGTCAAGGTTCTGAAGGGAGCACATCAGTTGCTCCCGTGCACCAACTACAAGACACAATAATCCTGTTAGGATGCTCTCCCAACACCAGTCTAACTCAAGTATTACCAGATAAAATGCTTTGTAATGATTCTTCTCATCCTCCATTTACAGGTTACCTATAAATTCACTTGAATAATGTAACCTAATTCCTACTGAGGATTAAGGTTTTTAATTATAGGTTTTCTTCTTTCACTTTCTTGATAAGTGATTCCCAACCATGTAGGAGTTAATGAAACCAAGAAACTAATTTTGTGTCACCACTGCTACCAAGACAGAAATACCAAGTGATATGTGCTTTTCAGATTAAATTAACGCTATTTTGTTCTCTAAAATGTAAAAAAATAAGATGTAGCCCTCAATTTAGTATTCGACACTCTTAAAGGTCAAGCCAATCAAAAATTGTCTTTGAACAATAAAAAAGTTTATGCTTTCAAATTAAAACACACATATCACAAACATTATGTAATAATAAAATTATAGTAAACGAAATATTCAGACTGACCCCATGGCATTCACACCACACCAGAATTTTGCCTGAAACAAAACAGTAAATTTTATCCACCAAAGTAGGTAAGTCCATGCTGGCTGAAAACTTCAGTCCTAGACCCCACGAATGAGGTACATAGTTCATGCTTCACAGATACATACATTAACCAGTCTTAGCCACCCCTCACCAGGGCCCTGAGGGGTAGGAAGGATGAAATGTGGACACAAGCACTCCCATAGACAGAATTCTCCAATTATAAAAATTCATAATGTGACCTTTACCACATCTTGGAAGATAGCTGAGATTTTAATCTGTGAACCCACCTCTGAAAACCACAACAAAAATCATTAAGAAATGATCTAATGTAAAATATACAAATTTCTCAGTATGAGAACTTCCACAAAACAGGGAGAATGACAACTAAAACAATTTTTCTTAAAAAAGAACACTCCCCTTACCTTGTCCTTGCTACCCAACACTCAAAAACAAGTCTGTACAAAACCACAAACACAGAAAAGGACCTTAGAGGATGTTACGACGCAAAGCCTTCAGACCTAATCTAAACTGCTCTCCTCACTGAGACCCTCCCCCGATAGAGCTGAGGGTTCCCAGGTCCACTGGGGAAAGTGAGTGGTCTCAGATCATCACCCCTGCTGTGCTACAGATGGTCCACGGTCACTCGCTGTCAAACTTAACAGAATTGACTTGGACAGAGATGGAGCCTCCCCGGTAACTGCCCCGCTTCTTCTTGGTTTTCTCATGCCGGAAGGATTTGCCTTTGGTGAACTTCAGAACTTGATTGGCTCGCTCCCCCCAGTCTCCGGTTGCACCCCGCTGGTAAGTAGAGACAGGTGGTTAGCACACAGAAGGACAACGCCAGGGCCCTGTCAGTTTCTTCTCCCTGCTCCAGGCAACCCGAACCCAGAGAACCTCCTACCAACCAGAACCAAAAGCTACCCTCTCTCACCCCACCCCCTCAAGAATGGTGAAGACCCTCTCTCTCCTCACCTTGGCGTCAAAGGAATTGTCTGCCACTCGAGCATCCACCTCAATCTCCTCCTCCCTGATCCTTCGGAATGGGGAGGATCCCCTTCGTTCTCCCTGAAGAAGAATGAAGCAGGAAATTCAGGATGGAGTGGCCTAGTGGTCAGGAAGGCCCTCCTGAGCTACACCCACAGCACGTATGCCAGGCCAGGCAAAGGGCTGTCAAGGTGCTTTGCAATTTTTCTTTCTACTCTAAACGCTGGCTCCTGAGAGGAAAATAAGGCAACTTACTTTCTTCCTTTTAGGAAACGTGTTGGGGGTCTGGGGCTTTATCTTCTTGGCTGGAGGCGTCTCTGCCTCCTTAGCAGCCTCATTCTGCTTCCGCTTCTTTCCTGAACCTACAAAACAAAAGGCCAGACTCAGGAGACCAGTTTCCTGTCCCTCGTCCCAGGGTCCCACACTGAGGGCCTCCAACTAACTGGAAGCCAGTCATGGGCCTCGGCTCCCTATCCCACCCCCAAGAGTAGAGCCCATCCTGATCTGGGGGACAAACCCAGGAGGCAGGTTCTTTGGATACAGACCTGGCTTAGCAACTGCCACTGCTGCCTTTTTCTTGCCCCGCTCCTCCTCATTGCTGTCCTTATCTGCTTTTCCATTCTGGGCAGTCAGTGCAGAGGTGCCATTGGCCTTGGCGGTTTGTGGTCTTGGAGTGCCCTTGGCCTTGGGCTTCTCTTCCTCCTGCTCACTGGAGTCCTCAGAGGAAGAAGTGTTGCTGCTCTCGGCCTTTGCTTTCTTCACAGAGGCTGGTTTGGAAGGGGCTACAGTTCCCCCTGCCTTCTGTGGCTTCTTTTTGGCTGGGGGTTTAGGCGTCTTCTCGTCCTCGTCTTCCTCGCTGCTGGAGCTGTCTGAATCAGAGCTGCTGTCCCCACCACCCTGAGAGGCCTGCCTGGCAGGCAAAGACGGAGCTGGTTTGGCCATCACCTTGGACTTAGGGGTGGCTACAGTCTTCTTCGTCTTCTCCTCCTCACTAGCACTGCTCTCCTCCTCGCTGGAGGAGCTATCAGCCTTTCTGGTCAGCGGCTTCTGGCCAGTGGCTGCAGGCTGCTTGGGAGTTGTAGCTGGTTTAACCACAGACTGCTTGGGAGTGGCAGCTGGCTTACCTGAGGAATTCTTGGTGGTACTGGCTGGCTTAGCAGGAGCTTCATCAGAACTGTCGGAGTCTAGACAGAGAGAATGGAGTGAATATCTCCCCAAATCAGACTGAGGGGAGCCCTTGGAGCTCCCACTGCCCTGAGGGCCTCCTATGCCTTACCTGAGCTGTCTGAAGAGCTCTCTCCTGCCTTCTTTGCTGGAGCTGGTTTAGTAGTTGCTTTGGAGATGACTGCCTTAGCTGGGGGTCTCTTTTCTTCCTCAGAACTTGAATCTGGAGAGAACCTATGGCATTAGGCTGGGTCCAGAGTCCCAATCCAACCAGGGGCAACGAAAAGAAGGATGCAGGGAGTTCCCTGGTGGCCTAGTGGTCAGGATTCTAGGCTTTCAGCGCTGTGGCCCGGGTTCAATCCCTGGTGAGGGAACTGAGATCCCAAAAGCGGCGCGGCGCAGCCAAAAAAAAAAAAGCAGAAGGGACAGAACCATTTCCCTCCCTACTCCTCATACACTCCCCAGACCCACTCACCACAGGTGATGACTCACCAGACTCGTCGCTGCTGTCCTCACTGCTCTCCACAGGCTGCTCCTTCTCTGCAGCTTTCTTGGGAGCCTGAATTCCCAGGGACTTCTTGGGTGGGGGAACAGAAGGCGGGGGAACTGAACTATAGGGACCTGTTTAAAAGGGACAGTGTGGTAGTTTTAAAATATATACACAAATTCTTTGATACTGCTTCCTTCTAGAAATGGAGCTTAATTCCCTATCCCTTGAGGGTGGGCTAGGATTAGTGACTCATTTCTAACAAATAGACTACGGCAGAGATGATGGCATGCCATTTCTGAGTCTAGGTTATAAAAGGCAACGTGGCTTTCTCCTTTCTCTGGGAGAAGCTGGCTGACACATGCCAAGGTCCACGTGGTGACTGCAGAGGTCCTCCTGCCATTGGGCCCTGGTCAGACGTCCAGCTTGACTCCCCGTGTCCAGTCACCTGGTTTTTTCTTCATGGGTTTTTTCTTCTGCTCTTCCTCCTCTTCCTCCTCACTGGAGGAGTCCTCACTGCTGGAACTCTTTTGGGCAGGAGTGGCAGCTGCTTTCACTGGGGCCTTGGCCACAGCTTGCTTTTTAGGTACAGTCTGCATCACACAGAGAAAATCAATTACCACAGGAAAATACTGACCCAACCAATCCTGCCATGCAATGGAGACCCCCCAATTACCAACGTCCCCAGTTCCTTCTCTCCTGCTAGAAATTAAGGCCCATACCTTCTTAGATACGGCTGCTGCCTTCCCCTCCTCTGAGTCATCATCACTGCTGCTGCTGCTACTGCTGCTGCTGCTGTTACTACCAGCTGCTTTGCCATTGACTACTTTAGGTGTTGGACGAGTTGGTATACCTATGAAAAAAGAAATAATGTAAGCGAGTACAAAGACAGCTTTCGGATCCACCATGGGCAGTGGTGCCGCCGCCACGATGCAGATTTTCAGGAAGACCCTGACAGGGAAGACCATCACTCTCAAGGTTGAACCTTCAGATACAATAAAAATTGTAAAGGCCAAGATCCAAGATAAAGAAGGAATCCCTCCTGACTAGCAAAGACTGATCTTTGCTGCCAAGCAACTGGAGGATGGCCATACTTTGTCTGACTACAACATTCAAAAGGAGTCCACAGGCTTCCCTGGTGGCACATTGATTAAGAATCTGCCTGCCGGGCTTCCCTGGTGGCGCAGTGGTTGAGAGTCTGCCTGCCGATGCAGGGGACACGGGTTCGTGCCCCGGTCTGGGAAGATCCCACATGCCGCGGAGCGGCTGGGCCCGTGAGCCATGGCCGCTGAGCCTGCGCGTCCGGAGCCTGTCCTCCGCAACGGGAGAGGCCACAACAGTGAGAGGCCCGCGTAATGCATTAAAAAAAAAAAAAAAAAAAAAAAAAGAATCTGCCTGCCAATGCAGGGGACACGGGTTCGAGCTCTGGTCCGGGAAGATCCCATATGCTGCAGAGCAACTAAGCCCGTGTGCCACAACTATGGGCCCGCTCACCTAGAGCCCATGCTCTGCAACCAGAGAAGCCACTGCAATGAGAAGACCGCACACCACAACGAAGAGTAGCCCCCGCTCGCTGCAACTAGAGAAAGCCCGTACGCAGCAACGGAGACCCAACTCAATGAAAAATAAACTAAATAAATTTTTAAAAAAAAAGAGTCCATTCTTCATCTGTGTGGAGACTTCGTGGTGGTGCTAAGAAAAGGAAGAAGTCTTACACCGCTCCCAAGAAGAACAAGCATAAGAGAAAGAAGGCTAAGCTGGCTGTCCTGAAATACTGTAAGGTGGATGAAAATGGCAAAATCAGTCGCCTGCGTCAGGAGTGCCCTTCAGATGAATGCGGTGCTGGAGTTTCCAAGGCCAGCCACTTTGACAGACACTATTGTGGCAAATGTTGTCTGATCTATTGTTTCAAGAAACCAAAAGATAAGTAATCGTATACTGGTTAATAAAAGACAAAAACTAATGAACAACAACAAAAAAGGAGTATCGAGACATTAAAAAGCCATAAAAACCTCCTTCCTATTAGCACGGAACTTAGGAGTCTGTCAATTCTCTTGCCTCTGGAGGAAGCATGAAGGAGAATGCTGTGGTTTACTACATCAAAGGATGAATTTCTTGCCCAATTTCAGGAATAAACCTGTCTTCCAAAAAATGATATGATGCAAATTATTTGAATATGCCCTCTGAAGTCTTTAAAACATGTTTTCCTCACTGCAGACTATTTCTGTAGTTACTAGTCCCTAACAATAAAACTTTTTACTTACTAGAAAAATGTTTCTTTTTTAAAAAAAAACGACACCAGTCAATACCTCTAGTTCAACAACCAGTGCCATTTCACTCCTGTGCTGAATTAAGGAATTTTCACTTCAGTCCCCAGGGCAACCTGGTCCCCAGTCCAGCCTCCTAGGAACATAAACAATACCTGGTTTGGCTAGGGCTTTAGCCTGAGCTTTAGCTGCCACGGGTGTTGTCTTTGGTTTCTGGTTCTTTGGCACCTCATCTTCTGAGCTTGAGTCAGAATCAGAATCAGAGCTCTTGGCCTTCTTAGGAGGAGCTTTGACTATCTTGGCTTGGGGCTTAACTCCCTTCTGTGAGAAAACACACAACCAGGAGAATCAGCAAGAGCTTCAGGGCACCCAAAGGACATCCTAAGGTAGAAAAGCTTCCTAGGTGCCCCCTTTTTTAGGCCTTGTCGCTGCCATTCCCTGTCTAGAGTTCCCTGTACCTGTCCATAAAACATATTCTCTTACTCTTGGAGTCCCTGACAGTATCCCAGAGAAACCCAATACTGCCAGGGAAGCAGAACGGGTTGAATTTCCTCTAGATTCAGGGCTCAACTTCAACCTCACATAATCCTTCCCAAACCTCATACTTCTACAACCTCCCTGAAAAACCATGTAATCACCTGTTGTATACCTAACACCATCAAGCTAAAAACCAAGATTTTAGTTTCTTCTTTCCAATCCCTTAGCAATCCCTTTCCTTCTCAAAGTTGCAAACCTGGACAGGCTTTTTCTTTTTGTCCTCCTCCTCATCATCACTGGATTCTTCACTGCTGCTGCTGCTCTCTGATGCCTTGACTGCAGCCTTTCCAGGATGCTGAAGCAGACTGGCCCGCTTGGCAGGTACAGCTGAACAAAAGTACAGGTCCCAGTAAGAACCAGAAATTTAGCACAGACAGGCTCCAAATCCTTTTCCTGGAACCATAACTCCCTGCTGGGTCTTACCAGCTTTCTTAGCGGGAGGCCCTTGGGCTTCTTCCTCCTCACTGCTGTCCTCACTGCTGTCACTGGATGAAGTCTTCTTCTTAGCCTTCTTAGTCACTGGTCCATTTGCCTGTAACTTCCGCTTTGGGGCCTTGGTGGACCTGTTGGGGTAGATTAGGCTAACTCCTGGGGAATCAGGACCTTCCCAAACCAAAGAACACAGTCCAGCCTACTTGGGGGGAGAAAACAGCCACACTAGCACAGAGGAGACTTACTTGAGCCAGAAACTATAGATGTCCAAGAGGGAAGAGGCGTTAGCATCCTGCTGGGTCTGTAAGAGAAAAAGCAGAGTAAGAAAGTTTTAATTTGATATAAATGTTACATCTCTGTAAGACTTCTCCTACTTGCACAAATTAGGAGAAAAATATTCTATTTACGTATTTCCCAGTTTTTGGCATCAAAAACTTGGGCTATCCCTGTAGTCTCTGGCACCGTCTATCTATTCCCCCACCTGTCAATCCTATTTATCAAAGCCTTTAAAAACATACATTTCCTTTACTCTAGCAGTGTACTAGCTAAGAATTTATCCTTACCCATGAAACAAACATCTACACAGGAGGACGACTGCGGCAACGTGGTTTATAATTCCAAATCACTGGAAACCATCCTCCAAGAGAAGACTAGTAAAAATCTACGTTACATATTCAGTACGTAATTGCATTCAGCTATTACACTGATATAGATTATAAGTTGGTATCCAAAAAAATGGCAAGGCGTTACAGTATATACAAAAATACTGGCCCAAAGTTAGATGAGTAGATGTGAAACTCACCTCTGCCAATTATTAATGTGTGACCCCGAGCAAATCACTTAATCTGGGACTTCCCTGGTGGCGCAGTGGTTAAGAATCCACCTGCCAATGCATGGGACATGAGTTCGAGCCCTGGTCCAGGAAGATCCCACATGCCGCGGAGCAACTAAACCCATGTGCCACAACTACTGAACCTGTGCTCTAGAGCCCTCAAGCCACAACTACTGAGCCTGCATGCTACCACAACTACTGAAGCCCGTGCACCTAGAGCCCGTGCTCCACAAGAGAAGCCACCACAATGAGAAGCCTGCGCACCGCAACGAAGACCCAATGCAGCCAAAAATAAATAAATGAATAAAAATTAAAAGAAAAATAAATCATTTAATCTTTCTGAGACTGTTTCCTTCCCTATAAGATAGATGACACTACACATCTTATTAACTTGTCGAGAAGATAAGAAATAATGCATATAAGGGGCTTAGCATCTGGAAATAGCATCTTGCCCTTAGTAAACCCTCCACAGAGATTAGTTTTTGTCACATAAAAAAGATTTCTGATTCTGAAAGGCCCAATTCCATCCAGCCCACTCTCTGCAGCCTCCCTAACAGTCAAAACAGTTCCAATATGAAAGCAGCTGTATCAGATCACATGGCAGGCTGCCCCAGCTTAAGGCAGCCCTTTCTGAGGCTGATCTGACTCTCAACTTGCATAGCCTGATTCTACCACAAAGAACAAGCCTACCTTCTTAGTCAAAGACTAAGACCGCTAAGGACTACCGTACCACTCCACTCTACCCTCAAGGTGTTTTCTCATGCAGTCATGTCTTTCCTTGAGATGTAGATTCCAAACCTTTCACATTCCTGGTCATCTTCCTTTTACTTGTTTTTTGGAACATCCTAACGTAAGATAACAGCTTTCACTCACTGATGCTTCCTGAGCACCAGGCATCGGTACTGCCACTTTGTATATGTACATATCATGTTACTCACAAAAATGCTATAAAGTGGATGATGACATCTCCATAGAAGTAGAAACGGATTCAGGGACGTTAAGCAAGCTGCCTGGATTATACATTTCAAAAATGGCAGAGGCTGTTCCCAAACCTAAACTTGTCTGATACCATACATCAAAGATTCAAGCCAACAGCTATGCCTGCTTTGTAGAGAGAACTATGATGCTCAATCCTGCTTCAGTAAAACGAAAAGCAGAACCCTGCCTCTACTCGTTCATTTTCTTCTTTAATAACAAAAATCCCAGGCTTCATTATTTCTAAAGCAATTTTACTTATCTTTTGAGTCCCGGGTAAATTCGATTGAGAGTTAAGGTCAAGTCACGCTCGGCATCAGCCAACATAAAGCCTAAAGAAAGAACCAGGAGCCTCCAATGCCTCCGGTGGGGCACGACGCTGCCGCCTCGCCGCACTCCGCCAGCCACGTGACCTAGGCCACGAGGTTCCCACGCGGCCACGGCCGCCCCACTCACCAGAAAAAAAGCAACAAAGCTCAGCGCCATATAGTCAGACATCGTGGAAGAGACGCCGAGACTCCAGGCTTTCCGGCCACCGCCGAGTGCTCGGCACAAAGGCCTGGCAGACACTGGGCTGGCGAACCCCACAGACCTCCCTACCTGCAAACCTAAGCATGTCAGGGCCCGGAGCCCTGTGGTCATCCCACCCCAGCCCATGAATCATGCCCGGGACTCACAGCGCCTGTTGCCTTGGCGAACTTGTTGGCCACGTCCGAGAGCTGGTTATCGCGCAGAAAGCCGAGCACGAGGGGATACAGGTCGCTGGGAACCACGCGGCGCAAGCCGGCGTCCGCCATCCTCTCGGCAATACGCGTCACTACCGTTGCCGACGCACGCGACTCAGGAACCCGGAAAAGGAGGGGTAGGGGCGGACCCGCGTGACGACATCGCGCCGCGCAGGGCGCGGCGGAAGGGGCCGGCGCACTCCGTAGAGCAGCCCCGCCCACACCTCGGAGACAGGGTAAACGCGAAATCTACTAACGCTTTCCGGTCCCGCGAGTGTCGCCATCTTGGTAAGGGTGGAGCCCGCCGGTCTGCTTTGTGAAGGCGGAACCCTGACGTCAGGGGCCACGCCCTCAGCCGCGGCGGGAAAACTTCGGATTTCCCGCGCCCTGACTTTTTGATGGAGCCACCTTTCCTCAGTGCTGCGGTTACCCGCGCCCCTGGCATCTGGATGCCAGAGTAATGAGTGGGCCGGGGGGCCCGAGCTGACCTTGAATTCCTCTAAACTTGGTCACATGATCTCCCAACCTACCCTATTCGTGCTGCCCGTGGACTCCCACTCTTCATCTTCACTGCTTCCAACACCCTGGGAGGCCCTTTCTCAAGATACCACCCCAACCTCTGCATTCCCATCTCTATTACAGAGGACGCTTCAGATTATCTGTGGTAGTGGTGAGGCGCTGACCTTCAAAACTGCCCCTACCTCAATCATGACTTGCCCATGAGACAACCCTTTCCTCTTACATAACACAGCCTTAGGTCAGCTCCATGAAGGGAAAAAGGGGTTGTGCACCAAACCTGAGTGACAGCAGCAATCTCTTCAAACCTATAATCCTGAAAATAACACTTCTACCTCCTGGGGACAGCCCACACTATGAACCCTCCCTGTGGAAGAACTAGAAAACCCCTCAACTGCCTCTCCTTTTGTCATGAGTACTGAAATTTATCAATCAATGCTCAGGCCTGCCAAGTTAATTCCAAGTTCTATCTTATGTCAGTTCATATTAGCAAACAGCAATCCCTTCAGTCCTATGCACTACCCCTTGACTATTTCCCATTCATGCCCCTCAGGGAGGTAAGGATCCACTTTCTCAAGGGACACACCTCTCCTTTGCCTTTCTCAGGCATTCCCCTGTCCTTGGTATATAATTCCTACAACTCCCTCTTCCCCAAAGGTCTATCCACCTGCATGCATTCTTTAAACATCTGAGAACCTGCTGAATGCCAAGCATTGTGCTCAAGCTATTATGGTCCACATACACACAAGTCTCGGTTTCAAAAACCATTATTTGCAACAGTGTGAGCGTCCTCTGGGTCCTTGATATTAAAATTCCTTCCTGGACCAGTAGCACCACCTTTGCTGGAAATGCAGAATCTCAGGCCCCACCCCAGAAGTCAGAATCTGCATTTTTAAAAGATCTCCAGATGATTCAACTGCTCTTTTAAAGTTTGAGAGGCACTCCTAGATGACTGATTTCACTTACAACACTCTTGAGGAGCAGTTTCAAGTGGTCAGGATTCTACACCTGACCAAAGAGGGGTCCTAGGAATTAAATGGAGGTAAGCATGTCCCTGTTGTGTTCAGAGAGGAAAAGTGACTTGTCTGGCACTACCACCATAGAAAGAAGCACAACAGCACTTGGCAGTTCCCTCTAGTTTATGTTTATTAGTCTGCATAGTGACTTCGATTTTCCAAACACTGGGGGAACCCCTCAACCCCATCCTTCTTACATAGGAATGCAAGTTAATGTGTTTCAATGCCTATTATAAAAAAACAAATACCACTTTAAAAAAATCTGATTTAACACATTTTTATTTCACTTTTTTCCATTTCTTTATAAAACAGTCATCTCCTCACTAGCAGCTGTCTCCCCTAGACCGGGGGAGGGAATGGAGGAGGTTGGGCACCTCCAAAGAAAAGGGGGTGGGGGAGAAGGGCCCAGGGTTACCTCCTGAGGTTCTTCTGGGCCTGTTTCAACAATGTGTCAAAGTCAAGAGAATCAAATTTGCTCTTTACAGGAGCAGGGTCAAAGTCTTCCCGGTTGGAGTCTATAAAGGTAGAGAGAGACAAACATCAAGGTCTCTGAGTATACCTCCCAACCACAGCGTCCTCAAATGGCCAGCTACCTCTCATGTCTATAAGGGATGGAGCTAAAATCACCTGGATATTAAGTCAAAAGACAGGTGAGCACCCATTTCTCCTCTCATCCCACCCCTTAGGCTCTTCACGTGTCAGAGGAAGACAAGTCTGCCTAGCTAGCGCCCCTCTCAAAAGGCTGGGGACCTTTTGAGGGAGGAGATGATACCAAAGGCTCAGGGCCTCCCTCCACTCACCAAGATCAGAATAGCTTCTCTTGCAGAACTGCCTGCGGCCCCCAAAGCAGAGATCAAAGGGCTGTTCATCTGCTTGCCTCAGCTTGTGGCCACTCTCAATGGCTGCAAATGCCTCCTCGGCATAGCGATAAGTGACGAAGCCATAGTTGTCACTGGTGGGGAGGGTGAGACAGAGGCTGACATGGCTATTTGGGCACATGCCATGGAGAAGAGACAGCTCGCCAGGGTACAGTAATGGACTGGGGTGGTTCTTCTCATTCCCCAAATTGCCAGCCCTCTAACTGTAGAAATGAAGGTGCCTATATTGCCTAGGACACCAGAGCAAGGGGGGAGAAACAAAGAAGCAACAAGATAGATAATGAGACAGGACATCCTGACCTTAGGGCCCAACCTCACCCTTGGACACGGAAGTGGATGGTGCACTCCTCAATCTCTCCGAAAACAGAGAACCTCTGTTTCAGCTCTGACCTAGTCATGCGACCAGGTATCTTCCCAATGAAGACCACTCTTCTCTCTTCCTATGTTAGGTCAAGGAAAATTGACACACTATGAGCCAAGGCCATAGCTGCAGACGGCTCTCTGAGCTCATGTCATGGCTCAGGGACAAGCCCTCTCCTCCCAGGACCTGTTCCTCTACTCACTATTGCACGCTCCTTCTGCAGAACTCTCTGCCTTTGGTAATGGTCGTGTGAACGATAAGAACTGTACCTGACAAGAAAAGAAGGTGCCATCAGTGCCCCAGACATTACGCAGCTCAAGTCTCAGAACTCTTAGGCACCTGCACCCCAGATGCACCGACTCCCTGAAAACACGCTCACCGCCGCCTCCTGTCACTTCTCCGGCGAGGAGATGGAGAGCGGGACCGACTTCGGGAACTAGATGATGAGGATGAGGAAGACGAGGAGGAAGATGAGGAGGAGGAAGAGGAAGAGCATCTTCGGGAACGTCCAGAGGAACTGCAACTGGACCTGGAGAACAAAGGGGCACACAGGAATGCTGGGAGCGGTGCAGGTATATTCTACTTACCTCACCTTGGCCCCAGCCCTGCCTCCCTGTCAGGAAGCTCAGGACCAAAGGCAAAGCAGAGCAGAGGAGATCTAGAAGAACTCTTCGCAGATGACCAAACTGAGAACCTCATGAACTTTAGATGTTCTAGAGTATTTGGGCACAGATCATATTTATTTTCAATTATGCGATTAAAAATAGAAAAATATTTAACAAATCAGAAAGAATAAAAATAACGGAGACTCGGAGATAAAAGGCTGGGCCCTAGGTCTTACAATTAGCTGCGGGTGGGGAGAGGGGGAGGCCTGGGTCTCTGGGATCCTGCTCCCCTCATATGTCTCATAGGAGTACTATGAACACGGCATTTAGGGGATGCGCTAGACCTGTAGTAGGGGACATTTCTGAAGATAAGCTTCACCATCAAAAACCAAGAATTCTTCATTGATTAAGTGGAAAAATTTGGGTCTATTACTGAGAAAAAGGTACTGCCAGAAAATAGCTGAGGCCACAGTGACACTCAAAGGAACTGTCCCAGACTGTTTCCTCAACAGATGATTAAAGGAAGGACTGTTTGCCATTAACAACCCACTAGACCACCATCCCACATACTACCGGGAAAATAGCAGAAATAAGGACTGATACAGTATGCAAAGGAATCAACATGGTCAAGATCAAACCCTAATTGTCTCCCCAAGGCAGGTCTCCAGGAAGGAGGAGACCTCAGAGATATCCCAATCTCCAACAGGGGAAAGAAGCTATCTTCTCAGAGCTTGCCTCCTTCGAATCCAGTAAAGGGGGAGAAGACAAAAGCCAAAGACAGAAATAGAAGCCTTACTGCCTGAAAGTATCGATGTGCTAAAGCTTTCAGAGTAAACCAGAGGAGAGAACTTCCAAAGTGGAGAGAACCTAACAGGCCATCAGAGCTCACCTTCGCCACCTCTTGTGTGGCGGGGAGAGGGACCGGGACCGGGACCGGGATGAGGAAGACGACGATGAGGATGAGGAGGAAGATGCTTCGCTGGTCCGGTTGGACCCAGAGCTGACAGAACGGTTGCTGCGGCCACGGCGGCCTTGCCAGCCCCGGCTTGGGGGGCTGGCTGACCTGCAGGCTTTTCGATAACAGCGTATTGACTGCTGCTTGGCTGAGGGATCAGGGAGAGTCCTAGTGTTCGTGTCATTCCGGCAGGGTGAGGCCTCAGGGGACAGCAAGGTGGATGGGGCAAGGCAAGGGGCTGGGGGATCTGCCTGATCATTGCTAGTCCTGTGATCAAGTGGCTTCTGGGAGGCAGCTGTGCATGGGGGCAGCGGGGTGGCTGGGCCCAGAGACAAGACAGGTTTGATGGTGATATCCTGATGGCGTTTGACATTCCATCGGGAGCCCACCTCTGGAATGACTAGGGCAGGCGTCTTTTTTGGGGGGGTCCTGCTCCGGACACAATAGTCATGGTCCCCAGAGCCCACATGGACTGGACTAGGGCCATGGACCCCTTCTTGGAGGCAGGCTGCAGCTGGATGTTTGGCCTCTGTAACTCCTTCAGGCTTCAGGGTTCCCTCCTGGGCGGTGGACTTAGGAGATTTGGCTTTGGCCAGCAGTGACACAGCAGCCAGGGGCTTCCATAACTGATGGGGAGGGGTAGCTGGAGGGGTGAGCCCTGTGAGGGGAGGGAGGATGGAGATAGCAGGATGAGATCCGATTCTACACTTCTAAACACTGTGAATATAGGCTCCAGGGATCCCCACTTCATCTCACAGAGTATACTAACAATGATCAACAGCCCAACTTCTCCCACTGTTAAAACTGCTCCTTCCCCTGAGTTCCCCATCTTGGAGACCAGCAGTAGAAACCCAACCAGCTATGGTCCTCCTCAACTGTTCAACCTCTCACTGCCCAAACCTAGCTGGTGGCCAGGTCCTGTCTGTCCTACCTCTTTATTCTTAGGCTCACCCCCTGCCCTCAGAACTGCCTGACTTCTGGGCTGCATCTTGCCTGAACTCATGTAATTGTGTCCTAATAACCTCCTACCTCGGGCATCACACCTGTCCACCTGTCTTCTACATTCCTGCTGGTGGGAGCACCCAAAAACCAAACTGGTAACGTTTTTTCAATTGCTTCTTCACTGTACAGTATAAAGTCCAACCAGCTTAACATGGCATTCAAAGTTCCCATAACCTGACCTGCTTTCCACTCCAGCCTTCTCTCTTCCTTTAGCTCTGCCCAGCACCCTGATCAACCACTACACTCCAGCCAAAATGAACCACTCACAATTTCCCAAAACATACCGGGCTGGCTTTCCTTCTCCAGCTCACTCAAGCCATTCCATCTACCTAGAATGCCCATAAACCTACCTGATTGGTATCAGCGATTTTCTCAAGCCTCCACTTTGAGGATTACCTTCTATATAACCCTGCCCTGACTGTCCCTCTTCAGACCCCACTATAAGCCACACAGGCTTCTTTAACACACAACAGCTGATACTCAACATGCTCATTTGTTTACACATCTGACATCTGCCCCCTGGACTGTGAGAACCTCAAGGACGAGGATCAGATCTCTGTACCCCCAACACCTACACACACTTGGTTCAGAGCAGGCTCTAAAAACATTTGCTGCATAAACTAATCAAAGGCAGAGTTCCCCACCCTGAACCCACCTGCCACGTTGGCCAGTTCTGGGGCTTGTAACCGGTCTAGGGGCCTCTTCTCCTGGGGAGTGTCAACGCTGCTGGCGGGGGGAAAAGGGAAAGCCTGGTTCATTGCCTCCTCAACATCTTGTACATCTGCTTTGCTCACAAAGCAAAGGAGAGGGGTGCGTGCAGAGAGGAATGGGGGGCACAAACTGCCCCAATCATTCTCCTCCAGCACAAAAGGGGTCTTAGTGACTGAACTTTATGTAGGTTGGGTCTCAATTCAGCTCTGCCCAATTGCTGGATGACCTTGAATACCCCCCACCTCCTCCAAGCCAGGAGCCTCTCGTGCCCGGCTCAAACCAACCCAAAATCAATGTGGAGGAAAATATGCTTGGCAAAACAGGATGGGGTATTGTGAACATGAAAAAAAAAAAAAAGGCCTCTTGGTGCTGGAAGAATGGGGAACAAGGAGGTCCAGGATGCCTGTGCCCTCCAAGGAGTCAGGGGAGCCCTAGCCATGAATATCATCCCCCACTTTTTCTTACACCATTACCAGTGCTGAGCAACCTTAACGCCTGTTAAATAAAGGAAAGAAATCCCCAAAAGCACGAGTTGCCAGAAAATAAAAGGCATCACCATTTGGAACCCCCAGACTGGAATAAGCCAGAAAATGGTACATATATATCCTCCTACTTCACCACTCAAGACAGTACCCTGTAGTGATGGGCTGAACCGGGGGTGGGGAACAGGGAAAGACTAGAGCGGACTAAATGTCCCTGTAACAGAGGCATCCAGTTGACAGTCCTGGAGTACCGGCCGGCTGCTGACCAACAGCTGTAGGGTAACTCACTCATGTCCCCATACTTACCCTGAGTTTCCTACAGCCAGGCTGTCAGCAGGAGCCAGGGGAGGGCACTCCTTTTTGGCTGCAAAGAAACCATACTAGTTAAAAGCCCAACCAGATGTTCCATACTGAGGAGGTGCAGAAGGGCTGGCTCTGAGACCCAAAGGAGGAAAATCCATTTTGCCTACATACTCCATTTGGGTCTCCCCCGAGAGATCCATTCTCCTCCAGTGGGTACCCAGGTATATTTTTAATCATGTCTCTTCTCTGCTCAGAAACAAGCACACTCCCCACTGAATCTGGGGAGTCCAAACTTCTAAGCCTAGCATTCCAGGCTCTATGTAACCCACCTAACTAACTTCCTAGTCTTATAACCTACTCTTGATCTACACTTATATTTTCTATTTTGTCTTGTACTACCGATACCTGTTACCAATTCAGCAGTCATTTCTGCAAATTCTTCTCCCCAGTCAGACCATAAGCTCATCTGAGAACAGGACGTAATATCTCCCGCAGCACCTAGATCCATGCCTTGTACTGAAAAGCTGAGCTATCCATTGCCTTTCAAATACACCACATGCGATCTTTCCTGTACCTCTGCCTTTACTCACCAGTCTCTGAATTCCTGTCTTCCAAGGTTCACCTGGAGAGTTACCTCCCCAAATAACCCAACCCACTTGAATCTCCCCATCCATCTACTCTTTATAGTTCTTGCCATGCTGTACCCACCACTCTCCCTGGCTTAGATTGTGTCACAGGTAAATCTTGTCTTCCCATTCCAATTAGGGGGCTGCTCTAGTGGCTGAGACTCCCCTTCTCCTTCCCCCCAGTTTAAGCAACTACAGGGCTAGGCCCAAAGGAAACATCAACAAAAAAGGGTTGAAGCAAAGCTACCCAGGTTTCCTTACCTTCTGATTTCTCAAATTGCTCCAGCAGACTGGACAGGTCCGATGCCTCAATTCCTGTGGAAGCATACAACACAGCCCCTATCAACTGAGTACACAGGTCCCAGAAGTCCCAAATCACCTCACTTCTTCCCCTAGGCTCCCCATGCTCACTGTACTAAGTAAACCAAGGCAGCAACACAAAGCAGAAAGAATCAAACCAACCCAGACTTCTACCTCTCAAGAACTCTCCAAAGAAATCCAACAAAGGCCAGCCCCATCAAGGTAGTTTATCCTGTTTTATGGAGGACACTCCTCACACAACCCCCATGCCATTCTTCACGGAACTGTGTGGCACTCACCAATCTCACTGATGAAAGCCTGTACCACATCCTCAGGACCCTGGGTACGTGGGGTAGGCAGAAAGGACAGTGTTCTTAGACGGGCTGGGTGGACAGCAGGCAGCTTGGTGGTAGTGCTCTGCCTTGGTGCAGATGTGGGAACAGCCTTGGCAACAGGAGAGGGTGCCTTCTCCCTGGGCCTAGCTTCCTGGGGCTCAGGCTTTAGCCTCTCTGATGCAGGCTCCTCAACAGCCACTCTCTCAGCAGGCAGACACGGTGGAGCCTTGATCCGAGGGCTGTGCACCGGGGAGGACACCTTGTGTTTCAGATGGGGAGATGCAGGCACTGGCTTGACCTCCACCTTGGTGGGCTCTATCTGTGGAGCTCCCTGACCAGCTGCCCCAAGACTGAGGGGAGGAGCCATCGGCACAGTCAGAACACTATCAGGAGGGCCAGGTGGGATGCCACTGGGCTCCACCTTGGGTGAGGGAACAGCTCTTCCAACAGAGGTTAGAGGCAAAGGAGGTGGGGGAACAGCAGGCCAGAATGGAGGGTGTTGCAGCCCTGGGCCCCATCCCAAGGGCCCATAGGTACAGCTGGAGCTATAAGGTGGGACTGGGGCAGGAGGAGGTACCCAAGGCACATTGCAAGTGGAGGGCACAGCATAGGCACCTGGAGTACCAGACACTAGGGGCACCGTCGGTGGAGGGGGCAAGCAAGGATAGCCAGAAGGGGACAAGGGGGGATAACAAGGCCAGGGTGGCACAGGGGCATAGTGAGTAAAGGGATCAGGTGGCACTGGCCCCACAGACATCGGAACACTAGGAGGCTGCAAGGGTGGTGGGGGCAGACTGGGGACACTTTGCCCATTTGTGGGAAGGGGCAGCATGGGGGTCATGCCCAGCCCACCCGTGGGAAAAGGCAGGGCAGTGGGCATTGTGGGGGGCATGGACTGCACAGCAGGAGGTGGTCTTGCTGGCAGTAGCATCTCTTGGGATGGCACCTGCTCAATGGGAGTTGAGGCCACAGGTTTGCTTGCAGGTGGCTCAGGACTAGGAGAGGCAGGGCTGGGACCCACAGGAGCAAAGCAAGCCTCAGAAGGAGCCTCAGGGCTTCTCTGCAGAGTTGTCTTCTTGGCTGTGGCTGGTGGGACAAGACAAGGGATGTCTGCCAGCCCTGTGGGAGTTTCTGGGAGGCTGGGCCACTTCCCAGCTGGGGGATGGGGGTTCCTCTCTTCTGCCTCTGCTTGGCGCTGCTGCCTTCGTCGCCGGTACTCAGATAGGCTAAGAGGCCGAGGCCTGGCTTCCTGGGCTGTTGCACTAGTACCACTTTCCCCCTTCAGAGGACCCATGACCTCCTTAATTTCAGGACTGATGGCCTTTGGGGGGTCTGAGGACTCTGACTCCAGGAGGAGCTGGGGGGCTGTACTCCCCTGGGCTGATGACACTGCACCACGTCTGGGATCAGTTGGCCTAGACTTAACTAGTACAGGGTCAACTGGAGCCAGGTCATTGGGAAGAGAGTCAACTTGTACTGGCTTGGCTAGGATAGGGTCAACTGAAGGCAAGTCATCTGAGATGGGAACCACCACTGCACCGTCAACTGCTGAGTCAGCCAGAACTGGGTCAATCAGCACTGGGTCAGCTGGGAGAGGGTCAACCAGCTCTGAGTTCGCTAAAGCACAGTCAACCAGTTCAGGGTCAACAGGTACAGGGTCAGCCACAGTGGGATCAGGGTCAACCGCAGTGGGATCAGCTTCAACAGAGTCAAGTGGCATGGGGTCAGCTTCAGCAGAGTCAACCAGTGAGAGATGGGTTGAAACAGGGTTGGCTTGGATGGGGTCAACCAGGCTGGGGTAGAGGTCTAGAGGACCTTCTTTAGCAGGACTAGCTTGTCCAGCACTACTCTCCAAGTTCCCAGAGCCAGGCTTCTCCAAGGCAGCTGCCCAGGCCCGAGCCCAAGCCCGGGGCTTCCCTCTACCACGGGGAGGCACAACCTCTCTTTGAAGGTCCTCCTGAGGCAAGCTGCCTCCCTGAGAGGTCAGCTCTGTAACTGCTGTAGACTGCCCACGAGAGGCTGACCTCAGCCTCCTGGCATAGCCTTCTGCACAGGCAGCTGGCTGCTCCTTGCTCTTCTTCTTCCTGCCCTTTCGAGCTCTCTGGGAACTTAGCATTGTGTTGGCTGGTGGGTTCTGAGGCCCCTTGGGTGCCATTGGCTCCATGACCTCCCTGGGCTCCAACAAGCAGGCTGACTCCAGCTTTTCCTTTGAGTCCAGTGACAACCCCTCTTTCTCAGGGCAGAGGGCTTCCCTGGGCACAGCAGCCTCTGTCTCTGCCTCTAGTGTAGGCATGAGCAGCTGCAAGGCCGCACTGGCCTCTAGCGAGTTATCCAGGAGGACAGGCTGGGGTCCAGTAGGGATCTGTCGCACCACAACTGGGATCTCCAGGTCGTTGCCAGCTGTGGCCGCCTGGCCCACAATTTCCAGCACCACACAATCCTCAGGCAGTGTCAAATCACCTGGCTGCTCTTGAAGCTCATCCTCAAGTGCTGTCAGGTGGGTGAGGTTAGGCAGGCAGTACGGGTGCATGGCCCGCACCAGCTCACTCAGGGAGGAGATGCTCTCATCGCCAGCTGCCTGCACTGCCATCTCTGCTGCTACTGCTGTTTTATCTTCCTCCTCGGGACAGGCCAGGTGCATGGGGAAGTCTGCAATGCTGCTCACAGAGTTGTTGAGCTCCCCAGCAAGCATCTCGCTGCTGAAGCCGGCCACCTCCTCCTCTTCTTCCCCATCACTACGCTGCTGGGGAGGTGGGGACTGGCCCCAGCGGGGTCTTGACCTTGGGGGTCTCCAGCTAGGAAGCTTGGGGGAGGAGGTCTCCAAGAAAGAGGGTGGAGAGAAGTCCCAAGGAGGATCTGTGAGAGACATCTCAACCTACAGGAGAGAAGATAAGACATAGGAGTTTTCTCCAGGAATATCTTTTTCCAGACATGTCCCCATATATTCCTCCCCATTGGGAGTCCATGAGGCTCCCTAGGTCAGGCTTACCCCACTCACTCTACTACTGCCTGTGCTGGGCCCCAATGGGTCAGTCGGGGTGATGAGGTCACGTTCTGGGGGTGTCCGAGAGAGGCTGAGCAGCCTGTGCAGCTAAAAGGGAGAAAAAGACCTGAAATGTGTTTGTGCTTCAGAACTTTACGAGTAGGCTCGTAGATGTGGTTCTAACCTTTGCACCAATCACACACCCCCTTCCCCTCATCCCACACTTACAGAGGAGCCCTCCCGAGGTGACACAAGCAGCTCTGAGTCAGGAATGCTGTCAAATGGAGACAGGTTCTCGGAATCTGCATTGTCCAAGATCTCTGTTAGAGCTGTGAGCAGTGACACTTCATTCTGGTCCTCCAGAGATAACCTGCTCTGCTCAGGAAAGACAACAGGAAGGTCCCACCACCATCCCTATGACCTACCAGGCCACTGAGAAGGACTGGATGCCAAGAGAATCCCTCTCCCAGGCTCAGTTCAGCTCAATTTGCCAGAGAGAGATGTTAGTACCAGGAGGCATGGGTTCCAATCTCATTTACTACCATCCACCATCTCTCTAGTGTCAACAAAGACCTGTCAAAACTGAGTCTTGAACTTATGTTTCATACTCCCTACACTCTCAGGTAAAATGTGGGATGCTCAGCAGACAACCCTTGGCTAAGCTGGAATTGGACTCAAAACAAAGATCAGAACCCTCTGAACATGTAAGTCAGGGGCCCAGGCAGGGTGAAAGGCCTTGGATAATAATCCAAGTCTGCCAGGGCATCATCTTACATGGGATGTAGCCCAACTCTCACTGAGAAACAAAAACACACTTCAAGGACTCAGGTTGAGTATCTAGGAACCAAGGTGCTAGGAGAAGAGCCACTGAGCCAAAGCTCCTGCCTGAAGACCTCCAAGCTCAGCCCCAGCTCACCTCTCCAAGGCCACCAAAATCTTCAATGAGGGAAATGAGGGAGGCATCCATATAGCTGTGCATGGTCCCCAGCAGTGTCCCATCCTGCAGTATCAGCTCCTCCATCTCTAAGTCCTTGTCCCTCAAACAGGGGCCCAGCCGAGATAGATTGACAAAGCCAGAATCATCCCCCTCCTCATGCAGCAGCACCTGGGGCAAAAGGGAATAAGGTCAGGAAGGCACAGTGAAGGCTGCAGGGCATGGGCCCTCGGGGGCAGCTGATTTACACACTCTGTAAACCAGGTACCGAGCCCTCCACCAATGGCCTCAGACTCAGCAGGAGCCCCAACACACTCTGGACTTGCTGGGCAGAGAGAAGTACAAACTATGAGCCCACAGCCACAACCAGATGGCAGTGTTCAAGAACCTTCTGGGAAAAAAAAAAGTTTAGACTCCATCCAGAAACACTTGGAACCACACGAGATTGATAAACTGGGGAATAAAATCATCAAAAAGACCAAGATTGTTCAGAAGAGTTATCTGCTGGCAGTGATGAAGACAGACACTCTCAGGGGCACAGCAAAGGAGAGGAGGTCAGTAAGCAGGCAATTCCAATTACAACCACCTTACCTCCCTCAAATCCCACTTAGGCCTCTCGTCTCTGCTTAGCTCAAATCCCACCTTCTTCAAGAAGACACCTCAGGCCTCCCCAACGCACTTCTCCTCACACCCCGAATTCATACGTGTTCCTGTACCGCTCACTTCTCTGGCAATCACATCCTACCCACTTCCCTACCCCATGACATTCCTTGCATCATTACTAAAACTATATTCCAAGTTCCTTTGGGGCAAATAACCCTTTGTATCTATTAGCTTATATTTTTCTTGGCTCTTGGAAGGGTTTAAACTGTGCTTATACTTCCAGGTCACCCACCATGCCTGGCACAGTGCATCACAGTATACACAGCTGACAGTCACACTTATTTTGAACTTCTATTTTGAAGGCTCTACAGTGTGCCACCCAACCTCTCAAAGGTAGTCCCAAGGAACAAGTCTCTCCCCTACCCCAACCAAGTTAGAGCAAAAGAAGAGAAAGTTTGATTCTGTGGACGGAAAAGCCCCGCCCCACCCCACCTCTTCCCTGAGAACTAACATCTTCAGCCTTGTCAGGCAGGGAGCCATCCGCCCAGGCCTGTCAAGAGTGTGGGCGTGGGCAGGGCCAGAAGTGGCTGGAAGGGCTGGCAAGGCCAGAGGCAGGGGTATCTCCACTATATGAAATTATAGATGATGCAAAGGCCAAAGAACAGGAACAAACACGGACAAGCCAGTCTCACCTCTCCTTTGGCAGCAAAGGCAAACTCTGTACCTCTTCCAAAAGAAAAAAAAAGCAACAGGTGTGACTGCACCCCCCCACCCTCCTAATCAAGCTGAAGAGTAACAATGCCCAACGAGAGAAAAGGATAGATAGGGACACTTTAGGAGGCCAGGCCCAGAGATGAAGTAAAAGGTGGCAGGTTTTAGGCACTAACTCCTCCCAAGCCTTCACAATCCTGTAATTACAACTAGCAGCTGAATAGCACCTCACTCAGCAAACACTCCCAGGTGAGCAAAGAGGCTGCATCTCCTGCCCTGCCACCTACCTGACCCAGCTACTAGGCCAGAATCTCGAGACAATGGCCAGCTTTATGAACCACTCATCACCACTTCCATCAGGCAGGTACTGGAGCCCCAGTCAGAGAAGCCCCTCTTTACCTGACCTCACCCATCCCTCCCCTCAAACCCCAAACAGCACAGCTCCCAGAGTACCAAGATCATGGAGAGGATAAGCCCAGGCTAAGAGTGTGCCAGCCACCAGCATCTCTTAACTTTAACAACCTCCCGACTGGCTTTCCCATATCCGGCTTGTCCCTGCAGGGTTCAAAACCAGCTACAAACATGAAAATACACATTTGATCACCTCTTGAGACACTCTCTAATCCCCTCCAAGGGCATCTTCCTGCTCTTAGCACTAGGTTTAAAGTCCTTAAATGGCTTACAGTGGTCCTGGTATTCCCCACCAGACTCCTCCAGCGTGTCTTCTCTCACCACTCTGTCTGTCTCTGTATACACCAGCCATACGGGTTTCTCCAATAAGCCATGTTCTCTCCCACCTCAAGGTCTTCACATACTGTTCCCTCTGAGGAAAGCTCCCCCTCCCCTCCGCCCCCCACAATCTCACCTTAAAATGTCTCTTCCCAGACCCTGCAAGGTAGATTACTACTGCTGATTATATAATATGCTGCACTTTCCTCTGTCCTCCTCATCATTATTTATTGTCTGTCTAAAACATAAGATCTGATAAAAACATAAGATCCTGGAGGACAGGGACCATGTGTGGTTTACCACAGTATCCCCCTATGTCTAAACATAATGGAATCTCAGTAAGTTCCTGGCTGATTGACTAGCTTCCACATACTCATCTTTGTGTGTGTTTGTGGTGAACAATCTCTCCACAAGACCCTCTCCAACCCCAAATGACTACCTAACTTGGACTACAGCTGGATCATGGATACTTCCTGCCTCTCCCCCAAAGGGTGGGCAGCACCAGCCCCACAAGATGTGGCCTCTGAGAAAATAAGGGAAGAGCGGGTGGGCAGCTCCCAAGTAGAGCCCCAGAAGCCACTCCCCACCCCCCACCCCCAGGGCCTGGATTGGTCTGCTAGAACTGATATTACCTGGCAACCTGCAGCCCAACTCCCACCTAGAAACCAAAAAAGAAAAAAAAAAGCTTTCAAGGACTCAGCTTAATTGCTTAAGCAAGATAACAGTTCACACGAAGTCTTGCCGACCTCCACTCTGGGTGGGAACTTTTAAGAAGCCCTGGTGAGGAGTGGGACGATAACACTTTTAAGTATGGAGAACTGAAGACCAGGAAAAAAAGAGTATGACAGAAAGACTGTCCCCCCCCCCCCCCATTTAGTAAACGTTCAACTGGTGTTGAGTAGTTCTCAGATCGCCTCCAACTTTTGCCATCCCCAGCACAAATTCCAGAGAAGCTTAAACACAGACCATCTCAAATTTGTCCGTATCAATTCACAGGAGCAGGCCTTAGCTGCCTCCTCAAAAGAGATGCTTGAGGAAAAGTGACGGAAGGAGAGGACTCCCTTTCCTTACTTAAGCCTGTGCCATGTAAATGTTGACACCTCCCATGCCCCTTGAATCACGAACGAGGCAGGACTGCAAGCAACAAAAACGCCAGTGCCCATGCCTCACAACCCACCCCAAGCCGGTCGGAAAGAGGCCGCCACTCCACAGCCCTTCAACCTCAGCCCTCTACCCTCCCCAACACACTCCGTCATCCGCAGAGAACAGACTACCCGCACACCTGTAAAGTCCTTTACCATCCGTTGTCAAGAGGCAACGCGGACCAAAGCAAAAAAAAAAAACTCCTCCAAGGCTCTGGGCAAAGTTGATTCTAGCAGCCCCTACCTTCCTTCCTTCCCAGCCTGGGGCGCCCAGCGCCGAACGGAGATGGCGGGACCGGCTGAGACACACCCAGTTCCCGGCAGTGCGGCTCCAGCGCCGATACGAGATGCCCGGCAGCCTGGAGCGGGAGCCACGTGGACATCCCCTCCCCGCCCCCACGTGGACCCGAGGGCCTCCTCCCCCCCGCCCAACCCACGTGGGTGCCGGGGCCGCCTAGAGGGGGAGGGGAAGCAGACAAATTATCCCGGGAAAATCGCTCCCCCCACCCCACGTGGCTCCGAAAAGGCACTGCGGCGCTGGGCTACAGGCAGCCCCCACTCGGCATCCTTAGAGGGAGATCTTACTCTAAGTCCGAGTCCCCCTACACACAGGGGCCAGGTTTCCGACACCCTGCTCTGCCCCTCCGGCGTTCCGGAGGAATGGCCATAAGGACCCGCCTCTGCCCGCATCCCCCCAGCAAACGACCCAGGTCCGGTCGGTCCAATCCGTCTTCCGCCACCCGGCATCGACTCCCGAACGCTTCTTCCCTTTCCTGTGGCGTCCACGTGTCACCGCCCGGCACACGCCGCTTTGCTGCCAGCCGCGGGCCGCCCGCCAGTCTCACCTGCTCCCCACCACTCACAGCGCCCACAGTGCCATACGGCGCTTGGCTCCGACTCCCCCAACAGCTGCTGCGCACTCCACCGCCAGGGTCGGGGCCGGAGCCCCCACTTAGAAGCGGCGCGACTCCGTCTCTCAGTCCCCGGCGCGCCGCCATCTTGGCCCCTGAACACCCGGCGCAGCTCTGATCGCCGGCGCCGCCTCGCCCAGCCGATTGTGGGAAGGGAACTACAACTCCCGAAAGACACTGCAAGACTACGAATCCCAGAAGACTGAGCGGCGATACCCATTTCCCACGGGAAGAGGGCACTGGCCTCACGAGGGAGCCTGGGAGTAGTAGTCGCATTCAGCAGAGCCTGAGTGGCACGTGCTATAGGCGCACTGTAATGCATAATTTTGTGTTGCGCGGGGGGACCTAGTTGGGGAGCGCGAGGTAATAAGGGGATAATTACCTATTACGTATCTTTTTATTTTCCCAATTTGTCCAACTGTCAGAACTCCCTCTTTGTCTGACGTTTTACCTGCTGCACGTTCCTTTCTCCTTAGTCCAAGTGGGCCTGTGTTTTGAAACAGCACCGCCTCGTGGGCACCAGCACTCCAGGAGCTAAGCCTCACCCGCTACACTGCGGCACTACCGCGAGTTTAATCTTAGAACACAGCATTATCGGTGTCTCTCTGAGCTACTCAGAAACCCACGTTCATGTCTCATTACCAAATTTACTTCCTGCTACTGCAGATCATCTTGCTATCTTCCAAATACAACAGGTGTTTTTCTGCCTTGTGGAAAACTTTAGCCTCAAAACATCTTTGAGGCCCTATTTTATCCGGGAAAGACTTTTTGGTTATCCCAGCCAAACTTGATCCCTCTCTGTATTTCCACAGTCCATCACTATGTCTATTATTTACTCATTTGTCATTTAGAAGCTACTTCATACTGTTTTCTTTTTCTTTTTTTAAATATTTATTTATGTGGTTGTGCCGGGTCTTTGTTGCAGCAGGCGGGCTCCTTAGTTCCAGCTTGTGGGCTCCTTAGTTGTGACACACGAGCTTCTTAGTTGTGGCATGCGAACTCTTGGTTGCGGCACGCATGTGGGATCTAGTTCCCTGAGCAGGGATGGAACCCAGGCCCCCTGAATTGGGAGTGCAGAGTCTTAACCACTGTGTCACCAGGGAAGTCCCTGTTTTCTTTTCTTTTTTTTTTTTTTTTTTTTTTTTTGCGGTACGCGGGCCTCTCACTGTTGTGGCCTCTCCCGTTGTGGAGCACAGGCTCCGGACACGCAGGCTCAGCAGCCATGGCTCACAGGCCCAGCCGGTCCGCGGCATGTGGGATCTTCCCGGACCGAGGCACGAACCCGTGTCCCCTACATTGGCAGGCGGACTCTCAGCCACTGTGCCACCAGGGAAGCCCGTTTCCTTATTTATTTATTTATTTTTTAACATCTTTATTGGGGTATAATTGCTTTACAATGGTGTGTTAGTTTCTGCTTTATAACAAAGTGAATCAGTTATACATATACATATGTTCCCATATGTCTTCCCTCTTGCGTCTCCCTCCCTCCCACCCTCCCTATCCCACCCCTCCAGGCTGTCACAAAGCACCGAGCCAATATCCCTGTGCCATGCGGCTGCTTCCCACTAGCTATCTACCTTACTACGTTTGTTAGTGTGTATATGTCCATGACTCTCTCTCACTCTGTCACAGCTCACCCTTCCCCCTCCCCATATCCTCAAGTACGTTCTCCAGTAGGTCTGCGTCTTTATTCCTGTCTTACCCCTAGGTTCTTCATGACAATTTTTTTTTCCCGTTTCCTTATTTTTTAAAAAAGTTTTGTATTACAAAAATTTAAAAATCACTTCAAAGAATACAAAACTATTTAAGTAAGAAATATACTTGGCCTACAAATTCCAGTCCCCAGATTTAACCCTTGTCACCTTTGGTGTGTATTCAGCCACACTTTTTCTATGTATATAAAAACGTATAGGTCCCAGTGAAGAAACATTCAAACATTACTTCCTGTCCTAGTCCCAGAGCCTGTAAAGGTGAACCCACTGGGGCTGGCTGGAGAAGAGGAAAGTTTGTTCCAGAAGGAACTGAGGGATCATAAGGATTTCAAAACATGGGAAAGGGAGGAATAAATTATTCGTCAAAAATCAGTTGTGTAGGGCTTCCCTGGTGGCTCAGTGGTTGAGAGTCCGCATGCCGATGCAGGGGACACGGGTTCGTGCCCCGGTCCAGGAAGATCCCACATGCCGCAAAGCAGCTAGGCCCGTGAGCCATGGCCGCTGAGCCTGCGCGTCTGGAGCCAGTGCTCCGCAACGGGAGCAGTTGTGTATATTTTTTCCAGGCCCAAAGAAAGAACAAGTCACGTGTAATGGAATCTAACTCTTGGAGAATATCAATAGGGAATTTTCAAGTTATTTGTTATACAACCTAGCTGTTTTAATTAGCATACAATCATTCCAGCCCCTCTAAATAAAAAAGTTTTGTTTTATTTTGTTTTTCTTTTGGCTGCTCCGCGTGACTTGTGGGATTTTAGTTCTCTGACCAGGGACTGAACCCAGGCCCTCAGCAGTGAGAGCGTGGAGTCCTAACCACTGGACCACCAGGGAATTCCCAGAAGTGTTTTTTTTAACCTTAAAAAAAATGTATAGGGACAGACATTGACCTTTGTTCAAAAATGGGACCATCCCACATGTATGGTTCTATAACTTGCTTTTTTTTCATGTAACAATATGTTTGTCCATTCATTAACCAATATATACTGAGATCTTGGTGAGTACCAGTTCCATTAAAAGAATATATCATTATTTAAATGAATATATAATTTAACATCATTATCATTATTTAAATTATATTTGTGATTTCTAGTTTTTCACTATTACAAATTAAGTTACAGTGAACATTCTTTTTTTTTTTTTTCGGTACGTGGGCCTCTCACTGTTGTGGCCTCTCCCGTTGCGGAGCACAGGCTCCAGACGCGCAGGCTCAGTGGCCATGGCTCATGGGCCTAGCCGCTCCGCGGCATGTGGGATCTTCCCAGACCGGGGCATGAACCCGTGTCCCCTGCATCGACAGGCGGACTCTCAACCACTGCGCCACCAGGGAAGCCCTACAGTGAACACTCTTGTACATGTATCTTTCCTTTTTTTTTGCCGTGAGATCTTAGTTCCCTGACCAGGAATGGAACTCACACCCCCTGCAGTGGAAGCACTGAGTCCTAACCACTGGACTCCCAAGGAAAACCCTTTTTTTTTTTTTTTTTAAATCTTTGCCTTTTTGTACACTCTTTCTATGGAATACTTTCCTCAAAAGGAGATTTCTGAGTTAAAGGGTATATATGTATGTACATTTGAAATTTCGGTGGACAATGCCAAATTGCCCTTCAAGAAGGTTGTATTAATACACATTCCCAGGGAATTCCCTGGTGGTCCAGTGGTTGGGACACTGCGCTTCCACTGCAGGGGACACAGGTTCAATCCCTGGTCAGGGAACTAAGATTTTACATGCCGTGTGGCACAAAGTATTAAAAAAATAAAAAATAATACACATTCCCACAAAAAATTCATGAGAAGAGAGGACCTCTTGTTATGGACTGAATTGTATGTGTCGTCCCCCCTTCACCATGGGCAAAATTCATATGTTGAAGGGCTCCACACACAATATGACTATATTTGGAGATAGAGCCTTTAAGAAGGTAATTAAGGGTAAATGACATAATAAAGGCAGGGGTTCTAATCCAGTAGGAATGGTTGCAGAAGAGGAAGAGACACCTGCAAGCCAAGGAAAGAGGTCTCACTAGAAACCAGCCCTGCCAGCTCCTTGATCTTAATCTTCCAAACTCCAGAGCTGTGAGAAAATAAATGTCTGTTCTTTAAGCCACTTAGTCTGTGGTATTCTGTTATGGAAGCCTGGGACGACTAATACAATTTTCTTTTAGTTAGTTTCTTTTTTCTAATTTTTTAAAAAATTTATTATTTATTTATATAATTAATTTTTTTGGCTGCGTTGGGTCTTAGTTGCAGCGCGTGGGATCTTTGTTGAGGCATGCGGGATCTTTCATTGCGGCACCCTGGCCCTTCGTTATGGTGTGAGGGCTTCTCTCTAGTTGTGGCGCAGCATGCATGGGCTCTGTAGTTGTGGCGTGCCGCTTCCAGAGTACATGGGCTCTCTAGTTTGTGGCACACAGACTCTCTAGTTGAGGCCCGCGAGCTCAGTAGTTGTGGCACCCTGGCTTAGTTGCCCTGAGGCATGTGGGATCTTGGTTCCCTGACCAAGGATCAAACCCATGCCCCCTGCAGTGGAAGCACAGGGTGTTAACCTCTGGACCACCAGGGAAGTACCTTACTAACCTTTTGGATGAAGTGAATCTGTTCACAATTCTCCCTATAAAATAGAGAGGGCAACAATAAAGTTTGTTTCCAATAAACTTAGAAATAATTTGCCAGTGAGAAATCAGTAAGAACCAATATAGGGTGGCACAATTCTTCCTCTGTTGAAGAAACATTCTCTAAGAGATGCTCTGTAAATGCTGGTGATTTGGGCACTAATTATGGTCATTATTATAAGGATTAGACTCTGGGAAGAAGATTAATGTTAAAGAAAGCAGAAAGCTGTGCCCTTTTTTCTTTATTCAGCATATGATAAAAAAATATTCACCTACATGTGGTGTCTGCATGGAATCTACTAAAAAAGATACAAATATATCTCTAGGTCTCCACTGCCACCTAGACAGGAGTGTTGTGGCTACTAGTCTCCTTGGCTGGTGCATTCCTAAGGGCTAGGAAGGAAAACCTCAGAGACACAGGCCACCAAATATTGGGTGTCAATCACATCTTTGCCTGACTCCACATTCACCAAAGACTCATCTGATTATAATAACTGATTTCCCATATCATTTTCTATGGGGAGAGTGAGATGATCAAGTGAGACAAAATACCCAGTTCACATGACATATATTTCTCAGTGTGAATTAACAAATCAACATTCTGGTTTATTTATTGAGTGCCTACTATGCACCAGGCAATGTTTTAGGCACTGAAGATACAGCAATGGCAAAACAGACCAACAAACACACAGAAACAAAAAAACCCTCCCTAACAGAGCTCACATTCTAGTGGGGAGGCAACCTCCAAGTAAACAAAGAGTCAAAATAATTTCAGAGCACCAGAAGGGCTATCAGAAAATAAATGGTGGCACAGGGGTTAAGAATCCGCCTGCTCACATGCCACAATTACTGAGCCCGCATGTCACAACTACTGAGCCTGCGTGCTGCAATCATGGAAGGCCGCACGCCTAGAGCCTGTGCTGTGCAACAAGAAGCCATCGCAATAAGTCTGCGCGCTGCAACTAGAGAATGCCCACGTGCAGCAACGAAGACCCAACACAGCCAAAAATAAATGAATTAATTAATAAGAAAAAAGAAATGGGATGGGACTTCCCTGGCGGTCCAGTGGTTAAGACTCTGTGCTCCCAATTCAGGGGCACGGGTTCAATCTCTGGTTGGGGAACTAAAATCCTGCATGGGGAAAAAAAAGAAAATAAATGGGTCGGAGACTGTAAAAGGTAAGAGGGGACAATTTTATTCTATACGGTGTGATCAGGTAAGGAGGAGGAGATATTTGAAGTAAGACCTGAATCACAAGGAAGACCTAGCCATTCAAAGAGCATTCTAAAGAGCATTCTATGGTAAGAAGAACAGCCAGTGCATGGGCTCTCAAGTGACAACACATTTTTTAAAATAAATTTATTTTATTTATTTATTATTTATTTTTTGGCGGCGTTGGGTCTTCGTTGCTGGCTTTCTCTAGTTGCGGTGAGCGGGGGCTACTCTTTGTTGTGGTGTGCGGGCTTCTCACTGCGGTGGCTTCTCTTGTTGTAGAGCACAGGCTCTAGGTGAGCAGGCTCAGTAGTTGTGGCGCATGGACTTAGTTGCTCCAAGGCATGTGGGATCTTCCCGGACCAGGGCTCAAACCTGTGTCACCTGCATTGGCAGGTGGATTCTTAACCACCGCACCACCAGGGAAGTCCGACAACACTTTTTTTGTGTTCAAAAGGAAGACTAGTTTAACTAAGGAGTTCTAGAAAAGAGGCAGAGTAGTGCCAAGATAATGTTTCATGTGTATTTAATTTGTGTGAATCAGTTTCGTGAATCTGATGAATTCTGATTAACTTCCTAAATTAAACCTCCAGACCTGCAACACTAAGGACCAGACCTGTTGTCATTGAAAACCCCCAGGATGGGTCCCAATAACCTCTGCCTCCTGTTATTCACACTCTTATGTAGTTCTCTCCCCATTTGTACCAGGGTTGGTCTGTGTAACCAATAAGATAAGGCAGAAGTGATGATATGTCACTTCCAAGATTAGATGATAAAACGACTGAGGCTTCAGCCCACGTGTTTTTGTTTCTCTCTCTCTCTCTCTGATCTCTTACTCTAGTGACAGCAGCGTGCCATATTGTGAGCAGCCCCATGGAGAGTCCCATGTGGCAAAAAACTGAAGCCTCTGTCCAACAGCCATTGAAGAACTAAGGCCTGCCAATAACCACTAGAGTGAACATGGAAGCTTATTCTCTAGTCCCAGTCAAGATGACTGAAGACCTGGACAACAGTTTGACTACAACCTTGTGAGAGACTCTGAGCCAGAACCAACAGCTTACCCACTCCTGGATTCCTGACCCTCAGAAACTGAGGGAAAAAAGATAAAAAATAAAAAGAAACCAAGGGAGATAACAAAAATTTGTTGCCTAAGGTGCTGAATTTGAGGGTATCTTGTTGCATAGTAATAGATAATTAATATACCTGGTTTACAGTTATTCTTTCAGGGAGATGCAAACTTTCAGGCAATATTCCTTTTAGTGGTTTATTTTTAGCCCCAAACAACCCACATTTGAGGAATGGTTTCAGCTTGCTGTCTCCTTGCAATATCCCTGGAAGAATTAGAAAAGTAGGGATTATTGTCCACATTCTACTGAGGAAGAAATTGAGGCTAAGGGAGGGTTAAATAATATGCCCAGGGGCACACAGTGAATAGAGTAGACTGTTTTCTTTGGTTCCTCTGTTCTTAGTAGTGTATCCTCCACTGTACTAAGCAGTTGCTTATGGAATGAATGAATAGGTTTCATCCCATTTGGTGGCATGCTCTGAAGGGGCATGGACCCTTTTAGAAGGAACTATTCCCAAATATTGGCATGTGTAAGAACCAACTGAGGCACTTCTTTAAAATGCAGATTCCTAGATCCCTTTCCTCCAGACGTAATGTTTCCTCCACACAAGGATGGGGCCTTCTACATAGTTATTTGGCCAAATCTGCCAAACTGATTTGACAGAGAGAGGGATGGTAATGGTAAATGGTGATGGTGATGGTGATGGTAAATGGACAAGAAGGGAAGGAGTCACTTGTTGGAGCAGGAAAAGATAAATCCTATCAGAATTCTTATAATCATTTAGTAAGTGTTATAGGACACATATCAGGTTCTAGGCACCTTCTTAGGTGCTGGGAACAGAGCCATCAATAAGACATATTTGCCATCTTGATGGAAAAAGAAGACTCGTCCTTGAAAGAAAGAGCAATACCAATGAGTATTTGAGGGAGTTTCAGGGGTAAGAGAAATGTGGGAGAAAATAGAGAAGGCCAAGGTCAAGGTCAGGAGAAGAAGTTGGATGGGACAGGTTCTAGGAGCTGGAAGAAGCAGGGAACCCACCTGTCCTAAAGCAGTCTAGCCCATTGCTTCTGCTGTCTGCCTCTCTGTGGGGCTCCTCTTCCCTTCTCCTTTCCTTACCACCTCACCTCTTCTCACTTCCCATTTTGCTTCATCCCCATGTCTAGAGTCCATCTTGCACTAATGACTGTATTTAAAAATATTGGAATGTCCCTGAATTATTCACTTTTTTTTGGCCACATCACATGGCATGCAGGACCTTAGTTCCCTGGCTAGGGATTGAACCCACGCCCCCTGCAGTGGAAGTGCAGTGTCTTAACCACTGGTCCCCCAGGGAAGTCTCTGAATTATTCACTTAAAAATGGTTAATTTATGTCATGTGATTTCACCTCAAAAAAAGAAAATATTGGACTTCCCTGGTGGTGCAGTGGTTAAGAATCCGCCTGCCAATGCCAGGGGACACGGGTTCGAGCCCTGGTCTGGGAAGATCCCACATGCTGCGGAGCAACTAAGCCCGTGCGCCACAGCTACTGAGCCTGCGCTCTAGAGCCTGCGAGCCACAGCTACTAAGCCTGCATGCTGCAACTACTGAAACCCACACTGCTGGAGCCCGTGCTCCGCAGCTAGAAGCTACCGCAATGAGAAGCCTGCTCACCTCAACGAAGAGTAGCCCCCACTCGCCGCAACTGGAGAAACTCTGTGCACAGCAACGAAGACCCAATGCAGCCATAAAAAAAGAAAATACTGGGTGCTCAAATCCATCCATCCACATCAGCTAAGCCTGCCACCCTCCAGGACCTTGTCATTAAAGACCTTCCACATAGACTCATTGCCTTCCTACCACACCCCAGGGCTATCTGCCAGGCATCTGTGACTTCTCCCATTTTTGCCTGCACCACAGTTTCCAGAGCTGCTCCAAAGATGGTTTCCTCTTCCTCCCCAGGCCTAGTCCAAACTAGACGTAAGGCAGAAAAGAGCACTGGGTCAAGTACTTGTTAGCTGTGTGACCTTGGGCAAGTTCAGGGAGGTGAATCCACTTAACTTAATCACCCATTCAACAGCACTGAGATAATATTTCCTTAAAGGAAACAGGACCAATAGATCAGCTGGGGTGGGAGTGAGAGGAGTACCTTCCCAGAGGAGGTGAAGGTGTAACTGAGGTTTAAAAGGCATTAACTAGTTAGTAGGCAAAGAAGACAGAGAAGAATGTTTTACAGAAAGTTTGAATTTATTAGCCTTCCTGAATCTGTTTTCTTGTTTGTTTAGTGGAGGTAACAGCACCTTCTTCCAAAGGTCATTATTAAAAGTAAATGAGATCTCAGGTGTGAAACACCTTGCGCAGTACCTGGCACATAGTGTATACTCAACAAATGCTGTTTTTCTTCTTCCCAGCCTTCCACCTTCCACATGTGTAATCTAGGAGAAGGGAGCCTTAGATTGAGAGGCGGCAAGGTCCCCCCTATAGGGTGGGTTATAAGCCCCTTTGTCCACTCAAGTGATTGGTGATCACCGTGGAATCTGGCCAAGCTAGTTATTTGGAATGAGTGGCCTTAGGGGTGAGTGGTTACAGGATTGGGGGAAGGTAAATTCATACACAGTAGAGAGTGAAAGGGGTCCAGCCAGTTCAGCCCACTCCTGAAATGTATTTTTTTAATTTATTTTTTGCTGTACGCGGGCCTCTCACTGTTCATGGCCTCTCCCATTGCGGAGCGCAGGCTCCGGATGCGCAGGCTCAGCGGCCATGGCTCACGGGCCCAGCCGCTCCGCGGCATGCGGGATCTTCCCAGACCGGGGTACGAACCCGTGTCCCCTGCATCGGCAGGCGGACTCTCAACCACTGCACCACCAGGGAAGCCCCTGAAACTTTTGAAATAACCGATAACCTCAAAGAAAGCAGAAAGGAGCTAATGTATATTGAGTACTGACTACATGGCTGGCATTGGGCTAGGCGACTGGGCATACATTGTCTCATTTGACTCTCATCAAGCTGCAGGTACCAATTACAGAGGGTAAAGCTAGAGTTCAGAATGGGGAAGTCAGTTGTCCCAGGTAATTTGCTAGTGAGGGGCAAAGCTGGAATTCAAACTGAGGTATCCAAAATTCCAGGCTGTTTCCATTGCTTTAGGTTCCCTTTACTCCCTGTAGTGCTGACCTCTGCCCTGCGGAATGTGGGGAGGAGGTGGACACACGCAGGGGATGCTGCCAAGGAAATAACTGTGTAAGTGTGGATGGCTTCAGTCACATCCCTCTGCAGGCTTCTATCTCACCCACACCCCCCCCCCCGCCCCCCCCGAGGGTGGAGGTAGGGAAAGCTAGGGGTGGGGAAATCCACAAAGTGGACGGAATGCTGGAGTTAGTGAGAGGCTATGCTTACAGTTCCCTTCCCCCACCCTCTCCTGAGCATAAGGGAGGGGATGCCCATCCCTGGGCAGGCCCTCTTTTCAACTCCCAGACTCTGCATCTGCCCTTCGTTTCTTGCTCCCTCAGCAAAAGCTTAAGGGGTCTCATAAACACTTAAGCTTCCACATCTGTAACCCTCCCCCAGCCAGTCAAGCCAGCTGTGCAGACGCTGGGCAGGGGTGAGGGAACCTTCACAATCAATCCCCACCTAAGTAACAAAGGGAAGGAGGACCCTTCACCCAGTCTGGGGCAGACGCCCTAGGAAGGGGACACCAGGCCAGGTCCCCAGCATCTACTCCTGTAGCCCACCCTGAAGCTTAAAGAAGAGAAACTAGCAGCTGGGGACCCCCCAGAAGGGAGGGGTCCAAATCTCTCTTCCAGACTTCTCCCCGCCCCTCCCTCCTCCCAGCTAATAGGTATTTCCTGTTTATGAGGCAGCTAAGGCTGGGCTTTTGGGAAGGGATGGAGATGGAGATGTTGCCCCCCACCCCGGCTGGGTTAGGGAATCCTTGAGGAGCGCCTGAAGGTTGGGAAGCTCCTCCCTGGGGAAGGAGTGTTCCTTACGTTGACCATCCACATCATCCTCCCTTCCACCCCACCCCCTCCAACTGAGGCCACAGCCCCTGCGGGTAGGGGGCACTGGAGGGGTTTGCTTCCTGTTCTTCCCAGTCTCGGAGGCCCTCAAAGGAAAGCAGCTTCCAGGCGATTGGCGGGGGGGGGGGGGGGGGGAGGCTGAAACTGGATGGAGAAAGGGGGAAGGGAGGTGAGCATCTTGACTGATGAGTCAGAGTCTGCAAGGGTAAAGGACAGCCTACGGATTCTCCCTCCCCAGACCAACCTGGCGGTCATTTCGCTGCCCGCCCTTCTCCCAGATCCCAGGCAATTAGGCGAGGGAGGGCCGGGACCTCACCTAATTAACCCTTTTAGGGCCAGTCCCAACTGGTTTAGCAGGCAAGGGAGGGGTAATTAATTTAGGGGGGAAGTGAATTCAGGGGTTGCTACTAGAATTAAGATAGTGCTGCTTTCCCCACCCACGTTGGGGTGGGAGCGCATAACCAGGGTCCTCCAGATTAAGATTGGGGTTTCAGCAGAGAGCATGGGCGGGGGGTCGGCAGTCGCGTTTCCCTCCCAGAGCGCGGCCGGGGGGTGGAGAGAGAGCTACATCTCAAAGCCCACCCTGGCCCCGCCTCCCCCAGTCCCGGCTCCCGCTTCGGCTCCTCTAAGCTCCCAACCCAGCGGCGCCCGGAGGACGGAGACCCAGCGTGAGGCTTCGCTTCCTCTCCCTTCCCCTCGCCCGCCCTCTCCCGGGTCTCTGCCTCGGTCTCCTTTTTTAAAAGCTGCGTCACAAGCACGCCGAACTCGGAGCGCTGCCGGCCCCTCGCCGTCCGCCGCCGCGCTGCGCACGCAAGTCACCGCCCGCTGCGCCCTCGCCCGGGTCACTTTGACACTGCTCTCCCCGCCCACTAGCAGGCAATTAGCATATTAATAAAGCCCGGCCCAGCCCAACTAGGGCTGGTGAGCGGGCGCCTACCAGAGGGAGAGCGAGAGCGAGAGCGAGAAGGAGCGCGAGAGCTAGAGGGGGCGAGCGGCAGCGGCGGCGGCGTTGGCGGCGGGGAGGGCGGCGGGAGCGCACAGACACGCACACGCACACGCGCACACACAGAGACACACTCCGGGGACGCACACCCGCGCGCACACACGCAGAGACAGCTCGCCTTCCTGCCTGGCTTCCTTCCTGTCTGCTCCACGCCTGACAGGCCCCTCACTGCAGCCAGGGGCCGCCCGCACCGGGCCGAGGCCGGGCCGGGCCGGCGGCGAGGACAGCGGGGGCCGCGGGCGGCGGCGGCGGCTCATGCCCAGCCTGTCCCCGCGCGGGGCGGGCACCGTGACTTGGCTGGGCCCCCAGCGGCGGGCGATGTGAAGATGTCAGTGGGCTGTGCCTGTCCTGGTGAGTGGGGCGCGCGGCCGCCCGGCCCCTCCCCGAACCCTCCCTACCGATCCTTCACCCCTTGTTTGGTGAGAACTTGTGTGTGGGGCGTCGATAGCATGGCTGTGGTCGGAGGCTTGAGGGGTGTGTGGGGCCTCAGTCGGGGGAAGGTTTTCCCCAACTGTGTAAATGCGCAGCAGCCCAGAGGCACGGGTAAGGGGCGCTGGGGTTAGCTTGTATGTGTTTTTTGGTGGAGGAGGCTACTTAGGGAGGGGTTTTGGGGGGGCTGAAATTCCCAGAATTCCAGGGTGTTAGCCAATCAGAAGTGAGCCTGGACTTTTGACCCCCCCCTCAGGTCATCATACAGTTGTGATTGGCTGGTTTGGGTTGCCCCCCCTTCCCTGCTGCCTATTCCCTCTTACCTATTCTGTGACACTTCCCTCCAGGCTGTTTCTGAGGACCCTGTTTGGGGGGAGGGATTGATTGGGGGCCGTCTTGCCCCCCTCCAAATTATCCTGCCTGTTGCCAGGGAAGGTTGGCCCTCCTGAAGGACACGAGGTCCTCCTGGGGTGTGGGGGGCAGATAATTGGGCCCTTGGGTCTGGCATCTTCGCCCTAGTGGGAGGGGGAATGTGGCAGCCCCAGGCAAGCTAGGAAATAAGAGTGACTTGTGAGAGTTGAATTGAGGGGAGCGATGCTTGACCCCAATGAGAGGACTTAGGTTCAGATCCCTGCCTCCCCCCAAACACATCAGCTCTTGCCAGTGACAGACAGCCTGGGTCTGAGTTCTTTGCTAGGGAGGAGGAAGGCCTGGGTCTGAGTTCTTTCCTGCTGCCAGGGAGAAGGAGAGGGGCCGTGTGACTGGAGAGGTGGTCTTCAGAGGGCCTCAGAACACGGTTTATATTCATCCCCAGGACTCTGGGTTCTTGAATTATCTGCAGGACCCCCTTCTGTCCCAGGCAGGAGTTAGCTTTCTTTGGAAAGTCAGGTATTCCTGAATCTAGCCTGGTTTGGATCCTTAGCCCCTCCAAATGCCCTGTTCTCTGGGAGGCCCATACCTCACAACTGGAAACCCCCCTCCCCCCAACACACATCCCCAAGGGAAGCTGCCAGTGCGGAAGCTTCCTTGAAAATCATGTGACCCAGGCCAAAGCTCTGCTGGGCTGGGCACACACTTAAAGTGCTTGCTGAGGCTGATGTTTAAGGGGCATGGGGCCCAGAGGGAGGGCTAGTAGAGCCTAAGAATCCTGGGATATCCAGGTGTGGGAACCCCTGGCTCCTGCTGCAGAGGGTCGGGGAGAGGAGGAGAGGGAAGAGCCTGCCAAGCTGGAATCCTGCCTGGCCCCATCATTCCTCCTCCTACCAGCTTGGTGTGTGTGTTTGTGTATTTTCTTTACAATTGCCCCACGCTGAGTACCCTGTTCAGATCCATCCATTCTCTGAGTCCATCCCATGGCCTTGATCCTCCATCACCCTACATAAGCATAGCTAAAGGGCTGAGTCTTAAATATGATTATTAGTGCCTACCAATAGCGAGCAGGAGGTGAGTATGGAAGGGTTGTCAGGCTGGAGGTAGATGGGAGGTTGATCTTGAAGTTGAGGTAGGGTGCCTGGTCCTGTAGGAGAAGGGAGAAAGTTTCCCTCTCAGTCTCTCAGGGAGCAGCATGGGTACAGAAGAGGACCTGTATGTGTGAGGGGGGACAACTTAAGGCAGTGCCCTAAAAGGTATGTTCCTTTTGTGTGTCTGGTGATCTGGTTGGGGAAGAGGGGGCCTAAGATGGCTGAGAGTGGGGAATCTTTTTCCTGAATGTGAGGAAGTCTTATGGATTGGTGCCACAGAGGATGGATGGAGGTTAGTCTTCAAGAGAACCACTTGGGGAGGGGCATGAGAGTGGCCTGGGGGTGAGAAATGGTAGGATTCGGGGTAAGGGAGGGCACCACGCTTGCATGGGTGTGTGTGAGCACATGGCCGAACACAGGGACCCCGTGGCAGCATGTCCAGTCCAGGCCTAAAGACCACCCCCCGCAACCTGAGCAGCCCTGGGGTGGGGGCCCAGGCGCCCTGGCAGGCTGCCTGCCTGCCGCCCGCCTGCCTGCCTGCCTGAGTCTCTCCTTTGTGCTCTGCTGCTGTCTCCCGGCTCCTCCTCCCCCAGCCCGGCAGAGACAGCACATGCCCCACACATGTGACTGAGGGAAGCCAGAGCACACGCAGACCCACACACATGCACATGCAGAAGGAAACACTACAAGATACACACATACACACATCTAGCTCTCATAGTGCTCCTGGGGTGTGTAGTAGCTTCTGGGGCTTTGGTCAGGAGCAGGGAGGACCTCTGCTAAGGGACATCATCCTGGGCAGGGCAGGTTGCTGAGGGGGCCAGGGCCTGTCTGGGGCAGCATGTGACTCAGAAGGGTTAAGGTAGGGAGGAGTAGGGGGAGGGGAGGAGGCAGCAGTGGTGGCGGCTGGGAGCCAGGAGAGGAGGATGGCAGAGCGCCAGGCCAACGGGAGGCCGGGCACAGACAAAGGAAGGGGGGCAGGCACACTGGAGGCCTGGGTCAGGGAGCCCCAGGGGCCCGGGCAGGGGGCAGTGCTGGTGCCTTATCCTGTGGGCTGGGGCGGGCTGCTCCCCTTCAGAATTCCCACCTCCAGCAGGGGTGCTCGTGCTCTTCCCTCCCTCATCACCTTTGTCAGTCTTTGCTGCTCCCTGCTTTCTCCCCACCCCACCTCCCACCAATTTTAGAGCCTTCTAACTCTGAGTTGCTCTCTTTAGTTGGACCTCATCTGCCCCTGTGCAAGTGGGAGAATTAAGTCCGAACTGAGAGAGGACTTGCTGGAGAAGGGGAACTAGGAGAGGGCCCGTTTTGAATGATATGCCAGGGTCTGGTTTAGGGGCCCTTCTCCCTGAAATTTGAGGAGACAGACTGGGTGGGGGTTCTGAGTTCTGAACTGGATGCTGAAGCCAGAGCACACAACCATCTCCCCTCCCCAAGTAGATAGTCATTTGGGGCCTGGAGTGACCATTCCTTGGAAGGGGCAGGCAGTAGGAATGGCTGCAGTGCCCCAGGGCTGGGCTTGTGTGAGTGGGGTTAGAACCAGGGTTCCAGCCTCAGGCCTTCCTGTCTCACTGTAATCTGTGCAAGTTAGGATAATAGGCCCTGGATGCTATTAGGATCTCTTGAGGTACTGCCTGTGACTGTGCTTTGGAAAGTTTAAAGGCACAAAACAAATGACAGGAATTGTCCTGTCAGTGGGGGAGGAATGTAGTTATCCCAGAGTTGGGCTGTAAATTTGGGAGTCAGGACAAGTATCTCAAGTCCTGGTGGTAGGCAGTATGATGGTAGGCATTCTGGCTGAATAGTATAGATTTCGATAGGTTTATGAAAGCCAGGATGTATCATATGGCCAGGCCATGATGGAGAATGGTGTGCAGATTTCAGACGGGGGTGGGGTTAGTCCCTGGGTAACAAATGGTCAGGGTATGTGTGTAGCAGTCTGTCAAAGGTTCAGGAGGTATAATGCAGTTTTGGGGTATGTCTTGGGGCTTGGGGCATGTGCATCACAGGTCCCACTGTGTATGTGTGTGTGTCCTGGGTTTGGGTTTATTTGAGGTTTGAGGTATATCACGGGTTGAAGTGTGTATCAGGTACGGATTTGTGTGAGAGTGAGCTGTGTTAATTGTGTGTGGAGGATGTTCACAGAGCCAGATGCAATAGTATTATTATTGCACAGTCAGCTGGTGTGTATGCCATCCTGTTGTGGGGCTGTGTGTGAATCTGGTTGGGGGGTCGGGAATACAAAGCTGAGACTCAAATTGCAAAGCAGAAGGAAGTCCTTACTGCCCCCCACTTGAGAGAGAGAGAGAGTGAGAGAGTGTGTGTGTGTGTGTTTCTGTCCAGGTAGTAGGGCCTGGACCACTATCCAAGTTTTAGAAAAGCCCCCTCTCTTGGGCTTCCCCCCTTGCATTGGAGAACAGGTTCCTACCCTGGTAACCATACACCATTTTTTCCTAGGGTTTGGGGGAGGATTCAGCAGCAGACTAGACCCCTTCTGGGGACCCTCAGATGGGCAAGTTTGCCTTCCTGAGCTCTAACAGAGCCCCTTTCCCTTGCACCCACGTGCCTCCGGTGGTGGTGGTGGTGGTGGTGGTGGTGGTGGTGGTGGTGGTGGTGGTGGTGGTGGTGGTGGTGGTGGTGATGATGATGATGGGTGGGTGGGGGAAAGGGGGCTTCCTGCAAAGGTAGTCAGCATTTGGAACTAAGCTGGGTTGGGGGCAGGGAACCTGGAGTGTCCCCCTCCTTCCAATCAGTGTTTACAGGCTGAAGTCTGAGTGTGTGTCTGTCAAAAATAACCCCCTGGAGCCTTCCCCCAGCTGCTCTGGGATTTCACCAGCCAAGGGTGGCTGCTCAGGCCAGCCTTCAACCCGAGAGATCACTAGGGAGAGGAAGAGAGATTTGGGGGATGTTTGGGAGACCGTTAGAAGATACTGGGAGTCTCCAGAGAGGACGAGTGCCCTCCTCCGTCCCTGCCTGTGGCTAAGGCTCCCCAGCTCACCCCTGAGCACCCCGCTTGGGGCTTGGGAGCGGCATTCCAGTTCCTGGCTCCCACAGCCCTCCCCTCCATCCCGGTCTCTCCAGACCCAGTCTCTCTGCCTCCCTCTCTCCGGCCTGTCCCCTGTCTCTCCCAGTCTGTCTCTCTTTTGTTTTTCTCAGCAGTCCTCCCTGCCTGCCTCCCTCTCTCAAGCTGTCTCCCTCCCCTCTCTCCCTCTTCCTCTTTCCTCGCAGGGAGGGGGCGGGGCCGGTGGGGGCAGCTCCACCCTCCGCCCGCCCTGGGGCCTCATTCTGAGAGAGGCTCTGAGAGAGCCAGCGGGGAGGGAGGGAGAGAAAGGGAGAAAAGGAAGGGAGCCGGCGGGGCGCTGTGTGTGTCTGTGCGTGAGCGAGTGTGAGTGAGTGTGAGTGCCGGGCCCTGCCTCTGCTGGTGCCCCGGCGGAGGGGCCTGCTGGCCTGGGGAGGGCGGGCGGGCTGCTTGGAGGCAGAGGCAGAGGCGGCGGCGGGGAGAGCAGAGGAGGAGGAGGAGGAGGAGGAAAGAGCGGAGCAGCCATTGTTGAGGGAAACCTTGCAAACAAAGAAGGCTCCGGACTCCCCGCGGCCCCCCGCCCCCCAGGCCGGCCCCCTGGCCCCGGGTCCCCAGCCCAGTGGCCATTGTAACTTTCTCCCGGGGCTGTGGCCGCCGTGGGGCGGGCCGAGGCCGTGCGTGCGAGTCTTTGTGCAGCCCGCGGAGTGGAACTCCCAGCCAGGCCTGCCTGTCCCACTCGGGACATGAGCGGCTGAAGTTGGCCCCCCCTCAGGCCTCACCCCTGCCAGGGCCCCTCTGGGCTCGCAGCCGCTCCCCGCACCTCTCCTGGCCCCCTCAATTCTCCCAGGTAAGTAAGTCTGGGTACCCTGCAAGCCTGTTGGGGGTGGGTGGAAGGTCCTCCATCTGGCCCGGGCCTGGTATGCTGGCTGTGAGAGAGGTGACCCAGCTCATAGAGGAGAGGGCTCTCGGGCCTGCTGACCTCTGGTCAGCCCCCAAAGGGAGGGGGCCTGCCCTCGGGTCAGGCTGGTTACCATGGAAATACCCAGCTGGAGGTGCCCCCCTAGGCCACAGGATGCAGCTTCCATTCTGAGAAAACTTTACGAGTTCTGGGTTCTTCCTCTTTCCTCCCCCTTCCTAAGGGCTCCTAGGTTGCTAGAGGTGGGAGATGGGACTCTGCCTGACTCCAAGACTGGATGACACATCCATCCCCTCACCCCCACCCCCACGTTGCTCCCTCTACCCCTGCTGCTGGGGACAGGCAGCAGCGGGGACAGATGGTCTGGGTGATGTTCCCTCCCCTTCTCTTCTCACTCCCCAGCCCTTGTGCTGGGGCTACTGGGAGTTGCTATGGCTCTGGAGAGATGCTGAGTTTATTTGTGTCCATTCACTGGTCGTGTAAATAGAGGCCCCAAAGCTTTGGGCTTTAGCTCCTCAGTACTGTCACCTAGCCCCAGGCAATGCCTGTCATTTCTCAAGTGAGAAATTGAAGCTCTGAAACTTTTTTCAGAGTTAGAGAGGAACTCTGGTGTTTTGCCTCCCTTCTCTTTAGGGTCTTGAGCTGATACATTTCAAGTGGTCCTGAAACTGAGGGGCAGGGGCAGTAATGCTTTTGGGGAAAGGAGGGCCTAGGTAGGGGATGAGGGCCAGGTCTAATAATCTAGACTACTGGGTGCATTGCCCAGGCCTGGCTTCTGGTTGCTAATGTGAGCTTTGACTTCCTACATGGCCTTGTCCACCTGTCTGTGGAGTGGGGAGACTTGGGGTTGGGTGGGACTGCCTCTTTCCTGAGGACACATGCTCCTCATTCAGTCCTGACTGGCATGTGAAGGCTGTGTATGTCGTGCTGGGAGCATTTGGATGTGGCCTGTGAGAGCTCATGCGTGGGGCAAGGGCCTGTTGCAGGCACCCTGATCCTGTCTGGGGCTGCTGGGTTCCAGCCCTTGGTAGACATGTTGGGGCGAGCTGCGGGTGCAAGCCTGCTAGGCAGGATGAGGCACACGCGTGTGCAGGTACACACAGGCTCTGAGTCTTGGCACTGAGTCTTTGGGGACGGTGGAGGGTAGGCCTCTCTGGGACCCTCCTTTGGCCCATATTGTGAGGAGGGGACCCAGGGGAGAGAATTAAATGATACATGTTGGTACAGGGTCTTCCTTTGTCTCTTCCTCCCAAGGAACAAAATAGATTTTGTATCTAAATTGGAGATGGGGCTCAGATACAGCCGATACAGCTACCCTTCCAAATGCAATCAAGTTTGGGGGACATGAGGAAGCAGCTGTGACTAGGACTCTGCTTCACCATCTCCTCCTGTCTGGTGGGGAGGGGATAGATGGCATTGTGAGGGTACCTGGCTCTTACCTAGCTATGAAAGTAACACTTCTTCCAGTCAGGTAATAGTAGAGCAGGAGTAGAACTGTGTATGCTTCTGAGTGAGGTGGAGAGGGGACACATGAGCACATGCACAGATACACACAAGCAGAGACCCTGTCTAGTTACCACTTGCCTCCTAGACTGAGCCCCTGAAACCTAGGCTCCTTCCCTGGGGCTTCTTATTTTCTATATGTAACTAGAGTGGGACCCATTGGAGGCCTGTCTACCTCCCTCCCTCACTGCAAGTCTAAGGAGAGAAAAGGGGTTGAGGCTTTGGGTTTCTGGTTTGGAGACAATACTAGACCCATGGTGGGTGTGTGTGTGGGGGGCTGGGCTGATAAGGGAGTGGCCGTTTGTGGGAGAGGCAGAAGGCCCAACTGGTTATCTGGTGGGCGGCACCCAGCAGGCACTAACCCCCCCCTTTATCTTTCTATCCCCTGCCCTCCTGAGACCCTGGGGGTGGAGAAGGAACAGGGAGTTGGCAAAATCCCCTTTTACCCTCCCCCAACCTGGTCTCCAGAGGGCAATAGAGGGGTAAATACTATAGGATATGGGAATCGGAAGACTAGGCTTGAGCCCTAGGACTTGAGTTCTAACTCTGCCAGTTAGTAGCTGTACGATCTTGGTAAGTCCCTTTGGACTTATAGTTGCTTCATTTATAAAATGGGAATGTTACACTCCACCCTGCTACCTCACAAGCTTGTGATGATGATTAAACAAAATAATGTAGATGAAAAGGGAGTTTATCAAAATTTTAGATTCTGATATTTAGATATTTATTTATCCTGTGGTATTGACATTTCTTCCCAGGTTCAATTCTGTCATCCAGGGCTCAGCCACATGAAGAAATGGGGTCTTGGGTATTAGGGCTGAGAACTTCTAGTTTCTTAATAAGAACTGGGATAGGTGCTCCGTAGGGTAGTCTCCCTCCCCTAGTGCCCTCGGGGGCTCCAGAAGACCAGTCCCTGTGCATACAGTCTAGCAGACTTCTAGGAGCACTGCCAAGAGGGACTCAGGAGACCCCTTCTTTCTTTCCCTTCTAGGTTGTTCCTCAAAGTCATTCAAGCTGTACTCACCCAAGGAGCCCCCGAACGGCAACGCCTTCCCCCCCTTCCATCCCGGCACCATGCTAGATCGGGATGTGGGGTGAGTTTCTCGTCCACTTCCTGTTCCTTCCCCAGATGGCATCCTGCCTGAAAAGGGGAGGGAGTGACACCCCCCAATAATTACTGTCTTCCACCCCCATTCTCATAGCCTCTTCCCTTACACAGCCCAACTCCCATGTACCCGCCCACCTACCTGGAGCCTGGGATTGGGTAAGTGGAGTCCAGTGGGGAGGTTGGTGCTTTCCATTACAGGGGTGAAGGCAGGGGTGGTGAGGGGGAGGCTCTGCTCCTACTGATCTCCCTTCTTCACTTCCCCCAGGAGGCACACACCATATGGCAACCAAACTGACTACAGGATATTCGAGCTTAACAAACGGCTTCAAAACTGGACAGAGGTATAGCCAGGGGAAAGGAGCTTGGAGGGAGAGGGCCATCTGGGCACCCCTGTGGCATGTCTTCTGACACACACACCCCTCCCTGTGCTTCTTAGGAGTGTGACAATCTCTGGTGGGATGCTTTCACGACTGAGTTCTTTGAGGATGATGCCATGTTAACCATCACTTTCTGCCTGGAGGATGGACCAAAGAGATATAGTGAGTGACCTCTGGGGGTCCTGCCAGTGCTGCTGTAAGAGCGTACATCTCCTGTGTCCTTCTAAGATCTGGGCGTGGGTATTTGTCCCAGGGGATCTGTCTTGGCAGGGGTGGTATCTGCCTGACCACTTTTGAGATCCTTCTGTTCTGAAGAGTTTGTCCCATCTCTGCAGCCATTGGCCGGACCCTGATCCCACGCTACTTCCGCAGCATCTTTGAGGGGGGTGCTACGGAGCTCTACTATGTACTTAAGCACCCCAAGGAGGCATTCCACAGCAACTTTGTTTCCCTTGACTGTGACCAGGGCAGCATGGTGACCCAGCATGGCAAACCTATGTTCACCCAGGTCAGCACCCAACTGGATGTGGAGCACTGAAGTACCTGGGTTTGATTCCCCTTCTGGCTCCCAAAAATGTACTTGGCTTTTCCCCAGGGAGACATAATGGGAAGTGGCAGGATGCACAGGGATGGCAGGCATGCTGCAGTATTCAGCAGACATGTATTGAGTTTGTACATGACAGTTTTCTGGGCCGCAGGGAGACACCAGTGAACAAGAGCCTGTCCTCATGGAGCTTATGGCTGACGAGTGTTTTACTAGCTACAAGAGGAGAGGACAAGAATCTGTTAAGCGTTTCTACTGGTGTGTGTGTGTGTGTCTGTGTGTGTCTGTGTGTGTCTGTGTGTGTGTGTGTGCCGGTGTGGCAGGTATATGAGGAGACGGTCCATGTCAGTTATGCACCCAGATTTCTGTTCAGGTGGCAGGAGTGTATGTAGTGGGAGAATCATGGGGAAACAGGGGAACCGGTATACTTTTGCGTTTGTGGGGAGGTGAGCAGACTTGTGACAAGCTTGTTTCCAGGTTTGTGTGGAGGGCCGGTTGTACCTGGAGTTCATGTTTGATGACATGATGCGGATAAAGACGTGGCACTTCAGCATCCGGCAGCACCGAGAGCTCATCCCCCGCAGCATCCTTGCCATGCATGTGAGTTGTGCACAGAACCTAAGCCACAAGGCTGAGGGCAGGCAGCGGGAAGGGTGGAACGGGGTCTGCCATTACCCGCCAGTGGCCCTAGACAGAGGGTTGAAGTTTATCCATCTGAAAAATGGGTTTTTATATAGTAGCCCCTCTTCTCTTGGGTGTCACGAGGCTAAGATGATAGGGCAGGTGAGCAGATGCAACCCAGGTGCTAGTATTCTTACCTTTCTCCTCCTCTAGGCCCAGGACCCCCAGATGTTGGATCAGCTCTCCAAAAACATCACCCGGTGTGGGCTGTCCAATTCCACTCTCAACTACCTCCGAGTGAGTCTCTGGTCACCCAATTTCTGCCCCATCCCATTTGGTCTCCACTCCACGTCTGTCCCCTGACAAGCCACTAACTGGTCTCCCCCCAGCTCTGTGTGATACTCGAGCCCATGCAGGAGCTCATGTCCCGCCACAAGACCTACAGCCTCAGCCCCCGTGACTGTCTCAAGACCTGCCTCTTCCAGAAGTGGCAGCGCATGGTAGCACCCCCTGGTGAGTGCCTTGCACCTGTACCTGCTCTTACCAGTATCTGATGCTGCTTTCCCAAGGCTGTATCGCTATCTCCTCACAAAGCCCTTTCCTCTTTCCTGGGTCTGTGAGATTGGGATCAGGGTAGGCTCAGGCTCCTTAGGAGCCAGAATGGGGAATAAGGGTCCCAGGGCGCTACCCCACCTGAGTCTCCTTTCCCTGGCACAGCGGAGCCTGCACGGCAGCAGCCCAGCAAGCGGCGGAAAAGGAAGATGTCAGGGGGCAGCACCATGAGCTCGGGGGGCGGCAACACCAACAACAGCAACAGCAAGAAGAAAAGCCCAGCCAGCACCTTCGCCCTCTCCAGCCAGGTACCTGTAAGCATCTCGGCTTTCTTCTCTCTTCTGGGCTGCCCCACTGCTGGCCCCTGACCCTTGACCCTGTCCCATCCTGAGCTCACTAGCAGATGTAGAAACAAAGACAGTTTTTCCCAGTGTACTTTGCCATCGTGGGCTGACTCTTGTCCCTGATGACAGTCCTTGTCAGTCATGTGCATGATTGTGATCACACAGACTCAGACGTAGCAACGTACGACATCAAGGGACGGAGACAGCCATGGGAACGTATGGACATAAAGGACAGACAGCTTAGGGGCACACAGACCACCAGAGAGACACACGCTGACAGAGGGACACACAGACTTGAATGTGTGCAAATCTAGAATACATACATGGACATACATTTCCCCACCGGTGTTTTTGATCTGCTCCTTCTCTCTTACAATGGACAGAGTTCAGGAGCCTCCTAAAATTTTGGAGAGATGGACTAGGGAGCTAGAGGAGTAGACTGACTTCTCCCAGAATCCAGTGGATATAGGTTAAAGGCTGTGATGCTTTGTAGTCATTCAGTGGGAAGTATTCCAGGGGCAGAGGGTATCAGAGGAGTTGGGGTTTTAAATTGGGGTATAAGTTGGGGGGTGTGGGGTTGAGTTTCCCGGGTGGGTGTTGGGGCTCTGGGGGTATCTGCTGCCCTGGGCTGGGCGAGCTCCTGCCCCGATTATGTTTGGGGACCTCCGCCACTCTCAGGATGTGATGGTGGTGGGGGAGCCCACCCTGATGGGCGGGGAGTTCGGGGACGAGGACGAGAGGCTCATCACCCGTCTGGAGAACACCCAGTTTGACGCGGCCAACGGCATTGACGACGAGGACAGCTTTAACAACTCCCCTGCCCTGGGCGCCAACAGCCCCTGGAACAGCAAGCCTCCGTCCAGCCAAGAGAGCAAATCGGAGAACCCCACGTCACAGGCCTCCCAGTAAAGGCTTTGCCATGGCCACCACCACCCAGCGCTCTGCCTGTCTGCCCCACCCCTCGAAGCCCCAGGGAGCAGAAGACAGAATGAAGAGACTGAGCATCTAAAATGGGCAGCCTCATCTACCTGCTTCAGGGAGGAACTGGACTCACTGGGGGCAGGTGCCAAGATTTGCCCCCCCAGTGGCCCTGGGCTGGGGCTGGCCTCTGCAGAGCCTTTTGGGGAAGGGGGTACTCATGTGGATGCCTATGTGGACCCTGGGCCTCTGAGAAATGTCCTGACCACCTCCCAGGGCATTTGCCTCCATCCTCACCCCAGGTTCTGGGTTCCCTCATCCTCCTGGCTCCACCCTCTTCAAGCCTGGGGTTGTCTATGCCCACAGCCCTTAGGGACTTAAAAGTTATGGGGCTTGATTGAATGCCCCTCCTCCAAACCCTCCCCTTCGGTGGCTGGTAGTAGAGGGGTAAAGCTTTGGGCTCCTCCCTTCTGCCACCTATCCCAGCTCCAAGTTTTTTAAAAAATAATATTATTAAAAATGTAAGTTTAAAAAAAAATCACTCATGTCCCCTATTTCCCCTTGTTAAAGGTCCAGCTACCTCCCTATGCCTGGCAGATGGAGAGCTTAGGGCCTATGTGGAGGTAGTGGGGTATGCATCACCATTTTACACAGTTTGGAGAGCTTCAGACCAAGGAGACACTTTGCCATCTCTCTTCTCTTTTCCTCTGGGGTGACTGGAGTTGGGGAAGGCATGCCATGGGGGTAGGGCGCCATTGATGGCCTCACTTTTGTGACAGCCCCCTGCTGTTGTCTCTGTCTCCCCATCCTCTAGGACTCTGGCCTGCCCTCCTAGTGCTTGTGACTCCTTCTATCCCAGCCCCCAACCCCCTCCCTCCACGGTGTGTATATTCTTTACAAGTCCTCCACTAGAGCAGCTGTCTTGGATGGGGTGAGGGGGAGGCTCCCTGCCTTAGGGAGTGTGGAGGGAAGGGAGCAGCCTTGTTTGTCACTGTGTTTTTTGTTTTGTCTCAGTTGGGCAGGCATGGGTGGAGGAGGGGTTCATCCACTCTCCAGTACTCTCTTTCCCCAACTTCTCAGACTGCATATCTAGTCCTCCCCTGCCCTTCAAGGAGGGGTAGAAGCCACTGAGGGTGTCCCAGCTCTGAGCCCACCAGGGAGCAATAGGCTTTTGTCCTCCAGCTGAAGTAAAGGCTCTTCATCTCCCAGTATCTCCTCTCTCCCCTTCTTCATAGAAGGACAGGGGAGGCAGCCAGGATCCTCAGCTCTGTTTCACAATTGGACATGTGGAGGCTCCAGGCGCAGGGTGAGGCCGAGAGCAGGGTCCCATGAGTCTGGACGTAGCTCTGTGGCTTCGCTGCCTTCTCCTGTGGCCAGTTCCAGAAGTGTTAGCACCACCTCTCTCCCCACTCTTCCTTCTGGATTCTGGGGTCCCCCACATCCTGTTTCCTCTACTCCAGCTGCCACTTTTGGAAGGATATTGTGTCAGGAGCTGAGGGAAGGGGTAGGGAAGGTGGATGTCCCACCCCGCCCGCTGTAATGCCTTTTTTTTTTTTTTTTTTTTTTTTTTTTTTGGGCCATTTGAGTCATGTATGGTACCGATCAATAAAGAGACTTTTTGGTTTGAGAGTGTCTTGGTTGGTCATTGATGCCTATAATGACTCAGTCCAAGGCAGTCTTTTTCCCCTCCTTCCTGCAGTCCCTAACACCAGTCATTGGGGAAGAGGCATGAATTGGGCTTGTGAATTCCCCCTCACTCCCATCTCACATTTCCCCTCACTCTTCTGGTGGTGTTCTTGATGTGTCCCAGGCTGCCCTGTATTCCTCAAAAGTTGACTTCCCAGCCCCTCCCAGGACTATTGTTCCTCACCCCTAACTGTCATGGGGCTGCCAGACAGGTGGTGGTCCTCTGCAGGCTGGGTTCCTGGGATAGATAGACCTGGATTAAGCTGTTGGGGGAGGAGTGGAGGAGGGGGTTCTTGCCTAGGAGGGGACTTGGATTGGAGGAGCTTTGGGTGGTTAGAATTCTTGGGAGACTCAGTCCTGTTTTTGTCAGATTCCTACCCCTACCTGGCCTCTAGCTTACCAGCCCTGCTGAGATCTGAACTAGTCTCCTCCGGTGTTAGGCCTCTGGGTGGGGAAGCGGGAGAGTAGTGGGGTTGTCTCCTTGCTGACTTTGGGCTGAGGCACAGAGAGAGGAGGATGCTTAAGCACTATTGCTAGGGGACAGCCTGAAGCTCCACAGAGAGATGGTAGGAGGAATAAGGCACTTTTCAGACTCCTTTCCAGGTATTCTCCCTGATTCCCCTCCTTCCCCACTATTATAGAAGATTGGCAAGATAGGGAGGTACTGCAGTGGGTTGGGGAGGGGTATTAGCACCTGCAAAAACCCCTACCCAGTCTCCCTCATTTTTTTTTCTTTTCTTTTTCTTTTTTTTTGGTTGTGCCGCGCATCTTTCAGGATCTTAGTTCCCTGACCAGGGATTGAACCCGGGCCATGGCAGTAAAAGCGTCAGGCAATTCCAAGTCTCCCTCATTTTCATCCCAGACAGGGGAATCTGAGGCCTCAGACTGTTCCCTCACTAAGGTCTCTGGATCTCAAGTAAGGCCTCATAGACCTGCACCTCTGCCCCCACCTCCCAAGCTGGCAGGAAGAAACCAGAGGAAAGGACTGCATGGCCCACCCCACACCCCTTCCAGTCCATGCAGTTACCTCGGCCCTGCCCTGCTGCCAGCCCAGCTCCTCGTTGCTCCAGGACCTCAGAACTCCAAGGCCTGCATTTGTACACACACACATATCCCACCCCTCTGCAGGCCTGATCTGACTGAAGGACATTTACCAGCCAGCTGTGACCACTAATTCGCCCTGGAAGTCCTAGGTAACACCTATCTGCAGTGTGTTTGTGTCTGGCACTAGGTGTACCTCTGACCTTTTTGCCTGAGTGTGAGCTTGTGTATGTAGTAACTTCTGACCTCAGAGAGGGCTTGGATATGTGTATATAAGGGACGTATACATGTATTAACAGGCATGTGGGCTTGTATATGCATTTGTTTATGATGTATGTCTTTGTGGATTCATTCATTCAGCTAATATTCATTGAGCCCTCTCCAGGTGCCAGCCCCAATTCCATGTGCTAGGGATGCGGTGCTGAACAAGGCAGAGGAGGCATGACCACTGGGTGTGAGCTGGCAGTGAAAAGTACATAAATGAGGATGTGTTGTTGAATGCATGGCTTGGCAGTACGATTGTGTTGGGTTATGGGGCTGCCAGGGCGGGCATGTGACTGGGTTTCAGCATTTGCAGGTTCACATTGTGTGTGTGTGTGTTTCTGAAAGGGAGGTGGGGGTCCAGGGGAGAGGTAGATTGCTAAGCCTGGACTCTGCCCTGCTAGGCCTGGACTCTGCCCTGGGGGAAATGAATGGGCCAGAGAGACAGGGGAACCCACTTTTTGAACTCAGGAAACCTGCTGGCCAGTGACTTCCTCTGAAGCCCCAGATCTGGCTTCTCCCTGTTTGCCCCAGTGGCCCCTCTGGGGAAGGCCCTTGTTCAGGAGGAATTGCTGGGGTGGGGGAAGTAAACCCTTCAAAGCCCTCATGTCCTCTGTTTCTGGGTGCAGGGGAGGGCCCAGTCCCAGGCCCAGCGTGATGCTGAAAAACTTGTTTCAGCCCAACTGTGTGTGCCAGCCGGGCCCCACTGCAGAGGTCCAGGCCTTGACCCCCAGGCCCCTAGCTCATCCTGAACCCAGCTCCTTCCCCATGTTTCCTAACCCAGTCCAATTCAGCCTGGTTTCTAGCCCCTTTCTTAGGACTGCTAGTCTAGTCCAGCACAATCTCCAGCCCCTTTTTTACTAGTAGCCCAGTCCAGCCTAACCTCTAACCCCTTTCCTAAAGGTAAGAGGCCAGTGCAGCAAGCCCAGCCCAGTTCAGTCTGACCTTAAGCCCCTTCCCCTAAGGTGGAAAGTTTGAAGCTGCCCTCTCAGAGCGTCCCCCCAATCCCTTTTTTCACAAAGTAGGGTCTCATTTTGGGGATTGGTAGAAGTAGAGGTGAGAGTACAGGATTAGGAGCTACAGTTAGGATGAAGAAGGAAAGGGCAGAGAAGACTGGGAGATGAGGGGCAGGGGGTGCTTAGGATGGCCCAGGTGTGTCCTGGGCCAGGCTGAAAAGAGGGAATGTGTAAAAAGTTGTGAGTCAGCGGCCCCGTAGTTCCAAACAGAATTTTTTTTAAATTAATTAATTTATTTTTGGATGCGTTGGGTCTTCGTTGCTGTGTGCGGGCTTTCTCTAGTTGTGGCGAGCGAGGGCTACTCTTGGTTGTGGTGTGCGGGCTTCTCATTGCGGTGGCTTCTCTTGTTGCGGAGCATGGGCTCTCGGCGCACCTGCTTCAGTAGTTGTGGCTCGTGGGCTCTAAAGTGCAGGCTCAGTAGTTGTGGCACACGGGCTTAGTTGCTCCGCGGCATGTGGGGTCTTCCTGAACCAGGGCTCGAACCTGTGTCCCCTGCATTCGCAGACAGATTCTTAACCATTGCGTCACCAGGGAAGTCCCCAAACTGAAGTTTGAAGATGGTGGTTTTGACCTCCACTGGACCCAGCTCTCCAGTACCCAGAATGCTTACAACACTCTACCATGTGGCCACAGTCCCATTCTCTCAGGACGCACCTCTTAGGCTTCTTTCCACTCCATCCGGAGGTCTTTAATGAAGAGCAGGAAATGAACGACAGACTACACACCCTGTAGTTCTTAGCCTAGGGAATGGGGGGAGCTGAATGGTAATGGAAGCTGACCCACCTCCAGGTTCCTACTCCACCAATTCCAGGACGCTTTTCCTGAAGTAGCTAAATCCTGGATTACTCCTCTCCCTGCTGCCCCACCTCTGTGCCACCAGCTCACCTCTCCAGGAGGAGAACCTAGAGAAAAGTCCCAGAGAGGGTTGGGAAGGAAGAAACTTTTCCCCCTCTCCCCCAAACAAATAAGGCTACCTGGAGAAAGTAGGCATAATTTCTCTCCCTTGCCGTTAATGGATGTCAGGTGCACAGAATTAGATTAATCATACCCTTGTTTCATGGCACACTCTTTTCATTGCCGTGTGCACAGGACACATTTATTTAATTATAGTACTGTCATAGAACTTATCACGTGAAAGCTAGGACCTTGGCAATAGCTGAAATGCATCCTCCTCCTGAGGTATCCACCATTCTCTTTTCCTTTTTATAAATTTATCTTAGCTTTATGTATTTCCAATTTTTTTTTTAGTTTTCTTTAACCTTATTATAGAGGAATACTGCTGTATGTAGTTTTTGGCTGCTTATTATTTTTACTTAATATTACTAAGATTCATATTGCTGCAGTTCATGCATTTTGAGGGCTGTGTAGTATTCCACTATGTGACTATACCACAGTTCTTCATTCTCCTGTCACTGGACATCTGGGTTGTTTCTATCATGATTTCTGCTCTCATGAAGAGCCTTCCTATGAACATTTTTATTCCTTTCTCCTATTTTATGTGTGCAGAGTTTTTCTTGGTTTTATATTTCGGTGTGATCTCTGCAAACTCATGTTCCCACCTCTGAAGCCCAGGTCTGAGTGCGTTTACTATGGCAGAGGATCTAGGGTTAACTTGAATTAAAGTTCAAACATTTATTGGGAATTCCCTGGCGGTCCAATGGTTAGGACTCGGCACTTTCGCTGTGAAGGGTCCAGGTTCTATCCCTGATCGGGGAAACTAAGATCCCGCAAGCCACGTAGCCAAAAAAATAAAAAAATAAAATCCAAACATTCATTGAGTACCTGCTATATAAAGTACTCTGTCCATTCATTCATTCAGCCAGTCAAGCTACATTTAGTGAGCATCTACAACATGCCAGGAATTGGAGATGGAACAGTAGATAAGAAAACATGACTTATAGAGTTGTGTAGGGAAATAGATGTTAAACAAACAGTTACATATATATGCAATTACAATTTATATATAACTGAATAGTGCAGGTTAGATATATAATAGAGACCTTTTTTTTTTTTTGGCTGTGCCACACAGCATGCGGGGATCTTGGTTCCCCAACCAGGGATCAAACCCATGCCCCCTGCAATGGAAGTGCAGAGTCTTAACCACTGGACTGCCAGGGAAGTCCCAGAGAGAGACCTAATTTAAACTGGTGTGTTAAAGAAGGCCTCTCTAAGGGAGTGATGTATCAGCTGAGACTTGAAGGATTAGGAGGACTCCACCAGGTAACGTGCATGGGGAGGGGGATTTCATGGGGAGGAAATAGGTCCTGATGCTGGGAAGTGCTTAGTGGGTTGGAAGAATAGAACACCAGTGGGTTCTGGGCCTGGTGAGCAAGGGAAAGTGGTGGCAGGAGAGAGGCTGAGGCCAGATGGGACAATGCCATGGTGTCAATAACGATGATGACAATCGCAGTTAGCATTCATTCTGCACCAGGTATTGTGAGAAATGCTTTATATCAATTATTATCTCATCGAAAGCTGAGCACAGCTCTGTGTTGTGGGTACTGTTATTATCTCCCATTAATATGAAGAAACTAAGTGCCAGAGAGGCCAAGCAACTTGCCTAAGATCACAAAGATAGCAAGGAGTTTGAATTTCATCCAAATGTAATGGACTGTCACTGCAGGGTCTAAGGCGGTCATGGTTAAGACCTGGTCCCTGCCCTCCTGAAACTCCCCAAACGGGAAAGTCAGACATAGCCACATGTTGAGTAAAAGCATACATCAGGGAGCAGGATTAGAAACCTGCGAAGTGCTTTAGACTTACAGGGAGAGAAATTCGTTTTGACCAAAGTGATCTGGGAACACTTCTTACTGAAGGTGAAATTGGTTGTGATTGTGGAATGGAGGTGGACCTGTGACAGGTAATTTTGTCAAGGATCGACAGACATTCTAAGTAGAGGGATAGCTTTAGGAAAGGTACTGAAATGGGATGGTCAAGGGAAGGAATGGTGGGTACTTTGCTGGATAGGAGAGAAGGAATCAGCAAAACTGCCCTCCATAGTCTTTCTAGATTGTAGAGAGTTTTGAATGACAAGCTGAGAAGTTTGTTTATTTTTTTTTTTTTTGGCCGCACTGCGTGGCTTGTGGGATCTTAGTTCCCTGACCAGGGATCAAACCCAGGCCATCTGCAGTGCAAGCTTGGAGTCGTAACCACTAGACGGCCAGGGAATTCCCAAGCTGATAAGTTTAGACTCAATTTTATAGGGAGTGGGAAGCCACCAACTGTTTTTGAACAGAGAAGTGACCTAGTTAGATACTTCTTTTAAAGTGAGATTGGTTTAGTGTGGTGTATAGAACTAGAGAAGGGGGACCAAGTACGGGGCCGAGAAGCCCATGCTACTAGCAACTTAAAAAACCAAAACAAAAAGATCCTATCTTATCATAAAATAAATTGTATAAGATTGAAGAATTAAATGTAAGCAAATAAAATTAGATGAAAATAAGATGAAATACTATTCATCACCTTTCTAGAAGTATGTGTGGATAGGATAAACTTGTAAGATTTTAAATACCATAGAAGAAATCAGAAAGGAAAAGAGTGAATAATAAAAAAAGAAAAAAACCCAAAAAGAGTGATCAATTTTGCTACATATAGACTGAATTTATAACTTTGGTATATGTGTGTGTAAATAAAAAAGTAGATCCTGACTCTCTACCCCTTATACCGGCCACAAAAAAAAAAAAAAAAGCAGGTGTGCTGGGAAATATATTTGTAACAAATATGATGAGTTACAATCTTTCTATACAATTAATTAATGCAAAATAAGTTTAATAAAGAGGCTCCTCACTAGATAAAAGAGTAAAGGACAATTTCAGAGGAGGAAGCACTAAGACTAAAACTAGAAATATAGTAATCGAATGTATATTTAAATAATATGGCTCTTGGGCTTCCCTGGTGGCACAATGGTTAAGAATCCGCCTGCCAATGCAGGGGACACGGATTCGAGCCCAGGTCCGGGAAGATACCACAAGCCGTGGAGCAACTAAGCCCATGTGCCACAACTACTGAGCCTGCACTCTAGAACCCACGAGCCCAACTACTGAAGCCTGTGCATCTAGAGCCTGTGCTCCGTAACAAGAGCAGCCACTGCATTGAGCAGCCCAAGCACCGCAACAAAGAGTAGCCCCTGCTCACTGCAACTAGAGAAAGCCCGCACAGCAACGAAGACCCAATGCAGCCAAAAATAAAATAAAATAAATTTAAAAAAAATTAAAAAATAATAATATGGCTCTTTTTTGTCTATTAAACAAAGATTTCTTTTAGTAAATTAAAAAAATATGTAACAGCTTTATTGAGATATAATTTACACACCATACAATTCACCCATTTAAAGTGTACAGTTCAGTGGCTTTTAGTATATTCTTAAGTGTTGTGCAAACATCTCCAAAACCTATTTTAAAACATTTTCATCACTTAGAAAAGAAAACCCATACCCAGCAGCAGTCATGCAACATTTTCCCCCACTATCCCAGCCCCAGGCAACTACTAATCTACTTTGTCTTTTTTTTTAAAATATTTATTTATTTATTTGGTTGCGCCGGGTCTTAGTTGAGGCTTGCAGGCTTCTTAGTTGTGGCATGTAAACTCTTACTTGCGGCATGCATGTGGGATCTAGTTCCCTGACCGGGGATCAAACCCTGGCTCACTGCATTGGGAGTGTGGAGTTTTAACCACTGCACCACTACTTTATATCTTTATTAATTTGCCTATTTTAGACATGTCATATAAATGGATTCATACAATATATGGTCTTTTGTGCCTCGCTTCGATCACTTAGCAGCATATTTTCAAGTTTCATCCATGTCGCCCCATGTATCAGTATTTCATTTCTTTTTATTGCCAAGTATAATTTTCCATTGTATGAATGTACTACATCTTATTTAGCCATTCATCAGTTGAGGGACATTTGGATTGTTTCTACTTTCTGTCTGCTATGAATAATGCTGCTATGAACATTTGGGTACACATACTTGATTAGATACATATTTTGATTTCTCTTGGGTATATACCTTAATTGTACAAAAAGATTGTAACTCATCATATTTACGCAAATGTATTTCCCAGCACACCTGCATTTTTTTTTGGCGGGTGTAGGGGGTAGGGAGTCAGGATCTACCTTTTTATTTACACAGACATATACCAAAGTTATAAATTTAGTCTATATGTGGTTAACTTGATCACTCTTCATTTTTTTTCTTTTTTTATTGTTCACTCTTTTCCTTTCTGATTTCTTCTATGGTATTTAAAATCTTACAAGTGGAATTGCTGGGTCATATGGTACCTCTATGTTTAACCTTTTGAGGAACTGCCAGACTGTTTTCCAAAGTGACTGCACCACTTCACAGTCCCATGAGCAATATATGAAGGTTCTAATTTCTCTATATCCTCCCCAACACTTGTTATCATCTGTTTTTTTTTTTTATCATAGCCATCTTAGAGTGTGCAAAGTAGTATCTCATCATGGTTTTGATCTACATTTCCCTGATGACTAATGACATTGAGCATCTTTTTTCTTTTAATTAATTAATTAATTTTTATTTTTGGCTGCATTGGGTCTTCATTGCTGTGCGAGGGCTTTCTCTAGTTGTGGCGATCAGGAGCTACTCTTTGTTGTGGTGTGCAGGCCTCTCATTGCGGTGGTTTCTCTTGTTGTGGAGCATGGGCTCTACGCGCACGGGCTCAGTAGTGTGGCTCGCAGGCTCTAGAGCGCAGGCTCAGTAGTTGTGGCACACGGACTTAGCTGCTCTGCGGTATGTGGGATCTTCCTGGACCAGAGCTTGAACCCATGTCCCCTGCATTGGCAGGTGGATTCTTAACCACTGCGCCACCAGGGAAGTCCCCACTGAGCATCTTTTTTTTTTTTTTTTCTGAGCATCTTTTATTAGCCATTCGTATACCTTCTTTGGAAAAATGTCTCTGCAGATCCTTTGCCCATTTTTAAATTGTCTTTTTATTGTTTTTTTTTTTTTGAGGTATAGTTAATGTACAATGTTGTGTTTCAAGTGTACAGCAAAGTGATTCAATTATATATATTTTCTTTTTCATATTTTTTATTGTGTTTTAAGAGTTATTTATACATTGTAGATGCAAGTCTTTTATCGGATGTATGGTTTGCAAATGTTTTCTCCCGTTCTGTGTGTTGTCTTTTTGCTTTTATGAGAGTGTCTTTTTTTTTTTTTTTTTTTTTTTGCGGTACGCAGGCCTCTCGCTGTTGTGGCCTCTCCCGTTGCGGAGCACAGGCTCCGGACGCGCAGGCTCGGCGGCCATGGCTCACGGGCCTAGCCGCTCCGCGGCATGTGGGATCTTCTCGGACCGGGGCACGAACCCGTGTCCCCTGCATCGGCAGGCAGACTCTCAACCACTGCACCACCAGGGAAGCCCGAGAGTGTCTTTTGTAGCACAAAAGTTTTAAACTTTGATGAAGTCCAAATTATCTATTTTTTCTTTTGTTGCTTATGCTTTTGGTGCGCTTGGTAAACTATGCTTTGAAGTGTAACATACAGAAAAGTACACATATCATAGAAATACAACTTGACGAATTTTCTCCAACTGAACACACAAACTGAACCAGCACTGAGATCAAGAAGTAGAACATTACCAGCACCCTGAAGTCTTCCTCATGACCCTTCCCAATCATTTTTCCCTTGCAAGGGTAAGCACTGTCCTACTTTTTAACACCATGATTGATTTTGCCTGGTTTTTGAAGTATGTAAATAAAATACTAAAGCGGCAAAGATTTTCAATGATCCTACTCAATGCTGAAAAGGATGTGAAGAGACTAGAATCTCATACACTTTAAGTAAACTAATCTTTCAGAAAAGCAACTTGTATTAAGGTGCACAACATTTGACCCACTAATTTCATTTCTGGGAATCACAGCATTACTTATAATACAGAAAATTTGGAAACTCCTGAAAGTGATGGATAGGAGAATGGCTTCGTTGACTATGGGACATTCTAAGAATGGAATGCTATACGGCCATCAAAATGATATTTACCAGGCTTCCCTGGTGGCTCAGTGGTTGAGAGTCCGCCTGCCAATGCAGGGGACGCGGGTTCGTGCCCCGGTCCGGGAAGATCCCACATGCCGCGGAGCAGCTGGGCCCATGAGCCATGACCGCTGGGCCTGCGCGTCCGGAGCCTGTGCTCCGCAACGGGAGAGGCCACAACAGTGAGAGGCCCGCGTACCGGGAGAAAAAAAGAAAAAAAAAAAGATATTTACCAAGAGGTTAAAAGAATGTGAAAAATACACTTATGATCAATGTTAACTGAAAAAGTAGGAAGATAAATTATCATACAAAATGTCTGCAATTATGTAAAAGGTCTATGCCTGGGGAAAAAGTATCAATACATGGGAAGAAAGTACAATGGTGGGAATAAGATGATTGGATTCTGGGTGGATTTTTCTTCTCTTTGCCATTTTTCAAACTTCCTTTAATGTACTCACACTACCTTTATAACAACCAATACTAACCATAAGAGAGACAAAATCCTGGTGGGAAGTAATAAAGACCTGAATTAGGGTGTTTGTGGTGGGCCTGGGTAGAGAAGCAGGAGTATAGATACAATTTGGCAGTTTATTGAATATGGGGAGTGAGTAGGTGGGAAGGATGGAAGGCAATGTTAAGGTTTGGAGGAACTGGGAGGACACTGGTGCCATGAACTAAAATAGGGACTCCTGAAGTAATTGCCGCACAGTGGTCCAGAGCACGGGCTCTTGCTAGAGACACACCTTTTTTGAATCCTGGCCCAACCACTTATAGGTGGATAACACTAAACAAGTTATTTAACCTCCTTGAACTTGTTTCCTCATCTCTACAATGGGGATAATAATAGCACCTGTCTTAGAGGATTGTTAGGAGGATGAAATGATATAGAGAGTTTAGAGAATGCCTGGCACAGAGTAAGCTTTCAGTAAAGATTAACTATTGTGATATGCCAAGAGGCCCTGGGAGGTTGGCGGGGGGTGGGGGGGAGGGGGGCAGGGCTAAGACGTCTCACTCCCCAGCCACCTGTTAGACCAGAAACAGTCCTTCCATCTCCCCTTTCCCAGCTTGCTCACTGCCAGGAGGTCACCCCAGGAGATGCCTCAAAGCCCACCAGGGTGGAAGTGGCCGGGACTGTGAAGTAGGATGTGTGGGAGGACTGGTTTGGAGGAATTGAAGGACTGGTTTGGAGGAACGGGAGGGTTAAGAGCTAGGAAACTGCAAATTAAGTAGGCCAGTCTAGCAGCAAAGCAGAGAGGCTCTGGAGTACCCCACTGGAGCCTTTCTGTCCCATATCAGTATATCATGATGCTTTCTGGATAGTATAAGGAGAGTCTTGGCTAATTGGGTCCCTTCTGTCTCACCACTCTGCCTCTGCTCCCACTTAGACCTAGACTTGTGAGAGCAAGGTCTCTTGGTCTCTAAAAAACAAGGACAGCCAGTGGGACATCTTGAAGAAGATAAGGCGAGCTCCATGTGTAAGTTTGTCCTCCAGAGGCCACCCTGCCACCACCCCTCCCTGCCCTGCACACACACGGGAGGTAAGACGTGTGAGTAGCTACCTGGATGTCTGGCAGAAGCCTAAGACCACATTCCCTCCAGGCCCCCTCCCAGGTCTTGAAATATGAGGCTGGCTACATAACTGTACCTGCTGCTTGCCTTCATCTTCGGTCTGGTGCTCTTTCTGTCTGGCTTCAGCCTGTAAGGCTGCCTGTGTGAGTTCTGCAGGGGCTATTCATTTTATCACTCCAGTTCCCAGCACCACCTATCTGCCTGCTTCCCGCTGGGTGTGACCACGCTCCTCTTGTTTGTTGCCCTTCCCCTACCCAGTGTGCATGCCTCATGTCTGAAAGCTAGTCACTCAGGCCAGGAGCCACCTCTGGTCTCCTCAGGAAGATCCTATCCTAACCTTTAACGCCTCCCCACCTTATGCAACTTGCTCCCCACTCTGACTTTCTGGGCCCCATCCCTCCAAGAACCATCCCCTTTCATTACCCAGAACTCCCCAAACCCAACCCCTGCCTATACCCTGGTTCCTCTCATCTGCCTCTGACCCCTCTTCCATTTTTCTCTCTCCTCCCTGACCCCTCACCTCCATCCATCTTCTCCTAATTTCTACACCCCCACCTATCTTCTACTGACTCTCAACCTTTCTGCACATTCTGACCTGGCCTTGAGTTCTTTCCCACTCTCCCCCCTGCCTTTTCTCCCCACGGGCTGGAACATCTGCAGCTTCATAAGCAATAAGCAGCTGTATGAGGCCATTTCCTACAGCAGCTACTCCATTGGAAATAACATGTACAACCTTCACTCTTTCCTTAAGTCCATCCTTCAGGCACAGAAGGGACTTAACCCTCCCTCCACCCCTGGGAATTTCTCTCTGAGTCCCAGACTCAGATCCTTCCCCCACTCCAGAATCCCAGCCTCCCAGAGAGCCTGAGCCACACCCATGGGAGTGTCAGATTCCAGGCCTCACAGTCACAGATGTGAGACATCAGTCTACCCAATCTCATTTCTCTGTCCCTTCTCCCTAGGATTTCTGGGCAGGAAACCCCCTTCCCCTCAAATTTTAACTTACTCCTAGTGTCCTGACCCTGCTCCCTCTACCTCCCAGGACATGGATGTAAACACTATCTATGGATAGGAGACCATCAGAAAAATCCAGTCCAACCTGCTGGGTGAGGTGGAAGCAGCCTGCAGTGGGACTAGGAGGGACTGGGAACTCTGGTGGCTCATTATCATCCTGTCTTCCCCAGATTTCAGGCCCTTGCTGGGGATCAACATGTGGATCACCCTCCGTGGGTATCTCCATTATGTTTTTTTCAACACCACCAGGCAATTCTCCAGTACCAGCTGGGTGTCCTGCAATTCAACTCAATTCTGACACTATCTACCTGGAGAATAGGATCAGATCCTATGGGTTAAGGGCTTGGTCCCACAAGACTGCCCCCTACTCCAGATGCCAATCGTAAGTCCAGGTTGTTACCTGTGCTTCTGACCGACTGGCTAATTAATTGGACATTCCCATGCCACCCCTCCCTGGTTTGATTAATTTGCTAGAGCAGCTCAGGGAGCTTAGGAAACCAGTTTACTTACTAGATTACCAGTTTATTACAAAGGATATTAAAGGATATGAATGAACAGCCAGGTGAAGAGATACATAGGTAGAGGTCCGGGAGGGTCCTGAACACAGGAGCTTCTCTCCCTGGGGAGTTTGGAGTACACCACCTTCTGCCCGGTGGATTCATTCCGGTTCACCAACCTGGAAGCTCTCTGAATCCAGTCCTTTGGGGTTTTTATGGAGACCTCATTACATAGACATGATTGATTAAATCATTGACTATTGGTGATGGATTCAACCTTCAGTCCCTCTCCCTTCCCTGGAGGTCAGGTGGTGAACTGAAAGTTCCAACCCTCTGATCACTAGGTTGGTTCCCCTGGCAACCAGCCCCAACCTTAGGTACTTTCCAAAAGTCACTTCATTAACATAAACTTTGGTGTAGTTGAACGGGTTTATTTGTTATGAATATCAAGACATGTTTCTCAAGACACATTTATCAATTATGAAGCTCCAAGAGTTTTAGGAGCTCTGTGCCAGAAATGGAGACGAAGACCAATTACATATTTCTTATTATATATCACAGCATCAAAAGCCCATGCTGGAATCCTTTTCTGAGCAGATTGAGAGTGAGAGGGATGGGTTGGGGGGGGGGGGCGCTGTGGGCAGGCAGCCCAGCCCAGGCTCAGGTAGAAGCAGGCCCACAGTGACAGCAGTCAAGACCTCCTAGCTGGATGAACAAATGCTTGGGAGGAAGGCACAACTATTAGGTTTGAATGTTGCTTCCACCTCTATGGAGCCGCACCATAGACACGTTTAACTTAGGACCAGTATAGCCGTCTGCACTCAGCAAAGAGCAACTCCATTTTAAACAACTGGCAGGGTGAGAAGGGAGATGGCATCTCAGTTACACTAAGTGTGAGTTCAATGATTCAAGCATTTTTCATGCAACATGGACCCTAAAAGCAAGCCAGCTGCCAAATCTGGTGCTCAAACACTGAAACAACAATTGGTTCCCAACTGGCTGAGCTGGACTTATTGAGAGGTCAGCTCTACCTTATTTTATGGATGATTTAAGGAGTTATCATGTTTTGACTATATGATTCAATTTTTGACCTATGTGTTTACTTTAAAATCTAATCTCTTTGTATGATATAATTCTATTGTACTTACTTTGTGACCCTTTCTCTGTCATTTATCCTCTGATCCTCAGTTTCCTTAAGATCAGAGAAACTGATCTTAAGAGATTCCTAAGGTTCCTAACTATTAGTGCCCTCCAAATGACATGTACAGAATATACAAGTAAGTTTTTCCACAGTCATTCTCTCTTTTAATCCTCAAAACTGTTCTATCATGTAGATACTATTCCTTTTCCTCTTTTATGGCTGAGGAAATTGAGGTTCAAAGAGGTTAAGAAAGTTATTCAAGGTTACACAGACAATAGGTGGTAAAGGCAGGATTAAATCCTTTTGAGTTCTTATCCAGTGTGTCTCCAGGTACCCTTCTAACACTTGGGAGGAATGCCCCAGATCGATGGGCAGGCAGGCCCTCTTGAAGGGTTGGGGCTAATTAAAATAGAAGGATGTTTTAATTAATTAATTTATTAATTAATTAATTTATTTATTTTTGCGGTACGCGGGCCTCTCACAGTTGTGGCCTCTCCCGTTGCAGAGCACAGGCTCCGGACCCGCAGGCTCAGCAGCCATGGCTCACGGGCCCAGCCACTCAGCGGCGTGTGGGATCTTCCCGGACCGGGGCACGAACCCATGTCCCCTGCATCGGCAGGCGGACTTTCAGCCACTGCGTCACCAGGGAAGCCCCGGATGTTTTGTTTTTACATGTACCTCCTTTGCCTTATAAGTTTCAGTGCTCTTGGTCCTTTTGTTCATATGCCTAAGTACTAAGTTAAACTCCCAATGCTAGGGTAGTCCACTCATGCCTGGGGGTCCTATTCTTGAGCTGAGAGGGGTTCCCCAGGTCCACACGGGAAGGGGAAAGGTGCTGGCCTAAAGCCTGTAGGCCTGTCTCCTTTCTAGTCCCACCTCTCTCACCTGCTGGCCAAGGATCCAGCTTGCCTGTTTGCAGCTTAGTTTTCTCTGTAATATGGGCATCATAACTGCTGTTCTGTGGGCTTCAGAGGGTAGGAGGATCAGATGAAGTAGATGACAGGGAGTTACTTCTTTTTCTTTAATTTTTGGCTGCACGCGGGCTTTCTCTAGTTGCGGCGAGCAAGGGCTACTCTTCATTGTGGTGCGTGGGCCTCTCACTGAGGTGGCTTCTCTTGTTGCGAAGAACGGGCTCTAGGCACATGGGCTTCAGTAGTTGCGGCGTATGGGCTCAGTAGTTCTGGCTCTCAGGCTCTAGAGCACAGGCTCAGTAGTTGTGGCACAAGGGCTTAGTTGCTCCGCGGCATGTGGGATCTTCCCGGACCAGGGATCGAACCCATGTCCCCTGCATTGGCAGGCGTATTCTTAACCACTGCGCCACCAGGGAAGTCCAGGGAGGTACTTTGAGGTGTGAAATGCTCTTCCAGTGTGTGTGTGTGTGTGTGTGTGTGTGTGTGTGTGTGTGTGTGGGGGAGGGGTGGGTGGAAGTTATCCAAGGTGTGGCCTGGCAGAGCAGTTTCTTCCCAGGCTAAGGTCAAAGCCAGGTCCTCTTCCCACTATCAACACCAGAGCCTGGGTCCTGTTTGTTGTCCTTGGCTCCTCTCCTAGCAACCAAACCAGCGTTGAAGAAGGTATTGCCAAGCAATGGGGACCTTGCCTCTCAGCTCTCTAGGAAGAGGGGTCAGAGCTCCAGACCCTGGCAGCAGCCTTATAGCACCCTGGGCAAGTGCAGGGAGCTCTATCAGCAAGTTCATGGCCTAAGGCTCAACCTCAGCCTTAGCTTGGTGAGGGGCCCTCCCGAGACCTTCAGCTCTTTACTGCTACCCTGAGTTTGACCCAGAAAAGATAGCCTCCACCCAAGATATATACCCCGTCCTTAGGGAGACCTGATGAGGGAGACCCCACCTCATTCTTGGGGTGTGTATTAGCTTTCTAGGGCTGCAGTAACAAATTATCACAAACTTGGTGGCTTTAAACAACAGAAGTTTATTCTCTCACAGTTCTGGAGGTCAGAAGTTCAAAACTAAGGTGCCCACAAGGTTGGTTTGTTCTGGAGGCTCTGAGGAGAATCCATCCCATGCCTCTTTCCTAGCTTCTGGGGGCTAGCAGCAATCCTTGGCATTCCTTGGCTTGTAGACCCATCACTCCAATCTCTGCTCTGTCTTCACATGACCTCCTTCTGTGTCTCTGTGTTGTCTCCTTTTCTGTCTTATAAGGATACTCATTCTTGGATTTAGGACCCACCCTAGTCCAGGATGACCTCTTTTTGAGATCCTTACCTTGATTAACTCTGCAAGGACGCTGATTCAAAATCAGGTCATATTCTGTGGTTCTGGGTGGACATATCACTTGGGGGCCATGATTCAGCCCACTACATGTGCCTCCAATTGGATGGAGGAAACCTAAGCCCACTCTTGGGGAGTCATTGACTCTGAGAGGAGAAATCTGTCCCTACTTAAAGAAGCCCCTCTTTTTTTTGGCCACGCCCTGTGCAGCTTGTGGGATTGTATTTCCCTGACCAGGGATGGAACCTGTGCCCTCAGCAGTGAAAGCACAGAGTCCTAACCACTGGACCACCAGTGAATTCCCAAAGAAGCCCCTTTATGATGGAGAATTTGATTCCCAGGCTAGTTCCCAAGAGCCTTTAAATTGAGACAGGCACACAAATGTTGGTGGCGGGGAATGGTCAGCATTGGCAGAATCCAGACCACTGTTCTCTATAGAACAATGGGAGGGTGTTGTGTCTGTCGTGTGAGGATTTGGAAGGGGACCAAGGGGGAGTTTCCGCCTCCACGAGGCCAGTGAGGCAAGCCAGACACATGGCCTTAGTCTTTGCCCTCCCCCTTTTTCTTTCTCCAGCTCCCAGATGTTAATGAGCTGATCTCAGTGTTAAATACATTTTTGAAAATGAACCCCTTTATAATCATCAACAAAGTAGGACTGTTCCCGAGGGTGGTCTTAATATGCTGGGGAAGCCATCAGGGTTAAGCCCCCATAAGGGTCTTTTTGCCAAACCAAGCTAGCTCCCCGAGCCCTGTTTCTTCCTTACTTGCCAGGACCTACCCATTCAGCTGGGTTCTTTTCTTTCCCACTCTGGGGATTCTCTTCCTGAACTGGGAGCCGTAGAAGCCTTGCAGCTGGTACTACCTCATGCCTCCTTTCTTTTTTCTACAAACTGCAAGAGCCTCAGGCTGCTTCCTACCCATTCAATCTCTGGGGGTCCTCACGCCTCTAGACTGGATGCTGAGTGAGGCACCAGCTCTCCTCACACCTCTTTGCCCCCCCACCCCCCCATTAAGATCTCCCTAAAGACAATTGCAGGGTACCTTTTCCTTTCAAAGCTTTTACAGTTGGTCACTATGTGGAAGGAGGCCCAAAGTCTGAGGAAGGTTTGAAAACTTCAGAAACCTGGGAAACTTCTGCCAACCCTCGTCCATGGAATGAAAGGGCAGCCAGCCTCTCCACTTAGATCTGGCCTGAATACACCAACCAGGACAACCATTCATGTTCCCCTTTACCTCTGTATGGCTACATTTGAGCACCTCCCAGTTGGCTTTTCTCACCTCTGTATTTCCTCAGCCTCATGCAGGAATAGCCCCTTTATGGAATGATTTTTTAGGAGAGTCACCAAAGAAGTCCCAGTAGGGCCAACTCCTAATCCCCCCTTTCCTAGAATTAGTTGCATGGATTTGGGGTTAGAGAAAGTTGGAACACCAGTCTCTCCATGGTATTCCAGAAAGAGTGGATAAGAGGGCACAGACATTGTGGCACATATGGGATGGGTACCCCCCAGCTCCAGATCCTTCTTTTGTACTACCACTCCATTTCCACCACCCCACCCAGATGTGAATACCCAAGTGGAGGATATTGGGATATCAACAGAGCTTATAATACAGAAGATTTGTTGAATTCAACCTGTTAAGAATTTCAGTGTATTGATGGACTCAGTGGGTTTGCCCACTGAGTGGTCAATACACATAAGCTGAGAATCCATTACTTTGAGAGATGGATGTGAGAGATGTGAGGAATGAAAAGAGATGACCAGAGCTTGACAGGATTGGGATGGGGAATTGAAGCTGGGCACAGTGATGGGAGAGGAAGGCAGAGTTGACGGACTGACAACTGCTCCCTCTTTTTTTTTTTTTTTTTTTTTTTTGCTGAGTTTTATGGTCTTATTAACACAAACAAAATGTGTGCATGAGCTGTCTGTTCATTTTCTTCGCTGCACAGCCTGGCATTGGGATTGGTGACTCTGATGGCCAGCTGGGCTGCTCTCTCCACAATGGCTTTGTGGTTCTTGGAGGAGACGTTGTGAGCAATCTCATCATAGTAAGATTTGTTGCACATCAGCAGCACTTCAAGCTCCTTGACCTTGTGGACCAGGAACTTCCCAAAGCCGCTGGGCAGCATGTGCTTTGTTTTCTTGTTGCCCCCATAACCTATGTTGGGCATCAAGATCTGGCCCTTGAATCTCCTGTGCACTCTACTGTCAATGCCTCTGGGTTTCCGCCAGTTCTGCTTAATTTTGACGTATCAGTCTGACTGGTGCCAGATGAACTTCTTGTTCCTCTTTCTGATAATCTTGGGCTTTGTGAGGGGTCTGAGGGTGGCCATGACGCCTAGTAGGAGATGGCTGCCACCTCAACAGGCAGTGCTGAGGAGAAGAGCTCCATCTTGTTTTCTTGATGGCTCCTCAGCCGTTCCCACATACATGACCCCTTGGACCTCTGCTTCCAAAAAACTATTCATAGGGGAAGAAATGGGTTAACCACAGATTCTCCTCCTGGCTTTCCCTCATGCCAAGCAAATGAGCCCTCTTTGAGTTAAGGGTCTGACTGATATAATTAAGGGGATGATGGACAAGGCTAACAAAATTGACACAGAATCAAGAGCCTACTCCCAGGTCCAGTTAAGTTTGTCATTAAAACAAAAAACACACCTCTTCAGGGTCTCAGTAGTGAGATCTGGGACCAGCTGGGAAGGTGCTGCTGTCTACAAGGAGAAACTATATCTTTTACTGGAGAAACTACAAAGGTTTAGGAAATCCAACCAGTGTTCCCCACTCTGTTTTTCTGACTCTTCTTCTCTGGTTTGATCCCTCTTGGCCATCCACTTCCAAACTTTCTACTCTGGAGCCATTCCATTCCTCTCTTTTGAAGCAGCCATTCCCTTATACCTCATAAAGCCCACCTTATGTTTTCTTCCCCAACATTTACAGGGGAGACCTACTTGCTGGGGAACTCACTAGGGCCTGACCATTTGGTGGAGGGAGGAAGTGGGTCACTGATGTGTCCATCCTCCCTCTCCTAGGCTTCCCATGAATCACCTCTTGCCCATACTGACCCTCCACTATCCCCAAAGGGCTATGAGAACAATGAACCAATCTAGTCAGTGATGAGCAGTCACTTGGTTTCCCCTCTGGATAACTCTCCAGTGATATCCAGGTCAGTGTCCCCCCTGCCTTGGCCCAGGACACTGACCTGGCTATGCTTGGGTCCCCTCTGCCTCTATACCTCCAATCAGCCTTCCCTTTCCTTCCCCCACTGTAGCCTTCCCACGTCCAGCATCACAGCTCTGTGGGAAGGGCTCTATGCTGGGGAAGGCTCTATGCTGGGGAGGCTCTGCCCCCCAGTTCTGAGGCTCTAGGCTCCTCCTAGAGCCTGTGTGGGGTGGTTAAGGGTGGGACAATGCCCACTTCTCCCTGGTACAAAACAAAAATAATAGAGACTTTGATAAGACTGCATGTCACCTTGGAATCTGAGTGGCTGCCAAAGCCTGAGGACTTGACACCTATGAAAGACCTGGACAGTCTGCCCCTCCAGAACCTTTAGCTCAGCGAGGCCCAAATGAGGTGGACTGACCTCATTCTTGGTGCAGGCCACACCCCCTCCCCCTTCCTCAGCTCTTCACAGCTCCTTCCTTTTTCCTTCATTTCTCAGATAATGGAAAGCTCTAGGAGACCAAATCTAGATGAGCTGTCCCACTGGCTCTACGCTCTGGCTATAATTCTGGTGAGAGGCCCCAAGGGACCCCTCTCTGCTCTGTCCTCCATCCTCCAGCAATCACACTTGAGAGCGTCCTCTGCTCTCCAGAGTGAGAGCATTTCCCTGCCTCCCCCAGGTCCCTCTTCCCGTTCCCATCTGTCTGTCTCCTCTCTTCTCCTGGTCCAACCTCATCCTCTTACTCATCTCTCTGCCTCTGTCTTTCCTCACCTTTGTTCTTGCTCCTGTGTAGCGACCTTTGGAGCCAGGCCCGGGCTCTCCCTCTGGGAAGTAGAGGAGAAAACACTCCAAGGCTTCTACCTACAACTGGTGAGTGACCCTGGTCACTCAGCCCTGACCTCACAGCCTGATTCAGCCTCCCTCCCCCCCCTGAATTTTTGTTTACCAGCAGAAATGGGGACGCATGCAGTAATAGTGTAAGCAGTTTACAATTCACACAGTCCATTAGCCTTGAAATTGTGATTCTCAAAAAGTTTTATATTTAGGAAGATTCACCTTCATTTCACATTTTGTGCATAAAGTGAGACTATTGATTTTGAATAAAGCCCAGCATCTTATTCCTATATTTCAAATTCATGTAAAATATGACCTCACTGTGCCTTCCCAGAAATCTCTGCTGTGCCCTCAACTTCCTCCTCAGTTGGCTCAAATTATCCAGATCAGTCTGGTAGCTAGGGCAGAGTTCCAGCCCTGGAGAGGAAGCATCCTGGCAGCTCAGGTCCCTCTTTCTTCTGGGTGATACTGTCCTAGTACAAGACCAGGGTCACTTTGCCTCCCCTTGATTTGCTCCCTGAGTTCTACCCTGACCTCTTCCTCTCCTCCTCTCTTGCCCTCAGAGAACCTTAATTTACCACCTTCAAAGGCTTCTTCGGTCTTAGTCAAGAAATGGGCAAGTGTGTGCTTGTTTAAGGGTAATGGTGGAGCTGGCGGTGATGACAGTAACCACCAGGGGGAGCCTGTGCCTAAGAAGAGATTGAGTGGGGCCCTGGGGAGCCACTCTGAGGATTTTTCTTCCTTTCTTCCAGGGCAGTAAGGGTGCCAGGCATTCCAGCCTGAGGGGGCTCCCTCTGGAGCTGGGGGTCTAGAGCTGCACCCTCCCCACTCTCCAACTTCTTCTCTTTCCCTGACCACCAAGGGGAAGTGTGAACCAAGTTCTGGTACATTTGTACAGTGTGGAACACTTCCTAAGGACAAGTTCCCTTGATGGCTGGGTCAGGGTATGGGGGAAAAGCAGAGTGGTTTGGATACAGCCCACTCTGGCCACCAGTTTCCTACAGGAGAAAGGGGTGGGCTTTGATCTCTGGCCTTTGCGGGTTGGGGAAGACTTGGGTTGCTGTGGTCTTTTTTTTTTTTTTTTTTAATTATTTTTGTCTGTGTTGGGTCTTCGTTGCTGTACGCGGGCTTTCTCTAGTTTCGGAGAGTGGGGGCTACATTTCTTTGAGGTGCGCGGGCTTCTCTTTGCGGTGGCTTCTCTCGTTGCGGAGCACAGGCTTTAGGTGCGCGGGCTTAGTAGTTATGGCTCGTGGGCTTAGTTGCTCCGTGGCATGTGGGATCTTCCTGGACCAGGGCTCGAACCCGTGTCCACTGCATTGGCAGGAGGATTCTTAACTACTGCGCCACCAGGGAAATCCTGGGTTGCTGTAGTCTTGTGTTCCAGTCATTGGGTGGCATGGAAACCGTGGTCTGTGTCTAAACAGTGAATCTCCTGGTGAGGGAAGGGAATATGGGTGGGCAGTAGGGAGATGAAAAAGGGAGGATTGGGCTCCATGGCCATATAGGCAGGTAGAGGAGCCTCAGGATTTGCTTCCTCTCCTTTGCCCAGACTGCATTCTGGTCTTGTGTAGCTTAGCTTCACCTTCAAGCTTTCCAGAGACTACTACCAAGTGAACTTGAGAGTAGTATGCTCCAAAGATGAGGCATACCTGTGGAAATGCACCTACCCAGGGACCTCAGGCCTTCCTACCACCTCCTGCCCAGGGACTTTGGACCTGGGATCTTGTCCACTGCTCAAAACCTTCAGCCCCGGAGCTTCGCCCTTTACCCAGGCACCCAAGATCAAGGACCTCAGAGCTCCCAGATCTCCCATATCCCCAGGTCCCAACATCCTGTCTAGGGACCCTCTCTACTTTCTGATCCTAGAATACTCCCTGCCAACCAAAGACCTCAGACTTGGGATCTCCACTCACCTATTTGGAGCCCTCTGACTCTGGAAGACCACACTGGGCCAGCTCTCTGATGGTCCTCTCACACACTCCAGCAGAACCCAGTCACACAATGATATCTATATCCCCGAGCTGTTCTCCAAAGTCCTGAGACAGGGTTGGGGGTCACTTTACCCTCCTCACTGGAGCTGGAGCATGAGCAAGGACAAGAGCAATCAAGTACCAAGTCTGTAACAGCAGGTGAGAGTTCCCATCTAGGCTCACCTGCTCTCCTCAGAGCTGCCAGGCTGGGTGGCTCCCCTACTTGTGGGTGGCCCTGAGGAAATTCCTTGAGCCAAACAAGTCCAAGGAAAAACCTGGCCCCCTTCTTTTGCCCATGTCCCCAGAGACCCACTGAGTACAATTCTTTTCCCTCCAAGCACAGAAAGAGGCCCAAGCCAATCTCAGGCTGAGAAGAAACAACAATGAGGAACTTCCCTGGCTGTCCAGTGATTGGGACTCTGCGCTTCCAATGCAGGGGGCGCGGGTTTGATCCCTGGTCAGGGAATTAAGATCCCACAAGCCACCTGGAGTGGCCAAAAAAGAAAACCCAAAAAACAACAACCATGATTCAGCAGGATCATGAACAGGAAACAGATTCCTGCTTTTGTCCATCCCCAGCTTCCCACAGAGGGGCCATAATGGGCCCAGCCTCCAGACTAAAGAGGAGGATGAACCCCACCCAAACCAGGGCTGAGGTAGAGGCCAAGGGATGACCTGTCCCTAGTTCTGGGCCTCTGGGAGGAGCAGAAGCTTAAGGGTCAGTAGCTTGACTCCAGATATTGGTAGACAACCTGTCTTAAGGGCCAGGACAACAGCCATCCAAATTCTGGATGAGGTCAAGCTACCATCCTTAGACTTTCATGAGGCCGAGGAGTAACACAAGCCCTGTATAAACCTGAGGTGCTGCCCCCTTCCTCGAGACTGAGGAACTGTCCCTAGTCCCACATGAGCCTAAAGGGCCACCTTAAGTCCAGGATGAGGCTGAGCAGAACCCAAGCTGCAGGTCCTAGCTGAGGGCAAAGCTAAGTGGTAGTCCTTACCTTGGGCCCAAGCCTTGGACAAGGGATACCTGGGGGCCCAGGGTGATGCTGAGGAGCAGCACCCAGAGTCCTATCCTAAGCCCAGAACCAGCCTGAGGGCTCACTTGGGTAGAAGTGGGCAGAGGGCCTAGGCCTCTTCAAAGGTGGTCCTGCTGACTAAATCCAGATGAACAGAAATATGTTCTGGAGACGCTCTTTTTTCTTAGTTTTGGGAGTTAGCCTCCAAGCAACCCTCCTCCAGTGACTCTTGTTACTAAGCCAGAGGGCTCTGCAGGTAGCTCTCCTGTCTGTGGTAAATCTTCCCGTTATCCAGTGGCTGCTCCAGAAATCCTGGGGGAGACAAGCATGGTCTCAGGGCCAGCACAGTTCCTACTCAGGAACAGAAGAGTCTTGGGGAAAGGAAGTGTGTACTTCTGCAGATCCCCCTCCTCACAACAGGCTAGAGAAGCTAGCATTGAGCCAGGAATGAGAAGTGCTTCAAGCCCAAGCCGGTAGTAGCTATTGGGCTGTACAGTGAAGTGGTTCAAATCTTAGAGCTACTACTTTCTAGCTGACTGAACTTGGTCAAGTAATCTTTCTAAATCTCTGTTTCCTCCCCCGTAAAATGGAGATAATATTAGTACTTTCAGGATGGGGTTATTAGAAACATTAAAAGAGGGACTATTTAAAGACTAACAGAGTGACTGGTATACTTTAAATGCTCATAAATGTTAATTATTTTCATTATTGGAAGTGGTCACTTTAGCCAACAGATTCAGATTTAACCACTCCCTCTATAACCAACTGTATGAGGCCCTCAGCTATTGAAAAACACACCAACCGTGTATGCATTTCTGGAGTGTTTTCCAACACCAACCATCAATTTTCTGTGGACATCAATTGGGTGTCCTACAAGTCACCTCAATTCTGATACTAACTACCTCTCAATTCTGATACTAACTACCTTGAGTTAGCACAGATCCCACAGGTTAAGGGCTCAATCCCACAAGACTGCCCTCACTTCAAATGCCAGTCACAAGTCACTGGTAGTTCTGATCAGCTGGCTATAAATTGGGAGTTCCCATGCTATAAATTGGTTTGATAATTTGCTAGAATGGCTAACAGAACCCAGGGAAATACTTACGTTTACCAGTTTATTAAAGGATACAACAGTCAGATGGAAGAGACGCATAGGGCAAGGCATGGTGTGAGGGGTGTGCATGGGGCTTCCATGCCCTCTCTGGGTGCATCAGCACCTTAATGTGTTCACCAAGCCAGAAGCTCATCAAATTTCTCTGTTCAGGAGCTTTTGTAGAGCTGTCTCTAGCCCCACTCCTCTCCCAGGAGGTTGAGGATGGAGCTGAAAGTTCCAACCCTTTCATCACTCGGGTCTTTCTGGTGACCAGCCCCATCCTGACGCTAGGGGTCCCCACTTTAAGTTACCTCATTAGTGTAAATGCAGGTTTGGTCTAAAGGGGCTTGTTATAACAAAGACATTTCTTTTTTTTTTAATTTAATTTAATTTAATTTTTATACAGCAAGCTCATGGACTGTTAAATTTTATTTATTTTTCCAACACAAAGCATAGGGAGCTGGAATAAGTCCCACCACCTCAAAGAGTTTCCCTATTTAATTTGTTTTAATATTTCTTGTAGGCAACTTTTTTCTGTTGAAAATGAAAACTTTGACCTTTGGGAAGTAACAATTCAAAACTTAAAAAATATTTGGATATAATATTAACTAAATCTCCAGTTTAAATCTGAAATTTTCTGATAATTTTTTTAGCTTTTTCTCTCCCCCTGCATCTGTGTTCATTTTTATGATAAAGCACACCTTAATTTATCTAATAAATATGTTCCCAAAATAGGAATCAGATATTTAAAATGTAGTGAGGATTTGCTGTTTAAATGGCTTCTACTGTAAATTTATTTGCAGTGTAAGTTATTTGACCTTAATTTATCTTTGAGGTATGCCTGGATTTTAATCTATTATGTTTGTCTAAATGAAGGCACATCAATTAACCATTGGATCTATTCCTGTTTATTACTCTCATAAAATCTAAAGCTATCACTTTGAAATTTAAAATCCAGAATCTCCTGTGGTTAGCACCATTACTACTACCAGCAATGTAGTTTTTCTTTTTTTTTGAATTTTATTTTATACAGCAGGTTATTAGTTATCTATTTTATACATATTAGTGTATATGTGTCAATCCCAATCTCCCAATTCATCCCCCCGACCCCTACCCCCCCGCCAGTTTCCCCCCTTGGTGTCCATACGTTATAACAAAGATATTTCTATCACTCAGGAAATTCCAAGTGTTTTAGGAGCTTTGCGCCAAGACAGAAACCTGAGGATAAAGACCAAACATATTTATTATACACACACACACATATATATATAAATTGCTCCAGAAAAGAGAAGAGTATTGTGAGTATTGCACACACAGGTCCCCACTCTGGCCCCCTCCAACTCCTAGACACCTTTCCCTGATCACTGTATCCTAGAAACAATTTTCAGCTTGTGTCAGTCACACAGAGGCCCTGTCCAGATGGTGCCCATGCCTCCAGGCCTGGGTGGTCTGATGCCTGGAGGGCTGACATAGGTCCCCGAGGTGGGGTAGGGGGTGGAGTGCCTGGGTCCCATAGAATGTCCTCATATTGGCTTAGAACTGGGCCAGAGGGTCGTCCTTGAGTCCCAGTCTGCTCCAGCAGGGCTCTGAGCAAGCCCACAGTGAGAGGGGGCTCTGCCCCAGGCTCAGGGAATGGGGCGGGGGGCTCCAACTCATCTGGGAGGTGTGTCCGCAGTAGAAGCAGGAGCTCAGTTGGAGCTAGGTCTGGTGGGCACAGGCGGCAAAGGAGGGGGAGGTGAGCATCAAGCCGGCGGTGCCGGGCAAATTCGGCCAATAGCAGTTTGAAGATCTCACTTCGAAGCAGGGGGCTGGAGGAGCTGAGCGCCAAGCCAGCCTCTAGAGCCCGCTCCCACTCTTCCTTTTGCACCAGCTGCCCCACAGCTTGGAGCACAGCTTTGGGCCGCCCACTGCCCAAGAGCAGGTCTAGCTCCAGTGCTTCAGGCCTAGTCCCCTCCTCACCTAGTACTTCCAGGGCTCGGCGATAGAGGGGCAGCCCTGGGCCCCCTGATCCCCAGCCAGGCCCGCCCTGCTGCTGTGCCAGCTCCACAAAGGGTGGCAGCCATCGTGGCTCCAGCCGGCAGAGGCATCGGCACAGGAGTTCAAAGAGGGGCAGTATCCCACTGGGTGGCTCCTTTCCACCTGTTGTAACACCCAATACTTTCCTCCACACGTCAGGGGGAGCTTGGGACCTCAGCCTGCCATTCCCATCTGGCTGGAGCTGCAGGGCCCTGAGGATGGCACCCCAGGCCGCTGTAGGGAGGGCTTGGAAAACGGTGTTGAGCTGGGCCAGCTGGTCTCCCATCAACTCAGTCCTCAGCAGCCGTGCCACTTCGTGCTCTGCCAGCTCAGTCCAGCCAGCCTCCTCATCATCCCCAGCCACCAGCTGGGCTTTAAGCTGCTCTAAGCCCCGGTAATCCCGAAGCTCGGCTCTCAGTGTGGTCAATAGTGTTGATGGGGACACGTGGCCCTGGAGGATGGAAGCCAGGGCCTGAGGTGCCCGGAATGTGCTGTTGTGTCGCAGTTCCTCTGGGGTGAGCCGGGCACCCCGCAGGCTCCGCCGCTGGTAGTACTCGCAGGCCTCCTCAAACACCAGATCTTCAGCTGAAGGCAGCTCAAGGCCTTGTGGGGCTTCCCAGCCTACTCGAAACAGACCCACAGCTGAAAGCAAACGAAGACCCCCTCGGGTCTCCAGCTCTTCCTCATTTTCCATGCCAGGGGCTGGGGGTTCCAGCAGATGTACTCGATCTGTACTTAGGACCTTCCTTTCTAGCAGCTGCCCACTGCCCATGTCCAGCAGTTCCAATGTGGAGCCCAGCACACAGGCCAGAGTGCCATGAAATGCGCCCAGTGCTGCAGACCCTGCCAGGCTGGCAGGTGCCTCCTGAAGGGTGCCAACAGCCCGGGTACCACCGTGGGGCTGCACCAGGCTCACAGTGCCCCTGAAGTCAAGCCACAGCAGGCCCTGGGGAGTTGGGGCCCAGGTGTGTACAGTTAATGGTTGCCTGGGGGACAGCAGCCCAGGAAGGCCTCGGAGCAGGGTCCTGAAGTCCCACGGGTCCCCTCCTCCAGGATTCAGGCTCTTACTGTGGGAGAGGCCAAGACATGGGGCAGCCACCACTACCTTGCCCTTGCTTGGGCTCCAGATGAGCAGAATGTGGCCCACGCCAGGCCAGGTGGTGGCAGTGGGCACCAGGAAGAGGTCCTTGCGGGAGGTCAGCAGCCCGAAACGGGGGCAGTTGTGCAGCAGGATGTGTGTACGGCCCAGGTTGGTGCCGGCCTCCCCGCTGGGCTCCAGGGTCCGGACGCACACACAGTGGCTGAAAGCCACTGCGGGAGGCCCTTCGCGGCCCTCAGCGCCAGCCTGACGCTCCTCGCACCACACCAGGCGGCCTCGAGGCGCCGCCACGGCCACCACACGGGCTCCACCGCCAGTACACAGCTCGGTGCTCTGCAGCAGCCGCCAGCCGGGCCCCACCCCCGTGCCCCACACCTCGGCTAGGCCACTCTCCCACACTAGGACTAGCGCCGGTCGTGCCGGCCACGGTAGGAAGAAGGCGTCTAGCGGTGAGGGCTGGCCAGCCGGCCAGGCACGTTCCAGTTCCGCGCCGGGTCCACGCACCGCGACCAGCAGTTGCGGGCCCGGTGCCCCCGGAGGTCGCAGCAGCAGCAGGTGGCGGCCGTCCGGGCTGCAGCGAACTCGGACGGCTGGGTCCCCGGCCAACAACTCCCGGAGCCGGGCCGCGCCGCTGAAGTTGTTCAGGTCCGAGAGCAGGCGCAGAGTTCCCGCACGCTTCATGGTGCCGCCCGCGCCAGTGCACGCCCAGGCCCGCCGCCCCGTGGGGCGAGGCCCGGCTCTCGGTGCCGGGTTCCCAACGGAGGTCAAGACTGGGGTTGAGACTTCCGCTCTTCTTTGAGGAGGTGAGCCAAAGCCGGGCCGAGTCGGCCCCGCCCAGCCCGGCCCCGCCCCTCACGGCTAGCTTGCGACTGGAGCCGGTATACTCCCTGCCGGCACAACACCGCCCACCAGGGGCGGGGCCGCAGGAGCGTCGCGGGGGTGGAGCCGCGGAGCACACAATCTTCTCAGCGCTCCGAGCTCGCGAGTCCTGGGGAAGCTCTCAGAGACGGGATGTAGGCCTAGCTGCTTCAGGCCCCAGGAAACCGCAGAGCGGCACAGAGTATGACTAAGGTATCTGGCTTCCAGCCCGCCCAGCA